>NC_083229.1:71054776-71390847 GCF_032191835.1 Heteronotia binoei | reverse complement strand
CAGTCAAAAATAATACATTTCAGATAAATAATTGCTTTTCCCTCTTACTTTTCCAGACATGTTCCAAAAAGTGTACGTGGCTAATACAAGAAGTAGAAAAGAAGAGATTAGAGTGGCAAAACCTGAACATAAGGGGTTCAACCTCTAAAGCCAAGGACGGGACTGGGAGCAAGAAAAGGCAGGGAATGTATGCAAAGGAGGGGGATATAAATAATGGTTTCTTCAGAGGAGCTGTGGTTCTTAGCCATATAAATACCTTCATATGCAACTGATAAGCATAGTAACCATCCTTAGTATTTCAGAGCCTTACTTACCTTAGCAGGTCTTCAGGCACAAGGTTTTCCCGTTGTCGGAAAGAAGTCACTGTCTGTATATGACTAGCTTTTCTGGAAGCAGACAAAATATTAGTAACTAGGAGCATAACAGAATTTTTAAAGCAAAAAATCAATGATCAAATACAGATAATTTTTTTTGGTCTTATTTTACATCTATCCCACATATCCCTTTGAAATACCTCTCTGTTTTCAGTCTAGCTTTCGATTTACAAATTCCTTGAGGCAGGGACATGGGTCTTGCTTATGCTGTAAAGCACCATGGCCATAAAGAATAACAGATCTTCTCTCAAGCATTTATTTAATAGTGATACATATTGTATAAGAATGCAGTTTGCAACTCTCTTCTTCCCCTAAGACTTCAAAATTTCCAGGAATTATACATTCTTGTACTGTTGATACTTGCAAGCATTACAGGTCCAGAGTCTGCATTTGATTGGGAAACGTTTTAAAGTTTCTCCATGGTTCTTCACTCCCTCCCATTTATCTTCACAAGACCCCTTTGACAAGGTCACCCCTTTTAACCCAGGCATCTCAGATCCTAGTCCAACTCTCTAACTAATACACTGCACATCCACCAATATGGGTTACTTGAACTACAAAATGCAGCACCAAGACTTTGGGGGTGTCCACACCCATGCTCCCCATCTCCAGGCTTTATTGACTATGCCAAGCAGTGCAATATTATGTTCTGTTCTTCAGATAATCTCAGTGTAAACTCAATTATTCCAGTTGAATAGAGAAGCCCACAAATGTATCTTTCCCAAGGCAAGGGGGAAAACATACCCAATTTCAAACCTTTTCGGTTTTCTTAATAATAAGTATAACCATAGTTAATTTGACATGCTTATGTATTCCCCTCCTCTTCTGATGCAGTGTGCAGAGACCAACTAAATGCAATTTGTCAAGAAGACACCTACATTTTAAATTAAAAAAAACCCTCAAACAGTTAAGATGCCCACATAGGGTTGCAAACAGGCCTGAAGAAAAATGACCTGACCCTTAACAGATGCTTATTATGTGGAAATGGACAGCTAAAACTTTTCCTGGCATGAAGATAAGTCACATCACCTGGTAAATAACCCATTAAGCCTCTATTAAAAGGACAGATTATTCTTCTCCAGGCAATTGCCAGCCCTATGTGACAAAATGGAGTTAGCTGAAGGCTCCTTTGTGAGGTGGGAGAAGGGAGCACACAGACTTCACAATTACCCAGGGTCTGTCTTCTCTGGTTAGTTTATAACAATCGAGTGGAGGATATACTTTATATCATTACAATTAAAGAAGACTTTCGTATCAAGCATCCTGAGGAATTCCTGTGACTTGGAAGAGTTGCTTTTGAACTTGACTGGCTTCTGTTTCTCAGTTCAAAAAAGGGAGGGGAGAGAAGAGAGAAGCCATCAGTGCTGAACTGCTGACACTTGAAAAAGATAGCGTCAAACAATGCCGGGACCATGGAGGTTAACAATCAGGAAATGACAGAAAAGACACTCTCCGTGTTAGAAAACAATATCAAAATATAATTGCAATACTTCCCATTCACAATATAATATTGCAATGTAAATTTCAATAACAAATTCAGTGACAAATACCATCCAAAGCACACAACTTCACTACTAACCATAAAATGATATCCAGTTCTTCCCAAACAATACAGTCCGACGATGCAACACCGGTCTGTTCTCGTTTTGGATCCTTATGATCCTTCCTCTGGGACTGTCTTATTAATTTTGAATACAGTAGTCTGATGGTGCCTTATTTCTTTACTATACACTGTTTTATTTAAATACTGGAATGACTCTCTCACACTCTCAACCATTCAAACTGGGACTCAGCCTCCACAGTTTTCTATACAGGCATTAGCTCTTTAGGCTTCTAGCAAGCCTAATGTATAGTAAAGAAATAAGGCACCATCTAGTGTATAGTAAAGAAATAAGGTACCATCAGACTACTGCATTCAAAGGTCCCAGAGGAAGAATCATAAGGATCCGAAACGAGAACGGACTGGTTTTGCATCGTCGGACTGTATTGTTTGGAAAGAACCGGATATCATCTTATGGACAATAGTGAAGTTGTGTGCTTTGGATGGTATTTGTCACTGAATTTGTTACTGAAATTTACATTGTAATACTACGTTGTGAATGGAAAGTATTGCAATTATATTTTGATATTGTTTTGTAACACGGAGAGTATCTTTTCTGTCATTTCCTACTTGAAAAAGATAGGGCAAATTGTTCTAGGTGTCAAAGCTGTGTTTCTTTTTTTTAATACTTAAAATTTTTATTTTCAAATATCACCATACATAAAGCAAAATACAATACAATAACACATAAATAATTAAATTTAAACCATTTTGGGAATTTTTTTTTTATAATAACCACAATCCACTCAGCCTAACCTAGAAGCCTTATATAAATACTCACAAGTACATATTAATGTAAGATGAAATTCAGGGGTTTTTTTTGGCATCTTACACTTCTTTGTTGAGTTGACATTAATGAAGTCAAGAAAAGCGTACCATTTCTCTACAAATTTTTCCCCTACCTTAAGATTGTCACTAAGGATAAGCTGGGAAGCTATTTTATCCTGAATTACAATGTCCCATACCTTTTGGAACCACAGGGTTATTGATGGAATTCTTGCAACTTTCCAAAATTTTGCCAATAGAATTTTTCCTGCCAAAAGCAGCAGGGAAATAAGTTCTGCTTTTAATGCAGAAATGTTTTTGTTCGGCCAAAAATTAAGAAGAATAGATTCAGGGGTGCGGAGAATGGTTTCCTTAACAATGGCTTCAATTTTATCTATTAATGTATTCCAAAATGTTTGGATTTTTTGGCAATGAATAAAGGTTCCTGCTTCACCACATCCTTTTCAGCAAAGGGAGTTAGAACTCTGCTGTACATGACTTAAAGAGAGTGGAGTTAGGTATCAACAAGAAGATAATTTGTATTGCTGTAATTTGAAATTAGTAGATTTAAACCTACAGAGTGACGATGTCCAAATTGTAATCCATTGTTCATCTGATATCTGAATAGCACAATCTTTGTGCCAAGCATTCTGTTGTGATGTAGTTTGTGACCAATTTCACTGCTTTAATAAAAAATATAATTTCGAAATTACACCTCTCATATTTGTGTTTTCTTTATGTATTAATTTTTCAAATGCATTCAGTTGATTTATTGTCTGCATAACCGGGAGCACTTTATTTAGTACGTCATGTAGTTGATGATATTCATACCATGGGATATTAATTTTAAATTTAGATTCCAGTTGGCTGCGGGTATACAATTGCCCTTTTGAACTAACATCAGAAATCCTTAGAATTTTCTGCTGTCTCCAAATTCTAAAAGTTCCCGTAGGGATTCCTGGAGGAAACCAGGATTTACCTAAAAAAGCCATTACTGGTGTAGAGGGTTGAACAACAAAGGATCTGTACTTATCCCATATCTCCAAAGTGAAACGTAAAAATGGATTAGTTAATAAGACTTTTTTCCTATCTGTCCCAGTGTTCCATAAGAATTCATTAAGATAGATAGGAAGAATGCTCGCTAATTCAATTTGAATCCAAGGTAGCTGGCAATCCTTTCTGGCATATAACAAAACATTACAAAGTTGGACCGCCACATAATAGTTGTCTAAAATAGGTGCACCCAACCCGCCCCTTGCTATTGGCTTGGAAAGTACATGAAATGAGATTCTTGGCTTTTTATTATGCCATAAAAATAATGACAAACATTTTTGCCAAGCCTTCATATCATTACGCAGGATAGCTATAGGAAGGTTTTGAAATAAAATACAACAAAAGTTTTTAGCAAATCAATTTTTTCCAAAAGATTGAGCTGAAGTTTAGACCATATGGTTAGATTGGTTTTTGTTGTCATAAAAAGTTGTTTATAATTTGATTCAAATAACTTTGATAGTGTTAAAGGGATGTGAACACCCAAGTGTCGCCATGTTTTAGTGACCCATTTGAAAGGAAAGGAGTATGAGATTTGTTGGTAGACATCTGGAGGAACAGTTATCAGAAAAATTTCAAATTTGGACATGTTTATTGTAAATCCTGAGTATTTGCTAAATGTTGTTATACAATTCATTAGTTTGGCTAGAGATTGTAGGGGATTACTTAAATAAAAACCAGTGTCGTCCGCAAAGAGGCAGATCTTATGAGAACTACCATGCACCATTATACCTTCAATTTCTGGGTCCGAACGTACTATATATGCTAGAGGTTCTAGTGAAAGAGCAAATAAGATTGGAGATAGGGGACATCCTTGACGTGTACCCCTTGATAAGTATATCTCACCTGACCTATAATTATTAATGTTTATTTGTGTTTTGGGGGCTTTGTAAATGGCTGCTATGGAGTTCAAGAAGTTTGGGCCAAATCCCATATAATTCAAAACAGCTTTAGGAGAATTGATTTCTAACATGTCAAACGCTTTCTCAGCGTCTAGAAAACGAATTAAAGATATTACTTGAGATATTTTACCATAATGAATTAAATTAAGGGTTCTCCTAATATTGTCAGATATTGTACGACCAGGTATAAATATTTGCTGTGGTTCTATGCCAGAAAACAGCAATTCAATCAGAATCTCCCTGGCACCAGGGAAGAAAGTTGGTGCCCAGCAGTTCAAAAAGACACGAGGAATATTTCCTGGCTTTGGGTTGGTCTAGTGATTCTGGCTGGGAAAGCCCTGTCCCTTCACAGCCACAGTAGCTGTGCTCTTCTTTAGAATCATGGCAAGTTGGAAATGTATTCCAGCCATTTCTTCCCCTTATTGCTGGAGGGGCTGACAACTGCCAGGAACATAGGATTATTATATATAATGGCTATCTAATTATTTACAGCTTTGGGAGCTTCAGATCTATGAAGACGTCATCAGAATAACAAGGCAGAATGTTATCCCAGATTCATGTCTGTGCTTATTATGACTTTTTCAAACACAAAACTTCCTACCTCTTCCTTCTCTTTCTCTTCCCAAGTGCATGGTTATAGTATTATCAGGTGCCATCGGATAAATTGTAAATATCTGGAAATGGTTTTATACCGTTATGTTTTAAGTTTATTATAATCGTTCATTATATGTCGTGACCTGCTCTCAGCCCCATGACAGTGGGGACAGTGGGATATAAATTGAAGAAATAGATAAACTGTTAACACAAAAATCATATAGTATCCTTCATCTCTCCTAAAAGAAACTGTCAGGAAATAAAAACAAAAACAAGCCTGTGTTGAATCCTGATATAAGATAGCATGGCATGAAGCACTGAAACAAAATTATCATTTAATGACATGTGAAAGCTATTCACAGTCTGAAACATTCATTGAAAAAAAGATCAATGTTCTTGTTCTATAAAGTTTGAGTCTAGTGGCACCTTTAAGACAACAAAGTTTTATTCTGGGTATAAGTTTTTGTGTGCATGCTTTTGTTAATAAAGATCTTATATTGTCCAACATACATCAAAAGTGATTTTTTTTGCAGATAATATTGCGAGTTAATTGGAACAGTCAAGTGTGTTAAATAATAGCTTTGCGCCTAGTGTTGTATATTGTATGATTTACATTTTTTTGCTGACTTATGGTGATCCCAAAGGGTTTTCAAGGCTGAAGTGGAACTGCCATTGCCTGCCTCTGCATAGCAACCTTGGACTTCCCTGGTAGTTTCCCACCCAATTCTAACCAGGACTCACCCGGCATAGTTTCTGAGATCTGGCAGATCAGGGCTTGGATTTATTTAGCAACCTCTTAATATTCTTGTTTATTGGTCTACATGTAAAAAATTATCTAGAAAAACTGTCTTAATGATTCATTTTTTTGTTTGGGGGTTTGCCTTTGTGCTGCATGGAAAATTCCCAGTAAGTACTCATGTAGTATATAAACATAAAATGCATATTATAAATTAATAAAATTTAATTTTAAAACTTACTTGTACATAGATCCATAGTTTGCAAGTCCTGCATTCCTGTCCCCCATCTTGGAGAGCCACTCTTTGTAATCAGCCCGAGGTCCTTTGGAGCTATGCAAAGAGGCAAAAAATGTAACAATCCTCAATCAGTTTACTACATTACCTGAAAAGAGCATGATGACATAGAGCTTTTTAGCACCAAGGTGTTACATGAAAGATTACTCTATCCAACCACTTCTTCCAGTACTTCTAGGAAAAACACAGTTTTTCAAGAGTTTCACAAAATAAGATCCTATGAATACAGAATCTAGTACTTTGCCTTAAGGAGAGGGATATTTATTTGACAGAAGTGATAATCCCAGAATAACTTGCGGCTGCTTTTGTGGCCAAGGGACTTGGAGTGAGGTAGGAGAGGGTGTTTGTACCTGACTCCCTTGTGACAGCTCACAAACATCAGTGATTATGCCGGGCTTCAAGACAGGAACCAATCAGCAGCAGGCCAGTTGGATGGGGGCAAAAACCCTCCAGGGTCGACAAGGAGGCCCAAGGCTTCACTGGATCCACTTCCAGAAGATTTAAGGAGCCACCTTTGGGGACCAGGCCACTCAGTCTGCGCAGGCTTCCCCACCCACCCACTCTCCCTCCCTTCAGTTTGTCATTGTGTCGTGGTAGGGCTTAGTGTACAGCAGAGGTGTTGAACTAATGAGGGCTGGATCTGACATTAATGTCACTTTGTTGGGCCAGGCCATGCGTGTAACACAAGGTACCCGCGATATAAACTTTATGAAGGCGATTTCAGATGTTGAATGGCAATAGCAGGCTTGATTGGATTAGGTGTGATATGCAGAGGGATAGTAGGTGTGGAGATATCAGCCTTGGTAATGAGACAGGAAACCTAGGTCTCAGTTCCATCCAGGAGGATGCAAAGAATAAATGGATGTAAGTTTGACATTAGAAACCACAACATGCAACTGCTGACCTAAGAGTAGCAGTGTTCTTATGAAGGAATTTCAAAGGGAAATTAGAAAGAGAGACTGTTAAATTGCAGTTGATAATGAAGCTCAAGCCAATGCATCCTAGTTTTCCTGTCTCATTACCAATGTCTGCTAGTATCATTTGGATTTGAAATCACACTATTCTCCAAGACATAAGGACCAATCCAAGTGTTCTGAAAGTGTTTTGAAAGAAAATAAATCCAGATAGAAAGAGAGAAATCATCCAGATGCAGACACAATACTACTACATCTTACTCCCTCATCTCTGATAGACATAGGTCCTGGCAGTGCTGCACTGAGAAAGCACTGCCTCAGTTTCTGCTGATGTGATGCTCCAGTTCATGCCACAGCTCACATACAGTCATAAGCAACAAGTCAAAGGCTAAGGGCCAAAGGCCAAAAAGCCCATGAGTTGTACAATGCTGGGCTGCATTAAGTCAGCACAAAGTACTAAAGAAACCACAGCAACCCTTAAATAGTCATTTGGAAAACAAGCTATTCTGCTGTTAGCACATGTTCATTTTTGCTATTTATAGTTTTAAAAAAAGAAAGAAAAGAAAACAACCATTTAATGATGAAGGAAGGGACTAGCAACAACAATAGCAATAACCAGTGGTGTTTCAAAATAGACATACTTGGATCAGGGAGCATTTATGTAATCACACATTCTCTATAATGTGATTACTGTTATTGTTACTAGCATCTATAAATATCACAGTACATAAGAGTTAAAATAAAAAGTAGAACATATTTAATATCCTTCTGTGTGAACTCAAAAGCAGAAGGCACTACTAATAAACGTTCAACTGAATTATTTTTTTCCTAAATATTATAGAGCTGCTGATGCTGGGCTATGAGGTCAAATCAAACAGTGAAGTAAATGAATCAGTGACGCACACAAAAGCCTACATACTTTGTTGGTCTTAAAGGCACTACTGGACTCCAACTTCAGACCAACCTTGCTGCCTACCTGGATCTATCTACAGTGAAGTAAAGTGTCAAATTATTATATTGTATGTTTGATACAGAGAAGAACTCAGGTCTGATAAACAGGAACAGGCCCTGAGATGCAAACATGACCAACTTCCTTAAGTCCAGCATTCGCACAAGGGTATGGTTGTACAATGTCTGTTAATAAAATCAGGGCCACTTTCAGCCTCACCATATTAACTAACGAGTGCACAAAATCCTCTCAGAAAATGGCTCAGAGTTGGTTTGCATAGTGTGATAGCTTCAGAGAGACTCTCCTTGCCTCTAATCAGGAAATTACTGTCCACTTCAACTGATAAGTTTACAATGCTGAGCATGCAACTGCTCTCCATTCTGACTGAAGTTCACCTCCTGCATATTCAAACTAAAATCAAAAAAACCTTGCTTGTAAAAATCAATCTGCTGATAAGAAAATGGTGATGATGAAGCCACAGACGATAGCAAGCCCTTTGTTTAGATAAGCAGGCAAAAATATGGGTTAAAGGTGAAATGGCGCACTTTATACAAACAGTTGCAAATTATTAATCTAGGGAAGGAAGTACTTTGACTTCTGCAGATTAATGTGAAACACTCGTTCCTTTGGATATTGCTACATTAAGTAATGATAGCTGACTGTCACAGTTCTTAACATACCTCTAAAGAATATTACTAACAGCCCAGAAATACAGCCAAATAAATGTCTCCATTACCTGTTATAATAATTTTTCTCCTGCTCAGACATATTTTTTAGAAGAAATTCCTTCAATGTACAGGTATTCTCAAGCCATTCAATCAGCCCTAGCCTGAAAGAAAACATATCCAAAGCAGACTGGTGACAGGGAGATAACAAAAGATAGAACACAATATGCTTAACAACAGGACTAGCTATAGGTTATGTTAACCAGGGAGGACCCTGGGTCTGCCATGAGGACTTTCAATCAAATGTGCCTTTCATGTTCTGTGCTGGGAATTCCATTCCCAGACATGCAGGAGCCCAATCCAAATCAAGACCACAGCAAGCAAAGAGAGGGCAGCTTAAACCTTCCCCTCTATTAAGATTTCCCAACCTGAAACCACATGGAAAGTTGCTGTTTGCCCACTGGGGAAACCTAAGTTTTTGTGTGCCATCAGTACATGCAAGTTTCCCCAGCAGAGCGGTCAGGTCAGGAAAATGGAGTGTGGGGGTGGGTGGGGGGCTTGAATTCCCCTCTTCTCAGGCACTATGGTCCCCCTCCAAATTTGGTCCCCATCTGGCTTGGAACTGAGCCCCATGCATCGAAATCACAACCAAGTCTAATAGAAAAATCCTTGCGGCAGAGCAGGCTGGTTGTGAGGATAACATAACATGAAGATTGCCCCAAGCATGCAAACGAGGATAGATTGGGGAATAAGGCCTTATATGTTTTTTGCTCTTTTGTTCAATGATATTAAAATACCAACAGGAATGTTATAAATAAAGAGGAAGAAAATGGTATTTGGGAGCTAAGGCCTGAAATAACAAACCTTCTGTTTTATCAGTTATCCATGACCCCAAGGATGTCTGGCTGGCCTCAACTAGGGCCAGGGCCTTTTCTGCCCTGGCCCCAGGCTGGTGGAAAAAGCACCCACTTGAGATCAAGGCCCTGTGGGACTTGTTACAATTCCGCAGGGCCTGTAAAATGGAGCTCTTCCTCCAGGCTTTTGGACAAGGCACCAGACATCCGGATCCATCTTAACCTCCCCCGCTGACAATGCTGGCCTTTGACCAGCTCAAACTGAGCATCATTGTTGAGGTGTACCCACTCTGACTGTTGTCTGTTCTTTTAATAGCAATATGATTTTAATTAATGTATTTATATTGACTTTCTGTGACCTGTATCCCACCCTGAAGCCTGCTTGCATGGAGGGTGCGATAAAAATAGAGGAAAATAAATAAATATTAAATAAATGAATGATAACTTGGTAGTTATGTAATTGTCCAACTACCATATGATGCACCCGCTAAATATTGTGAGTGGATCCAAGCAGTGAACCTTCCTTTGCATGTACTCTACAGACTACAGCTAGCTGGTAAATCCAGCCCAGTCTAACTGTGTGTAGGCAGCAGCCAGGAGAAGTTTAAGAAAGAGCTTCCACCTCTCCTTTCAACTGCCAGCTCTTTCTTCAGACTTATGCCTCATAGCTTTAAAACATTACTCAACAGAAAGTTTAGCAATAAACAGAAACTTTAAAATTTACTTTATAACTGAAACTCTGCAGCATTTCTTTAACATTTCAAGCTGCTCTATATTTATATCTTCATTAAATATTAAAATTATGTTTTTAGTCATAGATGTTTAGTGACGTTATAAAGACACTTTAATCTTTTTTTGTCTGGTGGGTATGTTCTGGAGAACTGCAACATCTGCTTCATTTATACCCCAATTTTTCACGTCAGTGGGGACCCAAAGTGGCTTCCAACGTTCTCCATTTTATCCTCACAACAATCTGTTGAGGTAGGTTAGGCTAAGAGTGGCCCAGCAAGCTTCCATGGCAGAGTGAGAATTTGACCCTTTAACTCCCAGATCCTAGTCCGACAAACTAACCACTGCACCCCCAGTTGAACTCTGGCAGGAAATGGCCATATAGCTAAGCTTATTACCTTTTTAATCTGTTAAACATCTTCATTATTCTGTATGCTAATTTTATTATCCACCCACTATATATAAAGTTATATAACATATGTAAGATTCTATTTCCATTTTATATTGTCAGAAGAAGTGTGCGTGCACACGAAAGCTCACAGCCTGGATAAAACTTTGTTAGTCCTAAAGTGAGGGAGGAGCAAACTGGAAGGGAGGGAGGAGCAAACCTCCTTCAGCGCACTCTTCAAAGAACTCAGAAGAAGCCTGGGCCCTGTTGAAGTGGGTAGGGCTGAGCCTCATCGTGGCGCTCCTCTGATTGTGGGGGAGGGGTGGGGCAGCGGTGGAGCACTGCATTGGGAAGGGAGGGGGCGGGCTGTGGTGGTGGCGGCAGCGGTGGGGAGGGAGACAAACCTAGGCATTTGTCTTGGGCATGGGGGGAGCCCAATTCGGTGTGAGCCAACACTGCCTGCCACAAAGGTTGTTTGTCTTACACTATGTCAGCTCTCAAATTTGGTCAGTTATATTTCCACCCCATCATTCTTCAAAGGAGCTTGAGGCAATATAGATCTTTTGCCATTTTATCCTCACAACATTGCCATTAAGGTTAGAAGATAGCTGGCTGAAGATTACCCTGGTATGCCTCATAGATGTGTAGGGAACTGAATCCAAATCTTCTCAGCCCTCAAGTTCCAACACTCCAACTACTATTTCTCCTGCTAATTATCTTATATTTCTCTTACTAGCTCAGCAACAAGTGTTGGTATATATGGGCTATATAAGAGATCAGCAAGTGCATACCTAGTGGTCATTGGTATAACCTGGTAAGTTTTTAGTTGCATGCTTCTTTGGCTGCAAGCAGCATCCTGCGAAAGGACTGTATTCATGACATCAAAGAGCTGCTCAATACGCTGATCTTGCCGGAGATCTTCTCCTCCTTTCACAAGGAAGGGATACTCCCGCTCATCACTGCCTCTGATAATTATACGCTTTGGCTTCCGGATAGATAGCATGACTTTTATCTTGGATGAAACAGAGGAAAAGAAAAGCAGTTTGGACATAGAAAGGAAAGGAAAATAGTTTTGTATAGGAATTAGCCTGCATAAATGTAACAATACAGAAAATAATACTCTATATGTGTATCATTTTACAAAATGTTAAACTATAAGTGCCAGACAGTTACAAAATATTTAAAATTATGATTATGTGAACACGATCAGAAAGACTCTTTATAAGTGTGAAAGAAGGATGTTGAGAGTTCTAAAAATGTTAACTTGCACACAATTTGCTTTCATGCAATATTAAGTGATGTGCAACTGGTTGCATCTTAATATATTCACATACCCTTTCATCAAATCCTGCAATTTTTGCATGGTATTCTGGCAATGGCTTTCCTTTACCATCATACTGACCTGAGAGGGTGAAAAAAGTCATTGTTTAATTGTGGTCTCTCAGAATGCTACTTTAAGAAACAATTAAGGTAATGTTTCATTGCTTTGACTAAACAAATTGTGAGTGAATATTCTCAAAACACAACTGCAGTAGAAAACACCAGTGATGGCTTTTCTGTACATTTTGCTGCTCTTGGGGAAGGTTCCAGGAGTAATGCATGTAGGCTCCTTGCTAAGAGGCACACTGCTTGATGTAAAGGCTCTCCATGTAGCTCTAGCAACCCCTTCCCCAGGTTACTGACATTATTAGGATAGTCGCAGCCATGCAGGAAATCTCAGGCAAACAGCTTCCTACACGGGTGCATACCATATTTACTGAAAAGGAAGACCCCTCCCACAAATTTTATACCCCCTCCTCCCAATTATTACTGGAAATAAGTGTAACTTGTATGTGAATATAAGATGGTCCTTTCTTCCCTTTCTTTTTTTCTTTGGATGGTATACCTAGGGGAAAAGCCTAGTCTTATACATGAGTAAAGACTGTACTTTGAACTCCTGACAGCAGCCATCCTATCAAGACATAAGGACAGACTAACATGAGCAGCCCACTGAAGTCAAAAGGTCTGGGATGGTGTAAATCTCCTTAGGACTGAGTTTGTCTTCTTCCAGAACATTCATCTATTGACTTTTAACATATATTTTACATAAAATATGCTCTGTCGAACATCTTCATTTACTTCAGTGACTGCATTTTGACAGTCAGGAAAGCAAGAGGGAAGAGCATACAACTAATTGATAAAAATGATTAGTGAAAAAGTTGCTTAGAACATGACATCAGAAGGAAAAAAAATATCAAAGTTGAGGAGACTAGTATGAAGTGTAAAGAAAGTCAATCTTAATGATCAGAGACAGAAAATATGTTAGATAACGCAGTTTGTCCTGTAGTTAACAGCAGCAACTGAGGATCTGCAAAGTATATATGAAGCAGATGTTGCAAATTAATAATAAAAAATAGTAGTTAATCTGCAATCTACAACTAATAGGCACAGTTTACCAGGAATTTCCAGCTCATGCCTCAAGAATTCTGGTTTGAATTCACTCATCCAAGGTGAGCACTCTTTCAGATTGCCAGGTTCTTGCTGACATTCCTGACATTCCTTCATTTTCTGGAGGAGGGAATCTGCAATGGTGTTAAATTCACTGGCTTTCATATCTAGCAGCTTGGAACATCTTCTTCCAAAATGACTGTCAAATTCCTTCCCAAATTTCTAAGGTAGAAATTGATTTACAACAGAGTTAAGGTAACAAGAGGCAAAAAAAAAAATTAGATTAGTGAATCACTTGAATGAGCAGAGCCATCTTTGGCCAACTGATAAAACTCAACATAACCTTCCAAAGCATTCAATGGGTGACCTCAAAGTAGCTGTTTTACTGCAAAGGAACTTCAAGAACAGAATGGAGAGAGAAATTGCTGAATTACAAATTATTATGAAACTTGGAACAAACACCTCCCCAGGACTGAACACAAATGTTGTTTTGTGTTTTTATCTCATTACATATTCTAAACCCACTTTCACCAAGTATGGCGATATAGCCACAGTATTCCAATGTATTTCTCTTTTAGGATAGTGTATCAGAATAATGCTTTTGTATTGACATACTCAAAGGGATATTGGCTGCTTATCTCATTACAAATACTAAACCCATCTTCCACTATATTTTAATGTATTTTTTCCTAATGACAAACTAGAATGATGTATATATTTACGTTACATGTTAAAAGGTAAATTAATTGGACAGAAAAACTTCTGGGAAAGAAATGCCCTCATTTTGACCCAGGTTTATTAGCAATAGAATAATTAACAGGCATTCTTACACTCTGACATGTTACTGTTTTATGGTTTCCCACGCTAATGCAACCCAGATCAAAGGTTTTCTGAATTTGTTAATTTTACTATTCTGCTATTGGATTTTAACTTTGTACCACTTTGCATTCCAAACCCCACCAGCTATATATATGTCGCTCTGCTTACTGTACCTCATTCCTCGTCTGAAGAAGTGTGCATGCACACGAAAGCTTGTGTTCTGAATAAAACTAAGTTGGTCTTCAAGGTGCAATTGACTCCTATTTTGTTCTACTACTTCAGACCAACATGGCTGCCTACTTGAATCTATATAGTTTTTGCATAATATTTGAAATTACAATGATATAGCAATATAGTTATAAAAAGTCAAATAGGCCAGCTAAAATATCTACCTGGCAGAACCACTGCTTTTATTACAAAGTATAATTAACACAAGCTTGCATATAGCTTTCAGAAAGGGACTGAATAGCCCTTTATTCTTCCCAGCATCTAAGTAGTGTTGTGCAATTGCCAGCTCAAACCAAAGCAGACCTGTAGCAAAAAACATCTACTGCTAGTAGGCAACCTGGAAAGGACTTCACCCCTCAGCTGCCACATCCCCCTCCTACTATGGAGGAAGGACTAGCCTAGATTGTTGGGGTACAACTTGCTGGGGCTGGGTGGGGCTCAGGAGAAGTGGTTTCATAAACCACTGGCCCAGCAGGACTTTTCCTGTTGGCAGTAATGGCCAATCAGTCCCAGACTACTACAGTAGCATCAGTGAACTAAAACTGGGAGAAATACTTTTGATTTTACCAACTGCAGAGTCTGCAGTACATATCTTCAAAGGTCCTGACTGCAACTTTTCCCAGAGTCCTGTAGACAGGTAAAACTGGCAACTGCCTGTTGATGGGCATTCTTTGAAGTGGCTGCCACATTAAGGAATGGTGTGCCTGAGGCTATTAGAAAGGCCAGATGCTTCCATCATTTCACAAAATATGGAAAACAGAGCTGTTCAAGAGAGTATTCCTGTAGAGGGAGCAAAACCGCAGTGTAATAAGTCAGCTCAGGAGATGACTTATTAGCGGTAGTTTTTCCTGCACTGACATTGCCTTAAACAGATATGTTTGCATGTGGTGCTCTTGTTTTGCTTCCCCCACTGCATTATTTTGTCTTACTAGGAAGCTTTGCTCTTAGATTCAAATGATCTTCTTCGTGGTCTCTGTGCATCACACTGATGGGAATATAGGCGCCAGCGCCGATCACGATCGGTAACTTGAAAAGCTGCGGATTTCCGCGCCCCAGGCCCAGTGCGCATGCGCTGAAGCCCCACCGAGCATGCTCACTGGGACCGGAGTGGACATCCCGCCAGTTCTCTTCCGACCGCCGCGTGGATCAGTCGATCATTCACTACGGTCGGTGAACTTTCCTAAATCTTTATACAGGATTGTGGATTTCCAGACTAGTGACTTTCATTTAAAATTTTTTTAGTTATTTCTGAGAGAGCGGAGGCGCGGAATTGTTTAGTACCCTTTTCTTTTCTGTTTTTCCCAGTTCCCCCCCGTCCCTCCCTCTCTCTACCCCTCCGCACCGCATGGAAAAACGGTGGGGATTTTTCCGGAGGTGTGCAGAGTGTGGCAGCAAAATCGCCCCTCTGGACGGACACACTCTGTGTTTATTCTGCCTGGGAGAGTCGCATAGACTGGACAAAGTTCGCGCAAAGTTCTCAAGGCAGACAAAGAAAAACCGAGCAGCCCGCTTAGCGGCCGCGTTGATGGAAAGAGCGCTATCGCCCAAAAAGATGTCGGCAACGCTCAAACCTTCGACATCAGAGTCGGTCGATACCGACGGACCCCTTACCGACGCCGATCGCCCTGCAAAAAGAGCGGGCTCGGCAGCGAAGTCGGACTCTTCCATGCCTGCTAAGCGGCTCAGGGAAGAGAAGGGTACTCACTCGGAGACAAAGAAGAAGAAGAAAGCAGACAAGCCTAAGCTTGCAGTGCTCTCGGCGTCCACATCACCGTCGGACCCAACAACTGGGATCGTACCACCACTGAAGCTCTTTGCTTCCCCAAGCCGTCGGCTAAGCCCTCCGACATTGACTTCTATGTCGACCCAGATCGCCATATCATCCGATTCGGATCGCGACATCGAGCTCACCCAACGCTCGGGAGTGGGGGACAGTCCGCTAGAACTGCTTCAAACTGGGACTCCGTCCCCCCGAACCAGAACCCCCACTAGGGTTGGCCATGCTAGTCCTCACTGAGGTCGATCTCGTAGTCCACATCAACGACGGTCCTCCTCACGTCATCGATCCCGAAGCCTTAGTCGAGATCGCTCTGACAGCCTTCGACACGAACCATCCAAAAGCCCTCAACGCCAGCGTCGATCGCGGGAATCTGAAGAGGGCAACTCACCTAGACCTCGCCAAAAGGAGAAATCTCCTCTTCGAAGGCCACCACCTCCATTGCCCTGGGACCAGAGACAATGGCAGTATTTATACGGCTCATACCCGATGCCATCGATTTTTCCCTGGCTGCTGCCAAGACAAATGGATTGGGACCAGCAATCAGAAGCTTCGGTCAGGTCTCGAACATCTTACAGAACACCAAAGCACACCCCATCGGCGTCGATGTCAAAACCTCCTGAGGTCGAACCAATTGAAAAACAGAAGACCTCTCCTCATCCCAAACGAGACAAAGAGAAAGCAGTGACTTCTGGGTCGCCCAAGGCTCCTGCCACTCCTCAACTCTCATCGGAGCATTCCGAATCCCCTGAGGGTTCGACCAGATCGGAGGAAGGTTCCATGCCAGAAGATCAGGGCGCTCTGTCATCACCGGAAGAACCATCACCCCCACAGAAGGTGGGAGAGGAGCAGTCTATATCACCGTCTGAAGACCTCAAATCTTATGGAGACCTTGTAAGGCGTATGGCCCAGACCTTATCCCTGCCTACAGTTCAACCGCAACCTGTAGTCACTGATAGTGTCTTCGATATCGTTCAATTGGACACTTCTACTGCCATTGCACTGCCTTTAACCACGGTGATGCTACACACGGCCAAAGCATCTTGGGACAAGCCTGCATCAACACCTATATCGTCTCGCAGGCTTGACCATATGTATAGAATTCAGGAGTCTACAGCTGAGTTCTTATTCAACCACCCCAAGCCGAATTCAGTTGTGGTTGCCTCTTCATCCAAGGCAAGGAAAACACATACTTCCCCCCCGGACAAGGAAGGGAAGAAACTTGACAACCTGGGCAGACGATTTTATACAGCAGGCTCACTGGGGGTGAAAGTAGCGAATTATTCAGCGTGCATGGGACGCTACCAGTACGCTTTATGGGACCAATTGTCAAGCATATTACCCACTCTTCCAGAACAGGCCAAGAGTGCAATAAAGAAGGTACAAAGGGAAGGCATGGCACTGGCAAAGCAACAACTGAACTCAGCAAAGCATTCTGGGGACATTGGAGCTAAGACCATCTCCACTGCTATTACTCTCAGACGCCACTCCTGGCTGAGGTCTATGGCGTTGCAACCTGATACCCAGACATACATCGAAGACCTTCCCTTCGATGGTAATGGCCTCTTCAGTGACAATACCGACTCCGTATTACAGGAAATGGACAAAAGTATCAGAACATCTAGAAACCCGGGAGTATCTGCTTCATCCAAGTCTCAGACCAAGAGATCCTGGACCAAACCGTGGAACAAGAAACCATTCCAAAAGCAGCAAAGTGAACAGCAATGGAGGCCTAAGAGTACATCATCCTTTACAAACCCTCCTTCACGGCAAAGTCCAACTATTCCCCGGCTTCATCCCAATCCTCACGCCAGAAGGGGAACCGCCCACCCAAACAGGGCCTTTGACTGTGTTCTCCCTTGCCCGTGTTCTTCCCCTTCCCTTTCTTTGGACCACACCAGACTCTACCCCTACCTGCAGGCATGGTCCGATATAACAACGGACAAATGGGTCCTATCCATAATACAATCGGGATATCAGATAGAATTCTTCCAGAACCCTACAGTACCTACTTTCGTTCATACTGCCCCCTCACCAACTCTGATGGAAGAGGTTCAATCGCTCCTCCGCAAAAACGCAATAGAACCAGTTCCAGTGCACCAGGAGAAACAAGGGTTCTATTCCCGTTACTTCATAATCCCCAAACGCGATGGAGGTCTTCGACCCATTATGGACCTCAGGGCCCCGAATCTTTTTATTCTCCACCACAAATTCAGAATGACCTCCCTGCCAAACATCCTTCCCCTGCTCAACAAAGGAGACTGGATGGCCATGCTGGACCTGCAGGACGCCTACTTTCGTATCAGCAACCCAGCACATCGAAGGTTCCTCAGGCTCACCATAGGAAGATCGCATTATCAATATCGGGCTCTGCCCTTCGGCCTCTCGACGGCTCCAAGAGTCTTCACAAAAACCATGGTCGTGGTGGCAGCCTATCTGAGACTACAAGGGATCAAGGTTTTCCCATATATAGACGACTGGCTTCTGGTGGCAGATTCAAGACAGCGTCTACTTCAACACATCAATACCACTCTGACCCTCCTAGGGAAACTAGGACTACAGGTCAACAGACAGAAATCCTGCCTCCAACCCTCACAGAGGGTACAGTTTATAGGTGCGATACTGGACACTCGAGTTTGCGGAGCGTTCTTACCACCAAAGAGGGCGGACGACATTATCTCCCCGGTGCAGCACTTCTTCCGCAGTTCGACAGTCACGGCACTGCAAATCCAACGTCTATTGGGTCTGATGGCCTCCACCACAGTAGTGTTGGTGTTCACCAGGTTCCACATGCGGATATTACAGTTATGGTTCCTCAGGCATTTCCATTGCCAGAGAGATCTCCCGTCACGCAAAATGAGCCTTCCAGTACCAGTTCTTTCCACTTTGGGGGGGTGGAAACAGAGACAACATCTCCTAGAGGGAGCACCATTCCACAGGAAGAACCCCTCTCTATCCATAACTACGGACGCATCCCTATGGGGATGGGGAGCCCATATGAACGGGATGTGCGTGGGAGGCAAGTGGCCGCTGTGTCACACGCATTTCCACATAAACTTCCTGGAGCTATTGGCTATCCATCATGCTGTCCTGTCCTTCCGCAGACTGATTGCCAACAGAACAGTGGCGATACTAACGGACAACACTACAGCGTTAGCTTACATAAACAGGCAGGGCGGCACGGTGTCCCGAAAGCTTTGCCTGCTGGCACTGCGCATATGGGAAATATGCAAGGAGACAAACACGATGTTGTATGCTACACACCTCCCAGGCAATCTCAATGCATGCGCGGACTTCCTCAGTCGGGGGGGTGCTGTTCTCCACGAATGGGAGATAAATTGGAAGTTTCTCCAACCGGTGTTCCGGAAATGGGGGACACCAGAGGTGGATGTATTCGCAACATGCAACAACGCGAAGTGCGAGAGGTTTTGCTGCAGGTGTAGATCCGAGGTCTCTGGGGGACGGACTGCTATTCCCCTGGCATCGGCAACACATGTACCTGTTTCCCCCCATTCCGCTAATCACCAAGGTGACCCACAAGATTTACAACTAGAGTCCGAGAGGGATCCTCATTACCCCTTGGTGGCCCAGGCAACAGTGGTTTGCCCCAATTCTAAGCCTATCCAAAGGAGTCTTCCACCAGTTTCCCAAGGTTCCAGATCTCCTTCTGTCCCACCAAGGACAGGTGATGTACCACGACGTACCGAATCTGAAATTGACGGCGTGGAGGTTGGAGTAAGAACACTATCGGCAAGGGCACAACAGGTCATCCTGAACTGTCGGAAACCATCGACATGGAGGTCGTACGAATACAAATGGTCCAGATTCGTGAACTTTACCTCCTCCACCTCGGTGGACCCCAAAAGAGCAGGTCTTCCTATAATCCTGGACTTCCTGTTAGCCTTGTTAAACAAAGGTCTGGCAGTATCCTATCTCAAGGTATACTTGGCAGCCATCTCGGCTAACCACGTACAGATCGACGGGCACTCGGTCTTCACACACCCAGATGCCAAAAGGTTTCTGCGTGGCCTTGCTAGACTTTATCCAGCAACAAGACATCCAGCTCCCACGTGGGACCTCCCGGGAGTTCTGCACGCGTTGTCAGGGAAACCCTTTGAGCCGATGGCGACATGCTCCCTTCAGCTACTGACTTGGAAGACTGCCTTCCTGCTGGCTATAACATCTGCACGCAGAGTGGGTGAACTGGCAGCGTTACGCTGTGATGGCCCATACCTTCGCTTCTGTTCAGAAGGGGTCTGACTACGACCAGATGTCACATTCCTGCCGAAGGTGGTCTCCTCCTTTCATTTGAACACTGAGATTTACCTACCAGTGTATTTTCCTAACCCTAGCACGGACTCGGAACGCAGGTTCCATGCGCTAGATGTGAAGCGAGCTCTTTCCTTTTACTTAAAACGGGTGAGTCCTGGTCGCAAGGACCCCAGACTCTTTGTTTCTTACGCCCGGGCTTCACTGGGCAAGAGGGTATCGGCCCAGAGAATCTCGAAATGGATTACAGAGACCATCAAGCTCTGCTACTTGTTGAACAAGAAGCCTCTCCCGGGGCCGATCAGAGCTCACTCTACCAGAGCTATGTCTACCTCCGCAGCATTCATGAAGGGAGTGCCATTGAAGGACATTTGCGAAGCTGCCACGTGGTCCTCCCCGTATACCTTTGTCAGACACTATGCATTGGACCTGCGGTGGCATCGAGGTTCGTCTGTTGGCCGGGCTGTGCTGCAGTCTCTTCCTTCTTGATGGACCGTGGCACCCTCCTCCAGGTAGGATGTCAGCTTGCTAGTCTCCCATCCATGTGATGCACAGAGACCATGAAGAAGATAAACAGGTTTCCTACCTGTAACTGATGATCTTCGAGTGGTCATCTGTGCAGTCACACTACCCGCCCTCCTTCCCCTCTGCTGCCGGTCCATCTGTGGATCATGCAGCGGTCAGAAGGAACTGGCGGGATGTCCGCTCCGGTCCCAGTGAGCATGCTCGGTGGGGCTTCTGCGCATGCGCACTGGGCCTGGGGCACGGAAATCCGCAGCTTTTCAAGTTACCGATCGTGATCGGCGCTGGCGCCTATATTCCCATCAGTGTGACTGCACAGATGACCACTCGAAGATCATCAGTTACAGGTAGGAAACCTGTGTTTATCAAATCTTAGAATCCACTTAGTAATTGACTAATGTTATTATATTTTGTAAACTGTTTACTGATTCACTGAAAGCTTTTTTTTTAAAAAATCACAGTTTTAATCTGCCTTGAATCCCAGTGAGAAAAGTGGACTTTAATTAAAATAATAATGATGAGGTTTTATGGTCTGGATTTATGGACTGCAATGTTATGAAGGATAACTTACCAGGGCACCAAATCACATCTTTCTTTTTTGAAACTTATTATTTAAAAGACAGCATTCAGAACTATTTTAACCATTTAAATCACAACCCTTGTCTTCTGCTATTGATCAGTGACAATCAGCTCCTGAAATGGGATATCCATACATACCTGAATAAATTGTTTTCGGAATAAGCCAAGACCTGGAGCATGTAAATTTCCCAAGTTCTGGTACATTCCATCATACAATTTCTGAATGTTATCTTTATTTCTCTTAATTTTCCCTAGCTCATTTTTTATATCATCAATCCAGTCCTGTGAATACAGAATTAAATTAAAATGCTTGTCTCTTCCTGCATTCAGAAAACAAATGTCAGAACATATTAGCTATGGGTGAAAGGCTGAAAACAGTTAGGAGCACTACTGAGGAGATGTCTGAAAAGTGCTCAGAACATATAAAATAATCTAGTACTTTCCCCCATCTCGCCCTTCCTGCAAGGAGCTCATGGTCACTCTGCTAATTTTATCTTTACAACAGCTCTGTAGGTTAGGTTGAGTGTGCATCTGGCCCAGGTTCATTCAGAGTTCATGACACAAGGAGTTTCATGGCATAGCAAGGATGTGTGACCCCAGCCTCCTCAGTTGTAGTCAGACACTCTAACCACTATATCACACTGCCTCTCAATATCAGCTTGTAGAGCATCCCACAGTATGCAAAGTTTGATACTGTACCTTGAACAGCATTACAGGATTGGAAAGCTGCTCTAAAGCCTGGATGAACTCTTGCACCACTCCTCCTCTATCCAATTTGCTTTTCACCCTGTTCAGTAATGGACAATACAGTAGTCACCACTGGGAGGGGGAAAGAAAGGCTGCCCCAAGAGCATTTTTACTCACTTCATAAAAAGGTACTCAAGATTATCACCTTCATTAGGCACCATTAGGCTTTTAAAAAACAAAATCACAGCAAGACCAAAACTTAGACACATTAAGCCAGCCTCTATTAAAAGTTTGTTTAAGGCCTAGGTTACAGGAACAAGAAGCTGTAAAAGCAATCATATGAAAGTAATTTTGCACAATGAGCTGTTTGTATTCAGTTGTTTGCTACTAGGACTGAAAGGTTTTCATCAAGTCACTGCAAGCCCTGACTCTGAGCAACATGGACACATTTAGCGTGAACTGGCAGCAACTGAGCACAAGCACCTCAAGACATGCCAGTCTTGCTTTTGAATTGGCTACCAAACTACAAGTTGCACATTTTTAATAAGCCAGTGGATAATAGGGTTGTAGTCTGCTGCAGTGTATCACTTATTTTTAGTTAAAACATTTTTCTGCTGCCTTTCTACCTAATCAGGGTTCACAAGAACCATTATAGAGTTCCAACGATTTTCTGAAATTACTGCTTTTGTAACCCACCTAAAAAGGATAGGAGGGGCAGAATATGCATATTTTAATATGAAAATTTAAAAACCTCTCTTTGGGGCTTTCTATAAACTTATCAGCACTGCTGCTGTTATCACAACATTTCCCAGAGAACACAACCACAGCAAGTTCTCCTGGTATCCATGTATTACTGCGTCTGTGCAATCAGACCTTCTCCTGAGTCACTGCTCACTTCTGCAGATACTTCTTCAGATACTTCTGAAGAAGTGAGCAATGACTTCTGAAAGCACATACCCTGCCACAATTTTTTCTTGGTCTTTAAGGTGCTTGCTCTTGGTCTTGCTCTTTTCTACTGCTACAGACATTAACACAGCTACTCATCTTGACTATGTTGAGAAACTATAAGCACAACTATTCAACATAGTTTCCTAGCAACTGTGCTAGGTCACAGGCACACGTTGGATGGATCTTATTGCATTCACTGTTATACACATCACCAACCTCTTCTTCTCTAATTGTGCCTTTAAAACTAACTAAAGTTGTTATTCTCCCCCCAGAACAAACTCCAAAGTTCACATAAAGAGGAGGATCTGGGGCACTGCCATCCATTTCAAATGCACTCTCCTGCACTGTATCCACACTCTTGGCCAAGGGATCCTTGACCTGCACAGCAGATCTTCATACTGCAGAAAAGGGAAGTTGATAGAGATCCTTCCCAAGAGTGGGGCACAGCTTGACATAAACCCAATAAAAATATGTAAAAGATCACAGATTTTATTTGTAAATCCACTGGCTTAGTTAAGGAAAAAAATAAGGGGATAAGCCTATGCACATTAACCTGGGAGTAAGTTCACTGAATGCCATGAGATTTATGCCTGTATGTAGGACAAGACTGCATAATAGTATTAAGAACATCTATGTTTGTTTGAACAGACATATAGGTGCCTAGCTTTAGAAACAAATTTTATCAATTACCCATGATACAATTTTTTTTAGAAAGAAGTATATTTTTTTGAAAACTAATAATGAAGACATTCCCCCCCTTTTAATATTACCTCAATACAAACTCCTTATTTTTATGACCAATGATGGTATCTTGGAAAGAAAAGCTTTCACTGCTGATCATGAAGGGATACACTATTGCTTGTGGGTAACAGCTGGCAATTTCTTCCACTGTATACTGCACAGCAAGTGCTACTTCCTTATCAAGCATTGCCATCAGCTGGCTTATCCAGCCAATGAATTGCCAACAGGGAACTGAGGAGATCTGTAATACATACAACAGTATCTGTCAGTATGAGGAAAAAACAAACACACAAGATGTAATTCCAGTTTATGAACCAAACATAAAAGCAAATAAAATCTTCCCTTTTAAACTTTTTAATCTAAAAATGTTTTTGGATATCAAATGTCTACTCAGCTAACAGTGAAATGTTGCATCTTTCCAAAATCAATTAAAATCGATGTGAAGAAGACTCCATTGTGCATACACCATGCACTGCAAAACTGCACTCCCAACAGCAACTGAAGGAAGGGGTTTGACTCTTCAGTTATTAAAAATGCTGTGTTCAAAAGAGAGAAGAAGCAAGTACAGACGTTGCACCTTTGTGCTGGCCACCATATCCTTAAGTTGTTTAGAACAAAAATTATCCACGTCAGCCCAGAGAAAAACAGGACAGTTGCAAAAAAAGCAAGCCAACAAAAAAACCCAACCTTCCAAGTAAACATTATCACTCCGCTAATACTGATCCAGACATCTATTATGACCCACCCTCTTACTCTCTCTCTCTCTCTGTGCAAGATGATGGAAAGCCTCACCTCCTGTGCCATGAGGCCCAATGTCTCCGTTGGATATTTCTCTACAATTTGCAGTAGCCTGGGAAACTTTAGCCTAGCCTCTTTTGAATCTAGTTTTAAAGCTTTAATTACTTTCTCCACTACAATGGCAGGGAACATCTGCAAATCCACAGCATTTATATCTGACAAGAAACAAAAATACCATAATAATACTCACATATGCAATGTTAGTAAATGCTACCCTCGCCCACTGCACAGAAGTCCCTAATGAAAGCATACACAGGTGCTTTATAACTGTGTCAATGTAGATTTCAGAGGACTTCACTGAAGGTTTTATGATCTAAGCAATTTGCTTACTTGAGCATTATCATTCTTTTCTCTATGAGAGAAAATTAGTACTGTTGGTTGGCCAGCATTAGGTCCAAAAAGCCTAATGCATGATAATAAGCAAATTCAATTCCCTTTGCTTGGGGCATTCAGAATGTATGAAAAGAAGCACATTATTTACTAAGTCATTACCAATTTCTTTAATTGCAATTATGGCTCAGTAGAATGTCACGTTAAAGCCAATGTATGTACTCCTTCCCACAGAGAATCTCAGTTAGAAATTAACTTTGGTTAGAAATTATCCAGGTGGGCAGCCGTGTTGGTCTGAAGCAGTAGAGCAAATTTTCAGTTTCACTTTAAGACCAACAAAGTTTGATTCAGGGTATGAGTTTTCATGGCATAGGGTCTGACCTGTTTGCCCTATGTAGCAAACCAAACGGCATTGTTGGCATTTAATAGCCATTGAATTTGCCAAAGGATAAATGCACACACATCTGACATAAAAAATCACAAGGCTGAGAAACGTGTAGGAGAACACTTCAGCTTTCCAGGACATTGAATGGGTGACCTCAAAGTAGCTGTTTTATTGCAAAGGAACTTCAGGAACAGACTGGAAAGGGAAATAACTGAATTACAAGTTATTCCAACACTTGGAACAATCCCACCACCCCTAGACACAACTGGGATATTTTTATCTTATCTCACTACCAAGGTTCTCTTTAGTGTGAGCATGTGGGCAAATACGCAGATTTTCACTGGTCTTCTCACAGCTTTTCAGTCTAAATGCACAGCTGCTTCCTCTAGGCTAGGTTTACATGACAGTCAAATGTAGGCTCGCTCACAACTTTAGTGCTAGGAGCTCACACAGTAGAAATTTTGCCCACAAGAATCCCTAGCTTAGAAAGAACATTGCTCACTACATATGCTGAACTCATTCAGTCCCTGCATGTTTATTCTCACCAAAAAGGGCTATACATCCTCTTTATTTTAGTGTATTTCATATTTCAAATAGTACATTGAATAGTGATTGCAATGCAATGAAAATTGGAATGTATTTCTCTGATCTGGTGACAGAGGAGACATAACACTGCACAACCATTCACCCTACCTCCTGTTAGTTCCTCCCATGCTTGAGAGAAGACAAATATAGTGTAACAATAGGGTCTCAATTTATTCATTTTAGCATTCCACAATTAAGAAAGATATGTTTACATCTCAGCCTCCTGTTTTGACATATTTATGTGTCCTCCCCACCAAACAAATGGTGTCTATATAAACTTAGCTTGTTATTCTTGTTTGGTCTTTGCATCTGTTAAGACATCATCATTTTGTATGCTAATCTGTTCACCATCTGTCTATATGTATGAACTATTAACTTCCATTTCAGTGTATCTGAGGAAGTGGACATGCACGTGAAAGCTCATACCTTGGAAAAACTTCGTTGGTCTTAAAGGTGCCACTGGACTCGAACTTTGTTCTTCTGGATAGAAATGACTTCTAAATGCAGATGGCACAGACTAACAAGAGTTAGTTTCCTCCTGACAAACCAGGATTCTAAACCTGGATTAAACCCTGCTTCATAATCCTGATTCTAGAAGGAAAAACTGTCTTCAGTTTAACCCATACTCCTGCAGCTCTTTACCACAAACAACTGATGTTCATTTCTAACCAGATTTTCCATGTGAGAGCAAAAAAGGGAGTTAAGGTACACATGGAAGCATGCCAAAGAGACTGCTTCACATACATACTGGCTGAAATTAATCCATCTGAATGTTGCCCTATAGCTTTCCTTTAAAATTAAATTGCATTTTAGATTTCCATGAGGTAAAAACTCATTGATTTTACTATGTCAGTTTTGTGTAGAGTATTTTGCTTGCATTCTGAATAGAGAGAGAACTCTATTCACAATGCCAGAGCAATCCTGAAAGCCAAAATTCAACCAAGTGACTACACCAACTCTCACCTTGTGTCAGCATTTTCACTGTGTAAAACTGACATAGGGATGTCCAAACAAAGAAATTAATGTATTAATCTGACCTAAAATATACATGTTTCCCCATCTATCTTCTGCACAGTTAACGACTGGAATGAATAGCTAATTTTTTTACTCACCTGCTGAGCCTTCTTCTTTCTTACGGAGGTGAGTGTCACAGAAATTAGCCAATATCATATAAGCATCAATGATGCTGTTTGTGTTTATATGGTCAAAAGAGAGGGACTGTTCTTCTTCTTCAGCTTTCCTCACTGCACTGCTGAAACAATGGAAAGCCCTTGTGTTCAAACCTGCTATAACCTGCAGTGTGAGACAAAATACCCAAGGAAAACAGTGATGCAGAAGAATCTGAAGTGGACCATTTCTATGAAGATCTACAACACTTTCTAGAACTAACACACAAAAAAGATGTCCTCCTCATCATAGGGGCCTGGAGTTGGACTCGACTGTACGACTGAAAAACAACAAATATTTGATATACATTTGTGTTGGTAATCTGTTCTGAGCCTTTTCTGGTTCCGCCTAGTCAGGGATCAAATTTAGTGGTAAGAAGAATGCAATCCAGAAGCCATGAGGCTGTCCTTGAAAACTGACCAGAAACGTCAAAATGTGCAGTCAGGCTTTGTCAGGCATTAGATACAGGGACCACAACACCCCTGTGCTGAAAGTTCTACATGGCTTTCTATCTGTTTCTGGGCACAATTCAAAGTGCCGGTTCTTACCTTCAGGGCTCTAAATGGCTTGAGACAAGGGAACCACTGCTTGGATACAGCCTGCCAGTTACAATCCCACTTTTGGAGGTGAGGTGTGTGGCAACTAGAAATAGGGCTTTTTTAGTGGTGGCATCTTGCTTCTGGAATGCCCTTTCCCTTGAAGCATGCCTAACTCTAATCTACTTCTTTTAGGCACCAGGTCAAAAAGTTCCTTTTTTAGGTTTTTAACTAAGGATTTTCATCTTTTTAAAATGTTTTAATGGCCTGCTTCTAGCCTGAGGATTTTTATTAATATTCTTTTGAGTGTGTGCTGCCAAGTCACAGCTGATTACTTATGATGACCCTATAGGGTTTTCAAGGCAAGGGACATTCAGAGGTAGTTTGCCACTGCCAGCCATGACCTTGGTATTCCTAGGAGGTCTCTCATCCAAATACTAGCCAGGGCTTCCAAGATCTTAAAAGATCAGTTTAACCTAAGCTATCCAGGTCAGGGCTAATATCTTATTTTATGTTGTGCTCTTCTGTTTTATGTTAAGCCTTGGCTTGTTTTATGGCTTTTTATAATTTTTACTTTTTATTATTTTACTGCATTGCTTTATTTTGTGGGACCTCTAGCATGTCTAGGGACAGGCAGCATATAAATAGTTCCAAATAAATAAATAAACAACAAGAATTCACAACAAAATCCTTTTTCTGTGCTAACTCCTAGATGGCATTTTCTGTGCTAACTCCTAGATTTGTTTAAATGATGATAAAAAAGTAACCTTTCCAAGGTGGAATTCGCCAACTGGCCTGTCTCTTGGCATCAATACTTTCTGAAGAAAACCTTGCAGTCTTGGCCTTGCCTGTGACAAAGTTCAATGAAGCCTCTCAACTCACTGATGAAGTGTTTCATTACTATCATCTTGCTTTTTCCTTCTAGCCTTTATTCCTTGACTTTTAAATTATAGTGAGCCAAAAAGATTGTTTCCCATAGCCCTTTACAAAAAGGCCCACTTGACCAATTCTGATTTACACAGTCAGGGCTGGCACTAGGGAGTCAGTCAGGCAGGCTGCCACTTGGTGTGCCATCTGGCCACAGGGGAAGAAGGCACCCCCTCCCCACGCAAAGGAGCCAACCCAACAGTGCCTCAGGAAAGGCCGGATGCAGCCTTCAGGAAAGGTGAGAAGTACACCTTGCCCTCCCTTGGTCAAGCGCTGCCTGACAGGGTTGAGGTGGCAAAATGGGGGGTGGGGGTGAAAGAAGAGACTGGAGTTGCCTTCACAGGGGTGGAGTGGGCCAATCCAGGGTGGCTCATCCATTCCTCAGCCTCCAGTGGGCATGTCGGCTGGGTGGCGATGAGGCCACTCATGTGGCAGTGGTGGCTGCTCCTGTAGCCAGAGAGCAGCAACACCACTGTTTCCCTGAGGTCGAAGTGAGATGCACTGCCTGACCCAGTTCGCTTATCTGCGTCATGTGCCAGCCCAGGCTGAAGAAAGCCTGCAAGAGGGCAAGTCTTTCTCCTCACCATTATGGCAGAGGAAGGGAGAAGCAGCCAGTGGCAGTGATGTGGAGCCGCGGCATGGCTGTGACATGCTGGGAGGTGGAGGGAAGCAGGCAGAGGGCAGGCGACATGCATGCTGGAGGGTGGAAGACATACTGGAGTGCCACCTTCCCCCTCCCCTACCTGGCTCTTGAGGAAACTGAAGCAGGTGGCAGGAGGTAAAGATGCCTGTGGTTCGTGCCAGTGAGAAGAGGGGCAGGCAGAGTTTGGGGTGGGGGAGCAGGATCTGTGGTGGGTGACAGATAGTGGGGTCTGCCTGGTAGGGATGGTGTAAGGATTGTGTCAAATGCATGCCTAAGGGAGTATTGAGTGTTTTTGGTGATGGTCCTCGATGGAGAGTGAGCAAGGCATGGGGCTGAGGAAAGGGAAGAGACAGAAAAGCTGCCATGTAGGGGATGATACAGTAGGTTAGAAATGGAATAGCCTTTGCTGCTGCTGACTCTCTCTGCTCAGCCATTGCCCCCACCACTGCCGTGGCTTGCTCTCCCAGAGCCCTGCCACAGTGGGCTGGCCATAGCCGAGTGCCTTGGCCCAGCCCAAGCACCACGTGTTCCTTGCAGGTGCCAGCATGAAGAGCGGTGGGCCCTTCAGACCCAGCGTGGAGGGCAGGCAAGCCGCAGGGTGGCCCCCGGCACCAGGATACCTTGCCTAGAGTGCCAAAAAGCCTGGCACCAGTCTTGTACACAGTTTACAGAGTGAGGGGGCCTTCCTGATGACCATAGACATGGGTAACAACTTCTCACCTTTTCAATATCATCAGGCTTTTCTCCTGAAAGCACTAAGACTTTTCTTGCTTTTTCTTCCTCAATCTGCTCAAGACATCTTGGATCCTTGGAAAGGGCATTGGCCATAATGTGAAAAGTGGTGCCCAGGAGAAGATTCTGGTTCCGGAAGACTAGCATGTCCTTGCTCCTAGTGCCGGAGTTGGATTCATCTGCTGACCACATATTATAAAATATTGTATTATTATTACATTATAAAACTGGCATTCTGACACAAATATTGTATATCCATAAAATTAAAATCCTTTTCAATAGAGCATGATTATATCAGAGAAATCCTACATAAATCACATTACCTAGTAATGAAACTGTTTTGAGTACTGTAAGTATTTTTTCAGGACTACTCTGGTTCCGACTGCGACTGTGACTGAAGCGGCAATAGCTGTGGTTCCATTTCACCAGCCAGTCTTCTCTGGTCTTAGAATCTCTGTGCAGGTCCTTAAGAAGTTTAATGGCTACTGAAAAGGTATTCTGCATCAAATAAACAAGTGAAAAAGCTCAATAGCGCTATTAACAAAAACCATGACATGGGGACAAATATGGTCCCTTGAGATAAGAAGATAATGAAAAGTAGTAGGATTCCTGTAATTTGATGATGATGATGATGATGATGATGATATTGGATTTATATCCCGCCCTCCACTCCGAAGAGTCTCAGAGCGGCTCACAATCTCCTTTACCTTCCTCCCCCACAACAGACACCCTGTGAGGTGGGTGGGGCTGGAGAGGGCTCTCACAGCAGCTGCCCTTTCAAGGACAACCTCTGCCAGAGCTATGGCTGACCCAAGGCCATTCCAGCAGGTGCAAGTGGAGGAGTTGGGAATCAAACCCGGTTCTCCCAGATAAGAGTCCGCACACTTAACCACTACACCAAACTGGCTCTTTGTAAACATTTGTACTCTGTAAACACAAGTTAAGGAGCGAAGTACTGGATTGATTCCACCCATTATCACAGAAATCAGTTCCTTATTTCAGCTCCCATCTCACATGGCATTTGCACACACCAGTCCCATGATCCCAGCATAGCTGTTTGGGGCAATCAAACATGATCCTTTCTTCCTTTTTCTCCAGCAGAAAAGTTGGTTGGATCAAACTCAAATATAAAAAAATATGGTTCGAAGAATAGCTACTTGCTGACAAGCCACAATTACTTTTATTCTCATAGCAGGAAGACATGCTGGCCAAAGATTTTGGTAGTTATTTTACCATATTTAGCTCTGTAATTATTCATTCAATCAAACATTTACCAACAATGTTGTCTGATTCAGTACAATAATGCCTAAACTATGTACAGGATGCAGGCATTACTGTCACCAGGAGTGGAATTCTAGCAGGAGCTCCTTTGCATATTAAGCCACACACCCCTGATATAGCCAATTCTCCTGGAGCTTACAGTAGGCCCTGTAAGAAGAGCCCTGTAAGCTCTTGAAGAATTGCTACATCAGTGGGGTGTGGCCTAATATGCAAAGGAGTTCCTGCCAGAATTCCACCCCTGATCATCATAATTGTTATTTTACTTTATTTACTTCATGTATCCCTTGCTTGTTGCCCAAATGGAGATAAAAGCAGCAATATATCATTCTTCTCTCTTCATTTCATCCTCAAAACAAGCTTGCGAGGTAGGTTAAACTGAGAGTGTGTGTCTGGTCCAAGATCATGCAGCGAGCTTTAGTGGCAGAGTGAGGATTGAAATTGAAATCCTAGATCCTGGTCCAGCACTCTAACCATTGCACCACACTGGCTGTTAAGTTGTTTGAACTACTACTAATTTTATTTATTTACTTATTATTTGGGCTTTTAGGCTACCCTTCCCTGCATGCAGGATTCAGGACAGCTTACATAACGATAAAACACTAAAACAATATACAGTCTGAGTCAATATAAAACAGCACTAAAATACCAAATTCTAATTAAAGCAGTTCAGATGGCGATAAATGAAATGTCCCAACTTCTGAAGTTAGGCAAGGGGGGCTGGGGAACCTGAGAGCACCAGATAGTTATTTTCCCGTTGCTGTCCTCAATCAAAGGCCTGCCTCATAGGCCCTGTGGAAAGGTAACAAATCCTGCAGGGCAGGGATGTCTTCTGGCAGAGTTCTGCCAGGCAGAGACCAGGGCCTTTTGGTCAAGGATGGCCAGATCTCTCTCAGGCCAAGGACGACCAGATCTTAATATTCTATTGGGGGCATATTGGGAAAGGAGGTCCCGAAATTATGTGGGTCCCTTACTATGAATGGCCTTAAAAGTTAGTACCAGCACCCTGAATTTGATCTGATGCTCCACCAGTAATTTAAAGCTCAGAATGTGCTTGAAACAAAATCCATAGAGTCAGAACAGATTTGAATCTCATTTCAATCTCAGCCTCCCAACCTACACCAAGAAGGAAGCTCCAGCCATTAAATCTGCCCATTGGATCCATCTTGGTCTGGTGACATACAAAAGGAGTGTGTTTCGATATTAGAATGGCCACCCCCTTGCTTTGGACGTGCTAGGAGCTTGATATGATTGAAGGAACCAACGCGATTTAAAGCAATTAACAGTCTTCTCCTATACATGCGTTTCCTGCAAGCATACAATATTAAGTTTTTTCTTTTCCAGGTAGTTGGTGATGCGTTTACGTTTTATAGAGTTTTTGAAACCTCTACAATTCCACGAAGCGACTTTGATACGGCTGGACATATTAGAACAAACAATAAACCAAGGGCAACAGGTCCAACAATATAATAAAGAACAGCTGGTTTAACAGAAGCACAACTGCCCCTAACAAACACCAGCACTAGTCAACAGTGCTGATAGACTAACAGGAAGTAGAAACCTTTTAACCCTGCAACCAAAAGGTTAAATCAAACCCAGACTCTCCACCCTCGGGGCTCAGTTTCACCAACCCCCTATCACAAGGAGAACAAGGGAGCAATACCCTGCGTACTCCCTTAAAGTGAAACTAATTGAGTGCTCAGGGGGCGCTATTGTACCCAGGCTTTTAGTTACACATAGTTATTGTAACAACTCCCTCACAGCCCCCCTATAACAGGAGAAAAGAACAACCAAACTCATGCTCAAGTTAGACCAAGTCCGAAACAGCCGAATTGGATGCTGCACCAACTTTATATAGACACAAATTCAGTTTTCCCAATAACTCCTTATGATCCAAAAAAGAAAAGAAATAATCCATAACCTAATGTCAAATACATAGAGTGGAGGTATTATTTTGATAAAAGTAACTGTAGTAATATAACTGTCATTTTAATCCCTAGTTCCTCTCAAATCACATATCACACATCCAGAAATATCCCTGACTTATGCATATATATCTAAATAAATGTTAGAACAAGACGCAATTTTATAACATTGTATAGATCCAGTCATTAAGCAGACTAAACAAATATAATAGTCTCATGCATGCTTAATAGATTTCATCAAAACTTATAAAATCACTTGCTTTATGCTAGTTAAGTTCAAACTATTTCATACCCTGTAAGACCTTAATCAACCCCCCACCCCCCTCCCCCAGTTCATTCTGCCAATATAAAAACCCTTTCAAATAATTTCCAGCTTCAACCTTTCACTCATACTGACCACCATACATCCACACTTTAACATTCCAACATCTTCAAGATCCATTACTCTTCCGCTCTAAAAAAGATAATAAAAATTCATTACATCATTCTGACGGAGCTCACATCACATACCCATACATCATACAGCCACCCAAATCACTCATGTCACTCAAGTCACACCCTGTTCCTTCATTTTGTTCTTAATCATAGACCATTCAACATTCAGCAAGAGATATCCACCACACACCCACACGACATACAACTCCTGCAGTATCCTCCACGCTCACTAATCTAAGCACGCAGCCTTTAATGCTTCAGCCCAGTACATAAACCAGCATCAGTAGTCATAGACTGCATCATATCTTGCAACTCCCCTCCCCCTTTCTCTTAGCCACACCGTTTTCCTGTGGCATCAACGCATTTGCCACACTGTGAGTTATACCTTGTGCTTGCAACCATCTGCTAAACTCAGAGGACATAAATTCGCCCACATGTCAGTTTGCAAAGCACACAATTCACCCAGTTGTTTCTGTACCTTACGGGCCCAATATTTTATCGTTGTGAACACATCAGACTTCTTTTTGAGCACATACACCCATGAGAATCTAGAAAAATCATCAACTAGGATTAGTGCAAACCTCTTATTAGAGTGGCTTTTGGGGTGAGGTCCTATTACATCTGCATGCACCAAAGCCAACAGTTTTGCAGACACTCTTTCACTTTTCCTGGCAACTGGGAATGCTTTTGATTTTGTGCGTTTGTACACTTCACAATCAAGAAACATCTTGTACTCATTCACTCCCTCATGCCCCACTGTAGCAAGTGTTTTGCTGATAGTGTTAAAACTAGCATGCCCCAGTCTTCGGTGGAGCAAATGAACACAATTACCATGAGGTTTAGTGTTAGTTACCACCTGTGCTCCCACAGATAAATTTTCTATCACATAGACACTGTTTTGCAACCTTCTCACAGCGAACACTCTGCCACCTTTCGTTATTTTGCAAGAGTTGCTGGCAAAATTGACAGTAAATCCAGCTTTGTCCAACGCAAGCACGTTTAGTAAATTGTTCTCAAGTGCAGGGACACACAACACTTTCATGAATGTGTGTTGAAAGGCTGGGAATGTGACACTTCCCTGACACCGTACCTCAGAGTTCCTGCCATCAGCTAGACTCACATGCTGCAGCGTTGAGGACTGTGTGTTATGTAGCAGGCATTCGTCTCAGCAAAAGTTCTGAGATGCTCCTGAATCTAAAATCCACACCCCATGTGCAGCAGCCACGTCAGTGACCACCAATGTGGCCTTCTGGCTGTGTGAAGAGTTGTGAGGCGACCCCCCAGGTCTGCCTCTCTTCTTCCACTCCGGGCACGATCATTTCAGATGCTTTGTAGATCCACAGCAGAAACATCTGCGTACTTTCAGGGCAACTTGAGACGCCTCTCCATGTTGCTTTGTGCTCTCTGCTCGGACGGTCTTGCAGCTGGCTTTAATCACCTCTCCCACTCTGGAACGCTGCCAGGTCTCCGAGAAACTTGACCCTCTCTGCCTGCTTTCTTCTTCCAGCAGCCGTCCAGTGACATAAGCCAAAGACAATCTGTTTGCTTCAGTAAACTCAAGCGAAGTTATCAGCATGTTAAAATCCACCAACAGGGAACTGAGAATAATAAACATCTTATCCTCATCCGGTACGGTTTTCCCACGCTGTTCCAGTTGCTGAAAGCACTCAGCCAAAGTGTTTAGATGAGCCCTCACAGACTATCCCAGTCTCATTACTGTCCGGTACAAGTGACGGGTAATTGCTATCAGAGACCTGGCTGTGCTCTGCATGTATACTGCCTTCAGACTGTCCCATGCTTCCTTAGCCTTAGTCTTACTGGACACGTGCACAAGCTGATCGTCTGCCACACTCAAAATGATGGTTGCTAAGGCTTTTTCATCCTTGACGTCATCTCCAGCAGCTGGCGGGTCTGGGGGAGCTTCGACATACAGCCACAGACCTTCACACTTAAAATAATGTTCCATTCGAAGAGCCCACACATTATAATTAGCAGAGATGAACTTCTCCACCAGCAGAGCAGTCTGGGCCATACTGTCGTCTCCTTCCAGCAGCTGGTCCTCAGACTCGCTCCTGTCCTCCGAGCTGTTATCAGAAGCCTGGCTGAGCACGTCTTCCAACTCGTCTCCAGAAGTGGCAGCTACAGACATCCACTCAGCCACAGGTCACCACAGCAGTCCAGCCTCAGTCAGAACCTCCAGAGCACAGTGCAGCGGAAGCGTGCTGGGCCCATAACCCTGTTGTTGTATTTGCTGGTGTGCTCTGGAGTTGTGAGGCTTAATAAAAGACAGCAACTGTTGCACACTGACTTGTGCTAACTATTTACATTTATTTACAAATATACAGTTATGCTGGTACACACTGACAAAGTGCTTCACCAGACAACACAATTGAGAGCAGAGATGAACTGTACAGTCTATTCACAGTTATATACATTCAGCAATACAGAAGCACCAATCAGCACTCAGTGCTGAGTCATCTTGCATAGACACAATTACCCTGGACAGAACCAGTATAAACCAGATAAGGGAAGTGTCAGGAGCTGTCACAGATCAGGCATCTGACTCCAGCCCGATGTCTTACTAAGCAGCAAGCATATGCACAGTTCCTTGGTAAAGATACCTCTCAGCTGCTAAAAAAAATCCACACCAAGTAAAAAAATGCAAAGAAAGTTTTCAAAGATTATTGTTGGAGTACAGATTAATGTATGATTAAAACATTACTCTTTAAAAATGCCTGTCTAGCATTCTAAATTTGAAAGCTATTATGGTAAGAATGGATCTCAAAACATTTAAAATATACAAAGAGGAAATTATTAGTCATATATTTTTTCTGATGATCTTATGAAAATCTACTTTCTATTATTTTTGCAACAGATTAAAAACTATTAAAATTAGGACAGTCACCTGCTTCCTGGCACTTTCTATCATCTTCATTTTCATGGTAAATTTGCAGTTTCTAATCATGGAATGTATGTCTTCCTTCTCGTTGTCCACTTCTATATTGTAATTAGTATCTCCTCCTCCATCTACTTCCATACTGTCTTCCAAGTAGGTATTAGGAAGTCGCTCCTGAATTTTGTTAAGAAAGAAACATCTGCACAAAAATAAGAACACAAACACAATGCTTACCAAAGTGTAACTGGGGCTAAAGAGATAATTTCACTCCTTACCACCCTCTTCTGTTGGGAAAGCTAGAGGGGAATATGGCAAGAACATAAAAAGATCAGACCAAAGGTCTATCATCAAATGTCCTGCTTCTCATAGTGGCCAACAAGATGATGTCAGCAAGTCTACAATAAAGGAACAGAGGACAAACTCCCCCACACTGCTGTCCACCTTTCAACTGATATTCAGAAGTGTACTTTTATAAACCTCTATCCTGTGCCCCACTTCTGTCACTTTTTTTTGGGAGGGGCGAGCATTTGTGTGTGTGCATGTGTGCCTGGAAGTCATGGTTGACTTCTGATGACCCCTAGTGGGACTTGGATGTTTCAGAGAGTTGGCTTGCTTATTGCCTGCCCCTGTGTCCTAGCCCTGGTATTCTTTGGAGGTCTCCCACTTGCCAGGGTCAGCTCTGCTTAGCTTCTGAGATCTGAAGAGATCGGGCTTGCCTGGGCTATCTAAGTCAGGGGGTCATGTTTCTTAATCTAAAAATGTTTCAAATTCTGTAGCCTTTGACAATATCTAAACTAGGTCAAACATGTTCAAAGTGTGTGTTAGATGGCAAAAATCTCAAGTTCCAAAGTCACAGGCCACAGCTCAGAAATTCCCTATGCTGCTCCCAATTGCAATTCAGCAGAACATAGTTTAGGCCTTCAGTCCATCAGGATCTCAAGCTAGTCCTTTTTTCCTTTGGGTCTTAGCTGAATTATAGTTTTTGGCCTAGCAACATCAGGTGAGGGTGATACCCAATAAGGATACGCTTTCTGAAGAAGCCTCTAGAAGATTACCTCATCAACCTCAACCCTAGCCCTCTTCCTCCCAACATAAGGGCAGCAGGTTCTCATGAAAAGCTAATCACACCACCTTAATCTTTGGCCTTAAAGATGATAAAAACTGTACAGGCCTAAAGACCAATTAGTAACACCTGCAGAATGAATTAGGCCTGTTACTATTCATATTAACCCTTGAGAAGAGATCGGGGAGCTTTGCCTCGCAAACACCTACACTCTTTTTTTCACTTTCCTTATTGTCAAGTTTGCTTGCTTTTTTGGGGGGGGGGCAGGGAGGGCAGGGCTCAAGCGCCTTCTTCTGCTCCTCATTTGACAAACACTAACACTAAGAAGCCACTTTCCCTGTTATGGCCTTCTTGATCCTGCTCATTCAACATGCTGATGTCCTCATAGATTTAATGATAGCTTTCCTGACTGTGAGACATTTAAACACCTTCAGAGTTCACTCAAAAGTTTACTCAAGGCTTGGAAAAGGCACTTAAAGAGACCATGATCCCTTTTAACGCCTTCCCCCCTCCTCCACTGGTTTCACCTCCTTTGGGGCACCTTCTTTGGGGGCTTATAGTACTGGACCCCCTGGTCCAATCTTTTTGAAGCCTGGAATGGGGGGAGGGGGTTGAGGAGAGGCCCCAGCACCTATGCTGCAAATCTGGTGCCTCTACCTCAAAAACCAGCTTTCTTCCCAGAGTCCTGGATTCCTCCAGATTGATTCGCATGGACTATAATGGTCCCCATAGGATGTAATGGAGCAAAAGGGGGGGATTTCGGAAAACCCACGAATACAAATACCATACCAGTATTGGGATTCTGGAATATTGGAAAATACCAATATTTTTCAAGTTCAATATACTTTAAAAATAACTCCCCCCGCCCAATACCCCTGAGTAAAACTATTTATTTCTCTAGGAACATACAAACTCTTAACTGAGTAACAGTTACTTACCTGTTTGTAACGATATCATCCCAAACGTGCATAGGATCCATTTTGAAATCTGGATATCTGCTCATCCAAATACTTATAAGTCTTTTCAGGGATGCCTGAGAAGTTATATTACCTTTGTTTAAAAAAAATAAAATAAAAATCAAGTCTACTGCCAGACAATGCAGGACAAGAAGTTTAAATCCTGAGAGACTAACGCAGTTGAAGTTTACTTAAATAATTGGTGTTTTTAAAATCAGTTTTACTGCTCACTGAATCCATTGTTGTCTGTTTCCTCTTTGACAAAAAACAGCTTCAGATGCAGTATAGGGTAGCTATTGCTTAGGACAAAAAGCATTCTTATCTTCTATTACCATAGCTCTCTGAATCAAAAGCAACTGATCAAAAAAGCTGATAGGAGGAACAGCATCCACCAAGAAAAGATGGCACCCAACTGTTTTAGCTGAGATACTATTCCGCTTTAGGAAATACTACCAAGATTACATCGGACCTGGATTTGTTATAAGCTTAAGAGTCAATGGTAATGATATATCTGCTAATCATATATGAGAGTATCTCATCAAAAAAAGAAAGATAAGCTTACCTGATCTGCTTATAAAGTTGACAAAATCCTGTATCTCAGTTAAAGTCTGAATTGACTGCAGCTTGGTAAGTCGACTCTGGTGTAATACTGAATCAATACTGGAATAGTTCTGTATAAAAACAATTCATTTTGAACTGCTAGCCAATGGATTCTTCTATGTGTTATGATTTTCCCATCATCACACTTTGCCCAAATAACCTCAAAGAGTCAGAATTTTAAACTGCAAGCTAATTAACCTTTTTATGCCCATGGAAGTTGAGACTGCACCAAATTCACTACAGTATAATTATTTAAGGGGGAAAAAAATCATGTAATGCTTTTTATTAAAACCAAGCAAAATGACACAGACCAGTGCACAAACTTTTGAGTTCCTCAGAACTCGATCCAGATTGGATTTTTTTTTTAAAGAGAGAGCTGGGGGAAAAGATGTTTAAGGCTATGATCTTGAGACATGAGCTTGCAAAGTCATGCAAACTCTATAGTGTAAGGCAGTTTCTATAAGGAACCCTCAGCCAATCAGGAGGACAATGATGAGAACTATGACAGTTCCATTGTAAATATAAAAAGCCAGTGACTCAAGGGGACTGGATGAGCCATAGTGTAGCCATGTCTGTGAAGGCCAAGTAAAGAGCTGAAGGGACAATTTGACTCAAGTGTTGAGCCAGCACAGCTGTTTTCAAATGAAGTCTCCAAAAACCTTCCTTCCTCATCTCATAAGGAAAACTATCCTTTAACACAAGTAGGCAGCCGTGTTGGTCTGAAGCAGTAGACAACAGGAGTCAATAGCAGCTTTAAGACCAACTTAGTTTTATTCAGAACGTAACCTTCCGTGTGCTCTAAGCACACTTCATCAGACGAGGAATTTCTCGTCTGATGAAGTGTGCTTAGAGCACACGAAAGCTTACTTTCTGAATAAAACTAAGTTGGTCTTAAAGCTGCTATTGACTCCTATTTTGTTCTATCCTTTAACACAGATTCTGTTTTCTTAAATTACAGTAGTCTGCAGATTGTGATGCACTTGTAGCATACCAACAGATAAGGTAGTATACTTAAAAGTATGTTAAGAAGGCAACATAGATTGCTTTTCAATTGGTTTAGATTTGGTGCAGTATTAAGTTGTCAATGTAATTGGTGGAACAGTTCTGCAAGACCCTAATGTCTTTACAGCTCTCAGTGTCTTGAACTTCTGTAAGGGATACCATGGTCAACTGAATAAAGACTTTGCTTCTACTGAACATAGTTTTACTTATTTGGACCCCTTTGACTGAACCCAATTGTTTCCATCACAATCAATCGTGTCTCTAAAATCCCTAAAAAAAAGTCATTTGATGTTAAAAAAATATTAAAGGGATTCCTCAAGATGGCTAATGCAAACAAATCTAACTGATATCAACCTGCAATAGCTGAACAGATTTTAGAAAAGTGCATCAGATGTACTTGAATATTACCTGCAAAAACACCTGCATGGCATTACTAATATAGTATTTGGCTCTATCAAAATCATCCTGCAAAATGTAGAGAAGACTCAGCTCTTGACTGTAGTACATTTCTATTAGAGCTTTCTTCTGTTCTGTCTTCATAGCTTCATCAATAAATGTCAACAAGGACTGATCATCACCACCATGAAGAAGCAGTTTTAGCTTGCTGCGAATTATATATGATAGATATGTTTCCTACAAGTGAGGACAGAAGGGTTAAAGTGAATATTGCTTTTGGCACATTATGCTGCTTTTGACTTACAACCGTTTGGAAATCAGATACAACCTGTTACTATGATCTAGGAGACTGATGTTTAGAAATATATTCAGACAATATGCAGTTCAAATTTAGTTGATTTTAGTTTTAGCCAGAGACTAATACTATGTACAGATATGAAAGCCCAGGGGGGGAAATCAAAAAAAATTGGAAATATGGGGGAAGAACTGAATAAAAGTCCAAAGATTTTTTGTTTTGTTGCTGTTGCTTTCTGTGAAATAAGGTAAATGGTCATAAATACAAGTTTTAGCTGATGCCAGAAGTATTTTGAGGAGCACTGGGAAAAATCCCTACAAGTGCAATGTGTTTTAAAACAATCGGTTTATTATTATTATTATTTTATTACATAGAAAAGTATTGTACCTATTTCACCTTCCTTCAAAATCTCAGTCTTTCCAAGGGATTCTCCCCTCCATTGTTTTAAAATTTCAGGAGATTTTCTGTCCCTAACACTTGACTGAAACCTCTCCTCAACTGAAATCTGTGATTGATCTGATTTTGTTTTCTCTATTGAACTCAAACATAAAGACTGCCAATTTGTTCTGAGTGGAAGTAGCGCTTAACTTGCCTGCCTACCCTGTTTTCCACATAATTGCTGTTTGTCCCAAGAAAGGGAAAAAAGTACTGAGAGATAAATTGCATATATTCTTCATCCTCTGCAGATTGGATTGACACATAAATAGGTCTAAGTACACCCAAACACTATGGTACAATAAATAAATACAATTTTTTAAAATCTAGCAACTATAGGCAAATATATTTGTTCATACCTGATAAAATGGATTACTCCAAGTTTTATTTAGGTCTGGGGGCTGTTTATCATCAATGTTAATAGTGGAACAATATTCCAAAGATTTCCATTCTGTCAAATGGTTATAACACTCGAGAGAAGCAAATTCCCAAAAATCCTTTTCTGCTTCTGTTGGTTCTTCAGCCCAGTCTTGTTTAGAAAGTGCCTATAGGAGCAAATATGAATAATGTATTCGTGATAAATAGGCAGCACACTACACACTTTAATTCACAGTCTGCACAAAGATTACAAGATGAATTTTTATTTATATCCTTTCTTTCTCTGCATACAAGGAGGCTCAAAGCAGTTCCTTCAATAATTCCTCAAAGTCTGTATGCCTTTTAGCATACCAGTAGAGTTGCATTATTCTGCAATCCTTAAACAACCTTCTAATCCACTGGGCTTACAAAGGTTTGACTCTGCTTCAGTTTGCACTGATGAAAGACTAAAGAGCATGAAATGGCAACACTCTGCAGAATTTCATTAAAGTCTACTTTTTCCATGTGCCTTCCATGTTTTTATTTCCCTTGGTCGCTAAGACAACTATCCTAGTCAAAATTTAAAAAAGCTATGAGTTTGGAGAGGTTTTTTTAACTATCATTGAATCTGAGGCCTGACTAAGACTATATAGCAATACAATAATGTGAGAATGGTGAGAATACACAAATACATAGAGACATAGACAAAACTCTCAAAGAGTGCATTCATGGAAGATAGTAGAGCAGCAAAGTACAGGGAGTCAACTTGTAGCTCCTGTTTCAACAAATCTTCAAGCAATTGATAGCTCTACTCCATTTTCCTTCAAATCAACTGTGAAAAAATTACAACAATATATAACAATGTTCCAATCATTTCAAAATAAACTATACATACTACAAAGAACTGATTACTCACATAATCCATGAACCACAATTCATACAGCTTCACAGTTAATCAGTACCAACAAACTCTTCCATATAACACTTTATAAAAAATACAGCAATATTACAATTCATTCCTAAAGCTCATTATATAACACTATCTGTTCAAAATTACAATACTTACAAAGTAATCACACAATGTTTCATCACAGGACATATAGTGTCAACTAACTTCAAACAGGCACCAGCTCAGGCACAGACTATATGTCCTGTGATGAAACAGTGTGAGATTACTTTGTAAGTATTGTAATTTTGAATAGATATAGTGTTATATAATGAGGTTTAGGAATGAATTATAATATTGTTTATTTTGAAATGATTGGAACATTGTTATGTATTGTTGTAATTTTTTTCACAGTTGATTTGAAGGAAAATGGAGTAGAGCTATCAATTGCTTGAAGATTTGTTGAAACAGGAGCTACAAGTTGACTCCCTGTACTTTGCTGCTCTACTATCTTCCATGAATGCACTCTTTGAGAGTTTTGTCTATGTCTCTATGTATTTGTGTATTCTCACCATTCTCACATTATTGTATTGCTATATAGTCTTAGTCAGGCCTCAGATTCAGTGGGAGCTCACATGAGAACAGCTCCTGAACGTTTCTGAGAGTTCCACCTCCTCCTGAGAGTTCCACCTCCTTGTCCACTGAATAGTATGTGCAGCTGCATAACAATCCCTGGATGAGCTCCACAACCTATTTTTCTACAAAATGACCCCTGGTCTTAGTAATTGTTGGTCACTATAACCATTTGTGGTTGTGTGTTTATTCATTTACCAGTGACCTCTCTCTGACTCTGTTGTAAATAATTGCTCCTGTTCAGCAGCAGCCCCCCATGACAGTCAGTGCTTCAGAGCAGGGTCTGCCAGACCCAGGGTCTTGCTGTGGAAGCTGACTGTGTGATTTCAAACCACTCACAGATTTTCAGCCTAACCTACTTCACAGGGTTGTTGTGAAGATCAAAAGGGGGAGAGGAGAATGATGTAAGCTGCTTTGGTACCCCCCACACACACTGTAGAGAAAGACTGTACTTTTCCTAGATAGAGGCTGCAGGGGGGGGAGGAGATGAAAAGCTGAAGTCAGGGGGCAGATAAAGATAGGTTGATGGTTGGCTAGGAAGGAGATGGAGTTGCCAACTCCAGGTTGGGAAATTCCTGAAGTTTTGAGGGGGTTTGAGGAGGCATGGGACCTCAGACAGGTACAATGCCATAGACTCCACCCTCCAAACTAGCCATTTCCTCCTGGAGAACCACAGTAGCCAATCTCCAGGTGAGGGCTGAAGATCACTCAGAACTACAGCTGCTCTCCAGATGGCAAAAGATCAGCTCCCCTGGAGAAAATGGTGGATTCTGTATCATTATACCCTGCAGAGGTCAATTCCTTCCTGCTTTGGTCTTCACTGTGGAGAAAGACTGTACTTTTCCTAGGTAGAGGCTATGGGGGCAAGGAAAACTGAAGTCAGATCTCTTCCCCTACAGAAAATGGCCACCTTGAGGTGCATACAATATGGTATACCATAACACAGCCATGCCAGGCCAAAAAATATCACACCACACACACACACTGATGCTAAAAGCTGCAAGGCCAAATACAACAGGAAAAGGCAACAACACAATGCAGATCCAAGGAATGCTAACTCTCAGTGTTTGCACAATCGTTGTCATTGTATGACACCGCAGCAAAATGATGCTGAGTGCCCCAAGTCAGGGGACTTAGCCAGAAACTTTTCTAGAGCCCGTTGTATTTATTCCCACAAATGGCCTTATTCCTAGTAAACCATAAAACATACCTCATCATATAGTTTAGCTGCCTCAGCATAATCACTGTTTGCTTCTGCTAGTAAGGCCTTCTGAGTGACTTCTTTAGTACCAATTTTTCCACTAAAAATACCTCGCAGTACATCATAATCTCCAACAGATCGATAAAGCCTAGAAAGTGAACAACATCAAAGGTAAATCTGAATTTACCCAGAACACAGTATTATCCTAATTTTTTATTAAATAGAATAATTTCCATAACCATAAACAATGAGTTAACATTCCTTTTTTGCTTAAACACAACATAGGAATGAAATCAGGTAAATGAATATAAAGTTTCTCCACACTTGAACCATAGCTATATTCGGACACTGGGGATTCCTTGCTACAAGTTAACTTTTTCCCAGGCTGGTTTTGAGCTTATAGCTCCTTCACTCAGTCAGATCTCCTTCTAAAAGTTAACTAACTAACAACTTTTACCTGTCAGCCTCTCACTAACATTCCATCAGCTCCCACTGGTCATTCTTAGGGAGAGGTGGAACCTAATCTGTCCATCACAGCAGTTTAAAACAACCCTCAACTTTGACTCACTCTTGCTGTTCAGCAGCCATCTAAGGAAGTGGTCCCCAATGTGGTATATCAAGTCTAGGATCCTTTCTTGCACAACAGTCAATGACATGCCCTTGGAAGGCCTGCAAGCAGGACACAGAGGCCAGTCTCTCCTTCTGCTTGTCTCCAGGAACAGGCATTCAGACCTATTTGGTCTCTAAATATGGAGGTTTTATACGATTGTCATTATGAATAGAACAGAACTTAACATGAATAAAATGGAACCTAACAGGTGAGTTAATGTTCACCTAACTTTTTAAAACACCATCTGAGGCAGTGGTCCCCAATGTGGTGCCCATGACACCACTGTGCCCTCTGAATATTTAGGAACTGGGCAGAGGCAGGTAGGACTTTTGCCCAGCAAGGCTTCTGATTGCTTCTTAGAGATCTGATTGTGACTTTAAAAAAAAATTCTTGCTTTGGCAGCAGCTGCTCCAACACCAGTATCTTCACTGTGTGATTGAAGTTAAGCTGCAGCAATCTTTTTGTGACCGGTTTTGTTTCCTGTGGCAGCCATTTTGTTTCCACAGTCACCACACACTATGTCAGAATTCCAAAAGTGCATGCAAGTTCAGAAATACTGGAGGCCTCTGATCTAAGGTAATATCCATCACTATATCAAGGGGCAGTGAATTATAGAAGTTCTGTGGATAAGTACTTTCCTGAATCAACACTCCTGTCAATTACATTGGATGCCACCAACTTCTAGTACTACAATTTTGAGAGAAAAGTATTCTCTATTCACTTTCTCCGTACTATGAATAATTTTATAAACCACAATCAAGTTCCCACTTAGTAATCTTTTTTTCTAATGGAAAAGCCCAACTAGCTTTTCTGCATAGAGAAGGCACATCAGCTCCATCAGTTCTGGCTTGCCCTTTTCTAATCTTTTTCCAGTTCTGTGATATACTTATTGAGATGCAGTAACCAACACTGTACATTATGCCTGATGGAGACACTACAGATCAATTAGAATACTGACCATTTTATCTCCAGTCCTTTCCAAATGAAACCCAGCACTGTTACTACACACTGAACTAACAATTTTACTAAACTATCCACTGTAATGTCAAGGCCTTTTCCTAGTCAGTGATCACCAGTTCAGGCCCCATTAGAACACATCTCTAGACTAGAACAGAAAGTAAACAAGAGCAACTTACTTGGCTAGTTCAATCCATCTGATTACATCTGGAGAAAGATCTGTTTTTCCACGCATTCTTTTAGCAGGTGGTCCCTCCTCTTCAGAAGAAAGGTGAACTAAAGCTTGCTCAAGAAGCAGAATACCTACAGGCTGCTGTAAACTCGCTAAGCAGCTAGTACTCACACTGGAAGGGTTCAGGTCCAGCAGCTCTTTGTGCTGATAACTCATCTCCTATTGCAGTAAATCTATAATTAGCTATTAGAAATGCTTTCTTGGCCCAAAACACTTTGCAACAACCACATGTTTAATTCCCCATTTCTCTCCATAACGTTTAGGACAACTTACTCATATCCAGAAGTTGATATTGAACATTTCCTCACCCCTGCTTCATATTACTGCCTCCTGTTAAGGGGAACAAGGAAATGCCCAACATCCTAATACCAGGACAAGGGGAAACCAAACATATAGCTGTTTTTGACCCTAGAAACACATAACATGGTTCTTACATAAGCCAGTACAACACTACCTAATTTGCAGCCCCCCAAAAAATTTGCAGACCCAATGATTTCTTTCAACCACCATCAATAGCTGCTTAATTCTCAGATGCACAGGTATTCCTACACTAGAAATAACAAAGCTTTAGTAGGAGAAAGCAGCAAATGAAAAAAACACACACTACATTTTAATCTTCTGTACACATCATTTTAAACTTCTGTACAGGTATGGCATATGGTTAGGGAAATATTACTGATCAACACCAAAAATCTAGGTCCAATTTTCATTACTTTTTAAAGATTTCTGCAAGGACAGTAGTTCCCCCTGCATTATTATATCTGCATTGTGGAAAATCTTGTTTAATTCTAAGACTGTCTTATTTATGCATTAGACAATGGTACTGAGTGAACCCTGTGATTCCAGTTGAAAGTTTTGAGCTGTTGCCAAATGAAAGTGTTGGAAATCAGGTTCCATTATTCAGTTGCTTTTTGGAAGAAAACAGTGTTTGAAACATTTAATACCTAGGAGAGGCTGACAGTTTATTTCCATGGCATGCTTTCTCTGCCTCAATATTTGGAACTGATTTAGAAGTCTATGCACTCATTATTGCTGAGAGCTTTGGAGAAGCCAACTGTAGGACTTTACTATTGCATATAATTTGCTTTTCTGTGCACAGCAGTACCTATTTGGTTACCTGTAAGCAGCACTAATCGTATTGTCGTTTAAAGTGCACAGCAACACTCTTGTAAACTATAAACCTATTAGTGATACTCTGTTATAATCTCATCTTGGAAACTATGTATTGAGAATCTGTATAATCTCTTTGCGTTGTGACTACCAACTCAATTTTGTTATAGTCTACAGAGAGTAATAAGTACTAAAATACTGTAATAGTATTTTTAAATATTTGATGGTTTTTCCCTTTGAAGTGTTTGCGAATACTCTGTTTACATATTTCTTTGCCTTTGGTACTGAGGAAGGAGCAGGAGGAGTCAGTGGCAGTGGAGGCTGTGGCAGCAGCAGCCAAGGCCTTGGGCAGGGCCATGGAAGAGGATGTGGGCAGGGCCATGGGGCCCATGGTGGAAAATGGGTTCCAGTCACAAAGGGTGGAAAATGGGTTCCAGTCACAAAGCTTGGCTGCATGGTCAAGGAAATGAAAAAAGTCTCTGGAAGAGATCTATCTCATTTCTCTTCCAATCAAGGAGTCTGAAATCATTGACTTTTTCCTGGGCCCTTTGCTGAAAGATAAAGTTCTGAAGATCATGTCTGTCCAAAAGCTAATTCAGGCTGGGCAGTGCACCAGGATGAAAGCCTTTGTTGCCATTGGTGACTATAACAGCCACATTAGCCTTGGAGTCAAATCCTCCAAAGAAGTTGGAACTGCAATTCTTGGGGCCATCATCATGGCTAAGCTGTCCATCGTGCCAGTGAACTGTGGCTATTGGGGTTTAAACCAGGAAGCAGGCGAGGGCAGCCAAGCCAGGATTGCTGTGTCTGTGACAAACTGATAGCTTCCTGAAGCCACAGCAATGCACCACTTTCTCCTGCTGCCCAGCTTAAAGCAATCACTCACCTCTGGCACAGCCTGTGCTGCCTTTTCCTGTAGCTTAGTTTAAACCGGACTGCAGGAGAAGATGAGTCAGCTCCAGGACTGGGCGGGGAGTTTTTTACTAGCATTTTTTCAGTCCTGGTCTATTGGACTTAAAAGATTTCAGGATTTCTGAATAATCCTCGATCTGAATACCATACTGATATTTGGAGCTGACATTTTTCAGAAATCCCAAAATTTTTTCAAGTCTAATAGACCCAACCAAAAAATACCAGTAAAAAAAATTGCTCACTCCTATTTGTTTATGTTCTTTGGTAATCAATATCCTTCAACTTCACATTCTTAACACATCAAATGAGCTGGAAAACTAGGCAAAGGCACAGGAACCCAAGCTGCTGGACAGAAGACAAAGACTATAAGAAGCATAGTGCTTCAGAACCCATGTTGTTTTTTGAGAAGGATGTATCTTCCTATGCTCTACAGTACCTGATCTGATGTCTTAAAAGCAAATTAGAGTCCTTTGAAGATTCCTGAGGCACCACTACCTGACCTTAAGAACATGGAACTGATCATGCAAAGTGATTCTCATAAAGGTAGGCAATGCATTCTGCAACTATCTGTGGGAACGAACAGTCTTGTAGGAGGAGAACTTTGGGCTAATCCCAGATGCAGTGCTCCCAGACATCAGCTGTGGTTCAGCATCTAGGAATGGACTGTGGGATCATAACCTCCTCTTCTTTCATTCTTACTCTTAAAATTCCTCACACCTTACTTAACCCAAGTGTGACCTCTGATAAATGCTGAATTTATATATAACTAAATTTACTTTAGTTAACAGCACTCCTCAACCTCAGTTCAGAAAACAAGTATGAGTAGGGGCCCCATTCCAAATTCAAAATCACAATGACAGCTTCAGAAGCATTACATCTATACTCCTTCTGCCTAAAGTTTCTGCCTTTCAAAATGATGGGAGAATTTTTTTCCTACCTGGATGCAGACAATGAATGGTGGGAAATACACTACAGATGCAGTCAGGAAGCAATTGAAGTCCTGCACCAGCTGCTGAATAGTGCTATTCTTCTCTGACTGAGACTTAGATTTTCTCATTTCCTCTAAAATTCCAGCAAACAGACTGCTGAATAGTTCTTTAGCCAAAGTAGAGTCTCTCTGTAATCAATAACAGAAACAAGAAGTCTCAGGACAAATGTTTACAACACTATTGCACTGGCACTTCCACAGCACAGAGAAATTGGAGCAATACATTACTGAATAGCCCAGGCTAGCCTCATCTTGTCAGACATTGGAAGTTAACCTGGGTCAGCCCTGGATAGTTCATGGATGGGACACGACCAAGGAAGACCAGGAATGCTACACAGAGACAGGCAATAGCAAACTACCTCTGCCTCTTGCCTTAAAAACCCTAGGGGGTTGCTGAAAGTTGGCTGCAACTTGATAACAAAACAAAGTGATCTAATATACAATTATTTCAAGTCTGAAAGAAAACTCCTCATTTCTACAATGAATTATCAAGTTTTATGGCTCAGTAACTGTTATATGAAAATTATCTTGTTGCTGTCTTCTAGAAAAGTTCATCGTTGTTGAAACTACAGTAACATGCTGCTGTATAAAATAAACAATTTATATGTTAAGTAAAGCAGCAGGCTTTCTAAAGAACAACTCACTAGAATCTTTGTTGTAAGACCTTGACCACTCCATTATGTCTTTCCTTTCCTCCTGAGAACCACTATGAAAATGATAAAGGGCACAGCCCCATAATACAGTATTGCAAAGTTAAACAACGTCAAGGGAGGAAGCCACAAAACAACCATTTAGAAAGTCTGATGCAACCAGTGCTACCAGATTTAGCAGTGACAACCACTCCAGACTGCAATGAAACAAATTCTAGATATCATAAGATAAGCTAAAACATGTACACTATAGCATTTATTTAAGTGGGATAAATGCTACATTTCACACCGTAGTCAAGGGAGATTAAATGAAACCTGTGTACAATTCAAATCAAAAGTCAAAGATTCAGAAGGTAAATGTGTTCTGGAGAAGCATGTTTAGTAAAAATTATATTTGGTCAGTTAAAAACATGGGATTGCATACCTGTGCTAAGCCTTGCAGAGGAGTAATCAGACTGCTAAATTCGATCTGGATGTCAGGGAGATCCCCTTGCCTGTACCTCCTATACAGAGTGACCTGAGCATCATGTTTCATTTTCAGCTCAGTTTTCAGTTCCTGAAATAATTGATAAGTTTACAATAACTAAAAGCTTGAATATGGATTTTTTAATTTTTTTTATTTATTTGAGATTTATATCCCGCCCTTCCCACGAATGGCTCAGGATAGATTTTATTTAGGATAGATTGTAGAAGTAATCATGGAGCTAACTACAAGTCACAGAAGAGACTTTTAGGAAGCACATTCCTCACCCAATCCTGTCCTAAATACTATCTTTCCTTTGAAATATAAAAAGCTTCAGCTTCTTGGTAGCTCAAGAAGAAAAGAAAATTCAGCAGTCAAATATATCTGGAAAACATTTGACATTTGCAGGGTTTATCCCTCAAGGAACCCTGCAGGTAGAGGTAATGATAGCCACAATACCCAGATAACCTAGAAGCTGCTCTCAAACCCATAAAATGCTTTCATACAAAGTCAGACAGCTTTTGTTGTACAAAAAAAAGTCTTGATGGGAAAATAACTTCCTGATCACTGTTCGTAAAAGCTGTTCCTAAAACCAGCATTGCAGTACTAGCTAAGTCTCCCCCTTTATCAACTATTAAGAAAAAGCAAACAAACCTTTTCTTGTTTCAGTTCAGCAACACTTTGCCTTGCATAAATCAGACTGAGCTTTTCTTGGTCCTTTAAGAAGCGTCTTCGCAGCCTCAAAATTTCTGCTCGCTCATCTATACCTAACACATATATGCAGGAGAAAAAGGCTTGTTTAAATATACAGACAGGAAACCAAATACAAACTCTCTTGCTTTGTATAAAAACCTTGCAAATTAAAAGCAGAGGTGGAAACTATCTCCTGTAACACAGTTTAAGAAGAAATGAGACAGAAAAACCCAAGGTCTTTTAAATAACTTTCCTAATGTAATGGCTTAAGTTTTGAAATGGTGACCAGCTCTTTGCTTAAACCAAAAAAAGAAACCTCTAAACAAAAATACAAGGGCAGGGGGAGAGCCATACCTTTAGTTTTGTTATCCACCTCATCTCCTGGCAAGCCCAGTCTTTTCCCCCCAAAACTGGGACCTAAAGGTTTGAAAGCAGACCTCTGAGACCTGTCAACTCGTTTGTGGGTAAGCAACATGGATGAAGACAAGGATTCAGAAGATGAAGGAACTGTATATTCTGCAAAGGTGTCAACACTGCTTCCTAATAGCCAGTTAAAAGAGCTCCTCCCACCTGTAATAAGCAGAAAGTATTAACTAAGCAATGCACATAGATATCGCTTAACCCACCCCCCATATATTGCTCTATTGTTTATAGCCCAATTATAACAAAAACCAGGACAGAGCATCAAAAGAAAGTTCAATGTGAAAACAGAGACGCATACTTGGAATCCGATATATATTCAAAAGTATACACAAAAACATGAATGAGGAAGCCAGATTCTACAGACAGCTCCTTATGAAAAACTAGAAATTCAAATCCATCCTATATAGGTATACTTGCCGATAGTTTGTGTGGGTGTAAATTCATACTGTTGCTGTGTAGCCCGTATTTGGCCACCCATGGACCCATGAGTCGAAAGGGAACCTCCTGGTAGTTGATGCCTGCTGGGGTTCTGGGAAGCTTGAGTTTCCACAAACATAGGAGTAAGGACAGTACTACGGAAACGCCAACTCGAATCAACAGCAAATTCCTAGGGGGGGAAATACAAGCTGCTGAAACTATCTTTGCCATTGCTGTCATTTTTGAACAATATATATATTCCTATGATATATACACTAAGACTAAACCTATATGCACACTTGCTTTTGAGCAAGTCCTTAGGGATTTAGTGACATGTGTGAGTGAATGTAAATAAACTCAGCTGCACATGACATTATGAGTCAAAAGTTGAAGTATTTTATTTAGGTAACACTCACGACAGGAGGCTGAATTCAGCTAAGTTTTTTGCTCAATCTCGGTGAATTCCCCTCCTTATTACATATGGCTTTTATTCCATGCAGGGACAATGACCCCAAACATAGCATTTCTTCTGTGAAGGGCTGGCTCCAATCCCATAGCTATTCATACAGGAGTTGTAGTACAAACAGCACTACTAAAAGTACCTAGTTAAATGTCCTTACTTGAATTTTTCTTCTTAAATCAATGCCTACAAATCCAGTTCTTCAGTTCAGCTTTTCTACTATATTATTATTGCTCAAAATGGAGTATTTGAATTTCTGTCATAATTTTCGATTGAATACCATAAAGTAGCTCAAAGCATGAATAAAAGCAGTTAACTATCCAAGTTATTACAGAAACAATTGTTTTAAAACTGGTGATGGCATATTAAAATTAAGTTGCAGACTCTCACTTTTGGAATCATTATTTTACAACAAGGAATTTGTAGATCCAAAAGATACACTGATTTAAGAAATGCATAATGTTACAAAGACTGAGGATCTGACACTTTTGGTCAAATACTATCATATGAAGTCCAAACTGCATGGGGCAAAACCTCCCTTTTAGTAATGGGCAGGAGCAAACTTTAAGAAGTTCTTCTAAAAATAATTAAAGGATATATACTAAGATATCATGTAAGATAATACTGGATTTCTTCCCAATTTACTCATATCAGACTGAATTTTGCCATTGGATAAAGCAGACAGAAATGGAATACATAGTATAAACTCACTTGAAATTTGCATTCTGACAGTGGATATTCAAACATTTTCCTGGAATAATCTGGGCTCTTGCTGGTCATTTCGAGCAGGAAATTGGTGACTAAACTTAAGTACTGAGTTTCAATTTTGGTGGAGTATAAAGAACTTAATAAAGTCAACATACGATCAAGGGTGTTTCCTGGTAACCGAGTTTCATCACCCCAAAAATTCCTAACAATTAATCTGTGAAAGAAAAAGAGGCAAACATATATATGCTATTCTGGAAAAAATACCATAATGTTGTGCTAAAAAAAAAAAGAATTCCTATGATATCTGAACAGCTGAATAAAACACTAAAAGCACAACAGCAGACAAACAGCTCCCTCCTTGTAAAATTCAAATTCTACCATTAAAAAAAAAAGGTAAAGTAATTACTGAGAAAATAGAAACTCTGTACTACTGCAGTATTTAGGAATGTGAAGGAACACAAAAAAGCCCCTCCCCCAGACTCTTCTTACTTGTCAAACATTAATATTGGAAATTAGAGGAAGCACTGGAAAAAAAATTCCTGAAATATTTTCTCTTTTGAAATCAGTAAACCCCTTATTAAGGTTTCACATAAAAAAGGTAAGTGTTTTATTCAGCTGTTCAGTCCCCTGTGCAAGCACCAGTCATTTTCAACTCTGGGGTGACGTCACATCACAACGTTTTCATGGTAGACTTTTTACGGGGTGGTTTGCCATCGCCTTCCCGTCAGCTACACTTTACCCCCATAAATACACATTATTTATCACATTTACCTTTATTTTATTCTTCCCCAATGAGGTCAAGGCAGACTACATACAAAAAGCATGGTTCTTCCCTCCTCCATCTTAGCCTCACAACAATATTCTGATGTAGATGAGACTGATAAACAGTGATTGGTCCAAAGGTAGCCAGAGAACTTCATGGCTGAGTGGGGATTTGAACTCTGTTTTCCCAGTCCTCTTCCAAAATTCACATTGCCACTACACTCACCACCTATATTACTCACTGTAGTCCAGAATTCTCATCAATCAGTCCTTGAAGGAGAACTTCTTTTGCCAATTTGAATATCTCTGAAGACTTTTCATCTGCCTGGCTTTCAGGATCCCTGAAGAAAGAGAAAAAATAATTCTGACTACTGCAGACTCCCTTTCCTCCCTTTCACATACATCTAGGGATCACTACATGCTACAAAATCCTCATGTGTGCTGGTACACAACATAACGACTTGCATTGGACATGGAAGTTTTGTGCCTCCCAGGCACACATCAGCCCTTTTCTGTGCATGATCATAGTGCACAGGGAGAAGCATTTTCCACTTCCCCCCTCCTCACAACCCGTGTTCCCTCTAAGCTGAGTTAGTGTGAGCTAGCTCACAGATTTTTGATTCTGGCTCACACATTTTTGTCTTAGCTCAGGAAGGATGACACCAGAGCACACTAATTTATGCAGTAGCTCACAACTTTAATGCCAGGAGCTCACAAAGTAGAATTTTTGCTCAAAAGAATCCATGGCTTAGAGGGAACATTGCTCACAACTCCCCCACAGAGCTGCTATTGGCTCTGTTGTAAAAAATGGCACGTAGCCATGGATGTAATATGATTTCATAATGGAGCCAATAGGGACTCCAGGGGCCAGTTTGAAGATACACCAAAGTGACTGGGAGAAAAGTTGAACCTACTTTGGAGAATGAATTGAGTTTATAGAAGTAGTTTTACCAGCCTAGTTACAACTGACAGCCAGGGGATTTTCCAGAACAGCATGTCATGTGCCAGCAAGAAGGAGGAATTGGTCAAAATTGTCTTCACTCTTGCAAGAGCATTCTGGGATGGGGAGTGGCTGATTCCTTCTTCTTACTGACGTTGGTTCTAAAAGGTGCCCCAACCCTCAGCAGCATCTTTTTGAAGTCCACAGAAAGTTGCTGGGGAAGACAGAAACTATTTGTTCTGCAAATACACTCCATTTGTGGAAGCTTGAGTCTAATCCACTGTCTGCTAACTGAGCAGTTATGTGAACTAAGTGCTCTGTCTTTCCAGATTCCTTCCCCACTTCATCTCCAACTACCTTTTAACTTCCCTCCATAATGTTCACTGCCTTCCTCAATTACTTTCCCTCAAGCTTCTACATCTCTCAAAAATTCTTTCTTTAACATTCCAGTTACCTTGAGGGAGGTGACTATTCCACCAACCATTCTGCTTGAACTGGGTCCCTTTTCTTCTTAAGTTTCAATCTCTTACCTTCTCTACCTCTGTTCATAATTCCTGATGACAGCACACATCTCTTGACACAAGTTTGAAGATTTCCCCACCCAAGCTCTGTTTCTTTCCAGCTTTAAACATCTGAAGACAGCACTGCAGCACAACCATTAATGTGCGTGACTTACATGCATACAAGCTCATACACATGCACAAACTTCACAAGATGAGTTATAAACAACTCAGAGTGTGGCAAGACATTACAGTGGTCACATAAGAAGCAGGCAGAGCTTTCAGTACAAATGTAGAAAAGGGCACAAAGTTGGAAAAGACTTTAAGCAGGAATATATGGATGCTGCAGTCACTGATCACCTTTCTCCATGACACTGCTCATCTGATCTTTCCTGGAGCAGCTCCATCTTCCCTCAAAGCTGGTGAAGCAGACACATTTAGCTGCTTAAAGAAAACCAACTGAGGAAGAAAGGCAGCCAGAAGCTTTTGTGAAGCTTGTTTAAAATTTCACTCCAGCTTTGTTTGCTGGTTTCCAGGGAAGTTTCACAGTTCTTGACCAACATCTGTCCGCTACTACTGTGTTGAATGTAATGTGTAGCCAGTCTCTGAAACAATGCAACAAATGAAAGGAAGCTTACAGGACCATTTTCTATAGCAAGACATGCAACTGAACCCCTACCTGTAATTATCATATATCCACATGAGAATGTCATACATCCGCCCCCGACATAGTGGTGAAGGATGAGTGATGAAGCCTGTGACTGTAGGAAGAAGCTCTTGTACTTCAGCTGGTGTTAGCTTAGCTAACATCTTGTGAACTATATCTAAACATACTGTTTGTCTTTCATCATCTCTGTGAGGGGGGAAATGCTTGCATTACTTTTATTATTCTTTCAACTGGATGGGATTAAATCTTCAACTACTAAATAAAAGAAGCATAAATTAGAACATAATACTTTGGAATTTTATTTTTTAATTTCTAAAGATGCTTCCAGTTTTATGTGCACTACAACTACATTTTAAAATAATCTATATTGTATGAGCAATAAAAATCACTTCATATTTAGAAAATAGTTTTTTTAAAAAAAAGACCTTCCACCATTTTATTTATTGAATGGGGAGAAAGCTTTTCTGAAGAATTCTGACTGCCCATCACAACTGAAAGGAGAGAACAAAACTAGCTTCCCTCTTGTCTTCATAGGCAGAATGCCCTCTTGCGCATTTCTTTTATTTAAATGGGCTTATACAGGATGGTTCTCCAATGGGCTGTGTATCACAAGTGCAAGAACCTTGTAAGAAACAGGCACTAGTAAAACTTCCTTACCTGTGACTCATAACTTGGGTAAAATCCTTACTCTTCAGTTGTAAGTACAAACTGGGTATTTCCTGGGCCCGGCACTTTACCACTTCCAGACAGTAGGTTTTCATCACCCCATGAAGCTTTGGTATCAAGAAGAAGACTGTATTCATAAACCTTTCCATGACCAAGAACAAGAAAGCACAAGATGCAATAATACAGCTACGTAGTTGAATATTTTTAGGCTGTATGATAACTCATAATTTCAGAATACCTATCTACAAGAGGAGGAAAGTTCTTTGCCAGTTTATTAAGGCAGATAATAAATTTGTCTTCCCTGGTATTTTGATGCTGCTTTAACTGCTTTATGATGATGTCATAAACTGGACCTTCATATATCTGCAAATTGAACAGAGCATAGTTATGGACTTGTAAATCCCAAAACCAAAATATCCTGAACAACACTAGAAAAACAGAGTTGCACTTCCCTGTATTTGTTGTTCATCAACGTCTTCTGTGAAGATACATACTGGGACTGCACAGGCACAGGACAGCTGCAACTGCAGTTTTTTAAGCTTCTAAACACCAAGGGGGTGCCCCTCCACTTTTGGAGCAAATGTGGAGGTTTCCTGCCAAATGGTAATGTGCTTTGGAGGCGTGTGCCCTCTTCTTCCTCAGTTCCTACTTGCCCACTGCATGCTTTCAGTAAAATTCTACATGTAGAATCTCTCAGGTGATTCTACATGTTACTTAACTTTGGCTTAAATCTTTTTAGTAAAATAAGTATAATACTAATTGATAAATAAATATAATCTCTCATGTTTTTCTACCTCTTCAGTTATTTTATTTCAGGGGGTTAATCTGTTTTGACAGTTTAATTGCTTCAGTCTGGATGAGTTTCATGAACGCCTGAAGTTCATCAGGGAGGGAGTCCAGATACAGAGATACCTTCTTCCACAGGCAGAGCTGATACTGTCCCATGATTGCCTTGTAGTTGGAAATGCAGAAGAGCTGATGAGGAATACATTTCCTCCCTAAGGTATCCAGCTGTCTACTCTCCCTGTGAGTGGGAATAGAATGCTGCCCCAGTCTCTGCTTCTTCTCTGACGATGGAGTGGGGTGTATGGAAAGGAAACTGCACACCTCTTGTTTCACCCTGTAAAAATTCTCCACTCAGTGGAATGGATGCAGGCTTCTACCAAATGGGTACAGTGAAGTCTACATTCTGGTGCGCCAGAGAGACCTTCGAGATGTCTTACACACCCGAGTAATGCCCAGCGCAGAATGTCATACGGATCATCGTCTTGTACGCTGCAATCTCCGTCTTCACTTTAAACCCACACCCAGGAGAGGAGGTATCCCTCGGAGGAAGTTTCAGGTTGGCAGCCTTCAGTCAGCCGAAGTTAAAGCTGCCTTCCAGGCAAAACTCCAGTCAAGAATTGAGGACCTCAGTTGCCCCACAGACCCTTCTCCAGAAGCACTCTGGGAACACCTAAAAACTACCGTCCTGCAGATCTCTGAAGAAGTCCTCGGGTTCTCCACAAGGAAGAACAAGGACTGGTTTGATGAGAACAATCAAGAGATCCAAGAATTACTGGCAAAAAAGAGATCTGCCTACCAAGCACATCTTGCTCAGCCCTCCTGTCCTGGGAAAAAAGCAACCTTTCGCGCTGCATGTAGCAACCTCCAGCGCAAGCTTCGAGACATTCAGAACGAGTGGTGGACCAAGCTCGCAGAGAGAACCCAGCTGTGTGCAGACACTGGTGATTTAAGAGGGTTCTACGAAGCCCTGAAGGCAGTATATGGTCCATCATATCAGGCTCAGAGTCCCTTGCATAGTGCAGACGGCCAAGTGCTCCTCACAGACAAGGCATCCATACTGAACCGGTGGTCGGAGTATTTTCAGGTTCTCTTCAGTGCCAACCGCGTAGTTCAAGATTCAGCAATCCACCTCACCCCACTTCAACCGGTGAAAACAGAGTTGGATGAGATCCCCACCCTAGAAGAGACTGTTAAAGCCATCAAGCAACTGAAAAGTGGCAAGGCAGCAGGAGTTGATGGAATTCCACCAGAGATCTGGAAGCATGGGGGCACAGTACTACATAGCTCACTTCACAAAGTACTTGTCACCTGCTGGGAGCAAGGCAAATTACCACAGGACTTTCGCGATGCAATCATCATCACCCTATACAAGAACAAAGGGGAAAAGTCAGACTGCTCCAACTACCGGGGGATAACCCTGCTCTCCATCGCAGGCAAAATCCTTGCCAGAATACTCCTGAACAGACTGGTGCCCACCATTGCAGAAGAACTCCTCCCAGAGAGCCAGTGCGGCTTCAGAGCTAACAGGAGCACCACCGACATGGTATTTGTTCTCAGGCAGCTCCAAGAGAAATGCAGGGAACAGAACAAGGGTCTGTATGTGACTTTTGTCGACCTTACCAAAGCTTTCGATACCGTTAGCAGGAAAGGCCTGTGGCAAATCTTGGAACGTTTAGGATGTCCCCCAAGGTTCCTCAGCATGATCATCCAGCTACACGAAGACCAGCGAGGCCAAGTCAGACACTGCAACGACCTCTCGGAGCCCTTCCCAATAGGCACAGGTGTAAAGCAAGGCTGCGTTCTCGCGCCAACTCTCTTTACGATCTTCTTTAGCATGATGCTTCAAAGAGCCGCAGTAGATCTAGATGAGGACGATGGTGTCTACATCCGCTATCGCACCGATGGCAGCCTGTTCAACCTGAGGCGACTAAAGGCACACTCCAAGACAATGGAAAAACTCATCCGAGAGCTACTGTTTGCTGATGATGCTGCACTCGTCTCCCACTCGGTATCAGCTCTGCAGCATATGACGTCCTGCTTTGCAGAGGCTGCCAAGCTATTCGGCCTAGAAGTTAGTCTGAAGAAGACAGAAGTTCTCCACCAGCCTGCACCCCAGGAAGATTATCACCCTCCCTGCATCACTGTGGGTGAATCAGTTCTGAAGACAGTCCAGCAGTTCAGCTACCTGGGGTGCATCATCTCCTCAGATGCCAAGATCGACAAGGAGATTGACAACAGGCTGGCAAAGGCAAACCGTGCATTTGGCCGACTGCACAAAAGAGTGTGGAGCAACAAGCATCTGAAAAAAGGCACAAAGATCAATGTTTACAAAGCGGTTGTGATGACAACCCTCATCTATGGCTCCGAATCGTGGGTTTTATACCGTCATCACCTGCGACTCCTTGAGCGCTTTCATCAGCGCTGCCTTCGCACCATCCTCAACATCCACTGGAGTGACTTTGTGACCAACACTGAAGTCCTCAAGCGGGCAGAGGTTACCAGCATCGAGGCACTGCTGTTGAAGACGCAGCTGCGCTGGGCAGGGCATATTTCTAGGATGGAAAACCACCGCCTTCCCAAGATTGCCCTGTATGGCGAACTCTCCACCGGCCATCGAAATAGAGGGGCACCAAAGAAGAGGTACAAGGACTCCTTGAAGAAATCCCTTAGCACCTGTCACATCAACCATCACCAGTGGTCTGACCTAGCCTCAGATCGCAAAGCATGGAGGCACACCATCCACCAGGCTGTCTCTTCCTTTGAGAACGCACGCATAGCTGGTCTTGAGGACAAAAGGAGATTGAGGAAGAATCGCACTGCTACAGGACCAACCCTAAATCAGACTTTTCCCTGCAGCCGCTGTGGCCGGACCTGCCTGTCCCACATTGGTCTTGTCAGCCACCAGCGAGCCTGCAGCAAACGTGGACTATTGCACCCTTCTTAAATCTTCGTTCGCGAAGCCAAGCCGAGAGAGAGAGAGAGAGAGAGACAGTGAAGTCTGTTAAGCCCTCTCGAATGTGGAAGGCCACTATCGACTGGCAAGTTGGGGTGAGAATCTTATCTCTGAGTTTGTTGTTGGAGGGGGAAACTTCAATATCCAACGCACTGGCCATTAATAGAGCCAAAGATCTTCATTTAGGGAAACCAGATTAGGCTCCCCAACTTTATCATCAGGGGAGGATTCAGAAGGGCCTTCAGAGCTATAATAGGTGGCTGCAATCTCCTTCTCCTCCTCTGGTCCTGACTCAACCAAGGAAGGTGCAGTGGAGCAAAGCAATGCCAACCCTGATTCAAGAACTTCAGGTACAGTTGAGCATGGCTATGATAAATTGACTAAGCCACTGGACAATATAAGTGCCAGACCACTCCTGCAGATACACAGGTGACAGGGGGATACAAGGAAGATCAAAAAACATGCCTGCTAGTATCCACCAGGGATGTTTTTGTTTCTGTTCTGGTGACTCAACTTCGATCTCCAGATACTCAGAACATGGGGAGGGAGTGCAAGGTGGAACCATGATAACTTCATCAGGGGATGAAGTAACAGGTTATGAAACAGATGTGTTTCTTTGAAGAAGGTTTAGGCTTCTCCTAATGCTTGGCTTTTTGACAGAACTTCCTGGCTGGTGGTTCTGAAGAGCTGCAATCTCAAGTCTGAGAGGATGGTGAGGGGAGAACGCCTCAAATTAATAGTGGAAACCACTGGAACTAGCCTGGCTGGCTCAGAACAGGGCCAATCTGAACTAGTGAGGGCCAAGTATACGATTTGGAGGTCAGAACTGATAGAACTGAGCAGGTGGGGACTGGTTTTTGCAGCACTGAAACGGACAGTTTTGAAGCGTCCACAGAGGTGAGGGCCTTTTCCCATATGAGTGCCTTCAAACAAAAAGCTCTGTCTAATTAAGGTTCTGGGGTAAAACCCTGGCAGGTTTTACAAGCACTCAAGTTATGCGCCTCGCCCAAGCACGTTATGCACAACTCATGGTCATCACTGGGGAGGGACGGTGGCTCAGTGGTACAGCATCTGCTTGGTAAGCAGAAGGTCCCAGGTTCAATCCCCGGCATCTCCAACTAAAAAGGGTCCAGGCAAATAGGTGTGAAAAACCTCAGCTTGAGACCCTGGAGAGCCGCTGCCAGTCTGAGTAGACAATACTGACTCTGATGGACCCAGGGTCTGATTCAGTATAAGGCAGCTTCATATGTTCACTGTGCTTATCTAAGTAGCACATCAAGTGCACTTCTTGAAGAGAGCTTTGGAAGCCATGCCTACGGCAAGAGGTAAGTCTAGCAACCCAGTCCAATTACCAGGAGAAAAGGGAAGGGGGTAGCAAGAGCTACCTCACCCCGCACAACAATGAAATAAGCAACAGTCTGTCAGGTTTAATCCTCCAAGGAGGAGAAATACAAAGTGGAGGTCATACACTGTAAGTACACAGCAAAGCACTAGAACTCCTCATCAAGCAACAGCAAGAAACAAACTGAGGGAGAGGGGCAACACTCCCTTCTAAGCTGTGGAGTCATGTGAGCAAAAATTCTACTTTGTGAGCTACTGGAATCGGTTGTGAGTTACTGCATAAATTAGCTTGCTCAGGAGCCATTTTTCCTGAAGTAAGACAGAAATGTGTGAGCTGGAGGCTAAAAAAACTGTGAGCTAACTCACACTAAGTGTGGTTTTACTAGACTTCTGCTGTCTTTAATGTTTTAAATGTTTTAACTATTTTAACGGTTTAAATGTTTAAACCCTATTTATGTTAGATTCTATGTTGTAAGCCGCCCTGAGCCACTCGTTGGGAAGGGCGGGATATAAATAATAAAATAAACAAATAAACAAACAAACAAACAAACAAACTAATTCAGCTTAGAGGGAACACTGGGGTGGGGGAGTGCACCCCCAGAACACATGATGGTTTGGCAGGAAACCTTCGTACTTGCTCTGAAGGCAGGGAGGGCCCTTCCATTTCTAGAAGTTTAAAAAACTCCAACTGCAGATGGCCTTTGCAGTCCAAAATGGGGGGGGGGGGCTGCACTGAAGATGGAAGATGAATAATAGTTACCACTAGTCAGTAGTTCTAAAACCATTTAGGTGATCAAGTTCACAGCTGCCTCTATTTACACAAAACTAGTGTGGTGCCATGGTTAAAAACACTGGACTGGTATCTGGAAGATCCAGGTTCAAATCACCACTTGTGCCACAGAAGCTCACAGCATGACCTTGGGCCAGTCACCCTCTCTCAGTCTAACCTACACCTCACAAAGATGTTGTGGGGATAAAATGGAGGAGCAAAAAGTGATGTAAGCCACTTTGGGTCCCCATTGGGGAGAAATGCAGGGTATAAATGAATTAAATAAATACAGGCATCTTCATGCTTCAATCAGTCTTCTACAGATGTAGGTAATTCGAGGAGGCTTAGCCCTCTCAGTGAATGCTAGACACGGTAAGATGGAAATCTTTGTTTGCCATAACACCTACTGAAGTATCATCTGTCAAAATAAAATGTTCTAGACAAATCTAAAGAGTTCTCTGGTTCTGAAATTGTAAAATACACTTCACATTATACTCACATTTTCCTTTTCCGCAATATATTGAAGAACAAGTCCCAGCACTTCTGCTGCAGCTGCATATACCTCCTTGTATCTTATTAAGGCCATATTGTTAGCCAAAGCTTGGAAGTATCTAGTATTTAAAAAGAAATTTGTAGTGATATTCTCAGAATAGCATTTAATGGCTAATAAATAATGATAGAAGATGTCAAGTACTGGGACCTGGATTGAGCCTCAGTCCTCTGCTAAACCTGTTACTTTAGTTTCTGTAGTAAATTAGCCTCCACAGTTGAATCTTAGGAGGAGGAGAAGGAGAGTCTGCACACTTAACCACTACATCAAACTGGCTCTGCAGAACTCTGCTGGCACTGTGGCCTTCTGCTACTGATAACCCTGTACATGATTTTTGCCTTAGAGGATGTTTATACATTCCAGGAGTTAGTTTAAATAGATAAAGTATCAGAACCTAGCTTCCTGACTTCAGAGATAGAAAAAAGAGGGAGGATTGAGATCAGTCTATCAGGTCAGTTCTGCTCAGTTCCAGTTTGTCCTGCGTCACATTTACCACAACTACAGTATGTACATTAGCAGCTATAGGGTCAAGAAAAATATATATCTCAGATTTCCTAATGGTCAGGGCTGCTCATCAATGCCACAGGGTCTTGATCATGTAGCTGGAATATATTCCTTATTTGTCTGGGTATACACTGTATATATCTATCTATAATATAATAAAAGCTTTCTTATCTTGGCAAAACCGAGCAACCTGACTCGTTGGGATTGGGGGTGATTGTGGTGCATCAACCTTTGGTCCATCAAACTATCAATCAAGAGTACTTGCATGCCACTGGTTGAGTCCGCTCTTCTCTCACACCCTAGTGGCTGTTGCTAGCCAGTAAAGCTGATTCTGTTAGTAGAAAGCAACCAACCATAGTTCTAGCAGTTACTGGCTCTCCCTATTCCCACTGGCTAAGCCACCTGTTGCACTGATTCACAGAGGAGAGAAAGAAACCCTTCCCTTGATTGCCTCTACATTCTGTAGAGACACTGCTGCAAAAATGTATGTTGAAATTGACTGGCCCTACAAAAAGTTGCCACTACAGACCTCCAGAAATACACTCAGCTTCTTCCAAACGGTGACAGTATCTTCATTTTGAGACTGGCTTGTTGACAAGGATTGTTTGTATACCTCTTACTGAGGATAAAAAACTTGAGGAAACTAAGATACAAATGTTTCAACTATGTCTCTTTATTGCCCAAATTCTTTGTGCTCTATATATACCTATCTAATTTCAAAAAGTAGTTTTTCTTACCTCACATTATCTATTTCACACTTTGGGTCATAGGGAGGCAAGTTATTAGCAAGAACAATTCCTAATAACTGAATTCCCACTGAGTTGTCTTTTGTATTTGCATCTCCACCAGAAAACCGTTCAAATATTATTCTGTAACAAACAAAAGGATGGAAGAAAAAATATGGAAAAACAATCTCACATGTTTTTAAAAAGTCAATGTCCAAATTCTGATATATTATTTTACGTTCATAAGCTGAAAAACTTCCAAAAACTACACAGACCAACCTTCCTCATCACTCTCCACATCCAGCTCTCCTATAGGTTTGTTTAGACACGAAACCACTGAAGTTTCACCTCTCTAGACTACTCTGCAACATTAGTTTCAATTGTGCATGTTGCTAATTCCAACATCAACAGAAAAACAGCAAAAATTAAACACTTCAGTCCAATGGTGCTCTGGCATGAGCAAAAAACATTCCATAGCCCTTGCAAGGAAGGAGCCCCACAATACCACCACACAGACCACCTTTCAGATGATATACTGAGACCTGAGACAATGGTATTGGAGCTGCAGCAAAAAGGAATAAACAAAGCCATGTTCCACAAGCAGAACCCAGCTTATAGCTGTTTCCTATTCTGAAAATAATTGTTCAGGTGCAGGATAAGAATATATGATAGATGGGAGACACAAATGCTGAGTAGATGCTGTAATAACGGAACTATCTAGGTTCTTTCGTGATGACAAATAGATCTTCGTAGCATTCATCATTTACTCTAGGTATATTTTTCAACCACAAAATGTTTTTATTAGACTATTACCTGTAAGGTATGCTGAGACAGTCCTTCCAGCACTCTACTGCTGTCTTTATAATTTCCAGATTATGTCTGAACACTGCTCTTTTGGGGTGAAATGCATTCTTCATCAAGAACTCAAGCAACCTGTTAGCTAGGATTTCATCCTTAATGTTTCCCTAGTGTGAAAAAATTACAAAGCAGCATAGCTCATTTACATGCAAGAACTTCTTGAAGTAAAAAAATAAATAAATAATTACAAAGGCATTGCCCAGAGCCCTGCAGTAGCAGAGACTGGGCAATTTACAATTTATCATTATTATTATTGACAACCAAACAAGATAACAGAAGTCACTCTGGAACAAGCCAATGGCCTATCCAGCCAAACATTCTGCCACACTGTGGCCAAAACCCAGGGGCCATCAGGAGGTCCAGCTGTGGGGCCAGAACTCCAGAAGCCCTCCCACTGTGCCCCCCTCCTGGCACCAAGAATACACAGCATCGCTGGCCCAGACACAGTGTCCCATCTGTATCTTGTGGCTAAGAGCTCCATATGTTTATCCAATTCCCTCTTGAAGCTGTCTATCCTTGTAGCTGCCACTACTTCCTGTGACAGTGAATTCCATGTGTTAATTACTCTTTGGGTGAAGAAGTGCTTTTTATCTGTTCTAAACCAACTGCTAATCAATTTCACTGAGTGCCCACAAGTTCTTGTATCGTGAGAAAAGGAGAAAAGTACTTTTTTCTCTACCTTCTCTATTCCATGCATAATTTTGTAAATCTCTTATCATTTTACCCTTCAGCTGTCATTTTTCCAAGCTAAAGAGCCTTACCCTCTTTCTTTATAAGGAAAGTGGTCCATCACTTTAGTTTCCCTTTTTTCACCTTTTCCAATGCTATAATATTTTTTGAGGTACGGTAACTGTACACAATATTCCAAATGAGGCCAAACCATAGATTTATACAGGGCATTATGATACTGGATGTACTTCCTTCCATTATGTACTTCCTAAGTACAGCATCTACCCTTTTTTATTGCACAGTGAGTCAACATTTTTAGTGAGTTATCTACCATGACCCCAAGAACATGCAAGATTTTCCCACTGTTAATTTTCCCCCCAATTAAAATTAGCTGGCTGCTTAATCTATGGCCAATACATATACCTCCACTAGGTCAAGTCATTATGACAATATGTACGCCATACTTTCTTACTTTGGGAGTGTTAATACTAGTCCAGGACAGCAAGGTGACAACTATTTCCACCACCATGTAATGTATTCCCTCTCCTCCATTATCTCCAGAAACAATTAACTGCAGCAAGGGGCCTAAAAACTGTTTTGCATATGGCTGGAAAACCTACAAAAGAAAATAAGAATTCATGTAAAGAAGAATGTCATTTTGGAAACTGCTGTATGGCATTAATACATTAATTTGCTTGAGAATGAAGCGTGCTGATAAGTGTACTGATAGATTAATTTACTAACATGGACAATGCCTACAACAAAGAAGATTATTAGCACACAAGGTCTCACTGTTGCCTATGAGCCAGAAAGGTATAAGTGCACTTAGGAAAGCTTAACTTCCTGTATTTGGTAATGGAATGGGCTCATGTTTCTCCTTTGCTAGATGCCAATGTTTTTTTCATGGAAATACAAACACACCGATAACTCAAGATGCACTGATAGAATTTAAACCATCTGCAATTCTCAAATCTACCATTTTTTAATGTGTCTCTACTAAACCATTGGAGGAATTATTCTTACTATGTACTGTGTGGCAGCTTTTTATAAAAGCCAGTTATAACACATAACTATCCAATATGGGGCAAATATTTATTGATGAAATGAAATTTAAGATTCCCAAAGAAAGCTAGTGTATTTTAGTAACAGAAAATTCATAAAGTAGGATAGACATACATCAGGTTCAAAAATAGCAAACAAATTCCTGCATAGTTAGAACAGGTCCTGTTTTTAAAGGTTACACTCAAATAAGGATCAAAGAATCCTTTCAAATACTCTATCCTAATGTTTTTTGATTTGTGAATAGTGTGTAACCTGCTCATCTTCATCTTGGTTTCAGCTGGATAGAATATTGCAAGGAGAGAGAGAGAACAAACTCCTTTAGAACACAATCCTTATGCAAATTCATAAAAACTACATACTGGAGCAAAAAGACTGCTTTTGCTTTAACACTTCAGTGCAGTAAAGAGCCAACACTTCCCATTTATTTATGACAACATACACTGAAACTCTTGTTGGTCTCTTAAAGTGCTACTGAACTCAAAACCGAGCATTTTTGTGGCTATCAAAACCAAAAATGGACTCACTTCTTCCGTATTCACAATTAGTTTGGCCACAAAGAGGCGAATGTTTAGTGGTACAGATGGATTCCCCAGTTTATTGTGTAGGAACTTCATCCATGGGGGAAGATCGGGCAGAACTGCACCCTGAGAACCAGAATTATTATAAATACACATACAAATAATGATAACTGAATTAATATCCTCTCAAATGCTATTTGTTAACTATAGTTTAGAAGACTGTGTGGAAATGCTTCTTCTATACTTTTTGTATCAGTTTTCATCTGAGGTCTACTTGATCCAAAACTTAATATTATATGAAAGCTTTCAAGGACTACAACCACTAAGATCCAAATTCAACAGAAGCATAGCTTAATGTGCTGTTTAGAGACTTCTGAGAAATCTTTACTGTATTCTTTGGATTTGGCATAAGATGTGTACCTTTAAGAAGAGAAAACTGCACCATATACAAATCAGCAATCAAAGAAGTCATACCACATTTTCCCCTCAACTGATGGTAGTAGTGATTCCTCAAAACTAACCTACAGGCTACGAATAAAATGTCATTCAATAGAAACATTCAACAGCAGTTTTCTGAAATAATGAAATATACTGTTTTTCTTAAGACATTACAGAAACTTATATGCCTATAATTATGTTCCTGAATGTGAGATCAGATTTTCTAGTATTGAAACTGTTGCCTTCACAAATACTTTAAAAATCAACAGAACATACTTGGAACACTCAAACCTTTCCCCTTCTAGGGGAAGAGTTCTGTGCAACTCAGAGCACACACCTCCTCAATATGCAGGAACATTTGGCTTTCACCCCTCTAAAGTCTAGCCCACCAAAACCACAGCACACACAGGACTCCCTCATAATTCCATGGGAAGAAACTGAGGTCTCAAGCACTTCTCTAAAGCCAGAAGAAGAGCTGGAATCTCCCAGATCTAGAGCTGAGACTGAGGAAAAGTTACAAAATTTTCCTGATCATCTTCTATGCCAAATCAAAGGAGAACTTATCAAGTAAGAAGTCAGCAGCTTGGTCAGCTAGCCTAGACAACCCTCTCCACCCCTCCCCGTTGTAGTCAGTGCATGAAATGAAATCAAATGCTGACCTTACCATGAGGGTTTGGAAGGTATATTTAGAACAGGTTTATGGTTTTTCCTTGCTCCACAGGCAGACTTATGCAAATTTATTTATTTATTTAGAATATTTCTCTGCCACCTCTTCAGAGTCCTGCTCAAGGTCATTCACAATTAAAAACCACAATATTAAAAAATGGACTTAAGTAGCCAGAATAAAACAAAGTAGACAATAAACCAGCAACAGGCCACTAAAATGCTGTAAGAGAAAACTTCTAATTAAAAACCCAAGTAAAAAGGTCTATTTTAGCCTGGCACTTATAAGAAAGTAAAGCAGGCACCCCATGAGCCTCAAGGGGGAGGACATTCCAAAGGTGATCCACTTTCCAGCACTTCAGCCACAGGACAGATAATGTTAGAAGCTAGAGGACACCCAGAGATCTGGCATTTTCTGGCACTCAGGCTGTTGTCTCTTGAGATTTCAGAAGCCCTTTTAACCTTTAATAGACATTGTGGGAATTTCAGAAACTTGGTGGAATGAGGAGAATCAGTGGGACATGGTGATTTCTGGATATAAGTTATATCGGAAGGATAGGGAGGGAAGGGTTGGAGGGTGGGTGGCTCTGTATGCCAGAGAGAATATACGGTCCAGTAAGACTAAGGTCAGAGAATTAGATTCCCTTCTAGAAATGCTTTGGGTTGAAACAGAGGGCCCAAAAGGAAATTTAACTATGGGAGTTTGTTATCGCCCACCAAATCAAAAGACAGAGGACGATTATAATATGATGGAAGGATTAAAGATAGCGGCTAAACGTAAAAACTGTGTCGTAATAGGTGATTTTAACTACCTGCAGTTTGATTGGGTCAATATGTGTTCTGGTTGAGAGAAAGAGATTAAGTTTCTTGATGCTCTCAATGACTGTGCTATGGAGCAGATGGTGTCAGAACCTACCAGGGGTGGGGCAATCCTGGATTTGGTCCTAAGTAATGCCCAAGACTTGGTGGGAGATGTAAAAGTGATCGCACCACTTGGGAGCAATGACCATAATGTTATTGATTTCACCATTTGTATAAATAGGGAGTTGCCCCAAAAGACCAGCACAACCGCGTTTAACTTTAAAAGGGGTAAATTCTCTGAGATGAGGAAGCATGTGAAGAGGAAACTGAAAGGAAAGGTAAATATGGTCAAAACCCTTGGGGAAGCTTGGAGGCTATTTGAAACTACAGTCCTAGAAGCTCAGTTAAAATATATACCACAAATTAGGAAAGGCACAAACAGGTATAAGAAAAGGCCTGCATGGTTAACAAACAAAGTAATGGAAGCTGTAAAAGGTAAGAAGGACTCCTTTAAGCGGTGGAAAACCAGTCCAAGTGAGATTAATAAAAGGGAGCACAGGCTGTGGCAAATCAAATGCAAGACTGTGATCAGGCTGGCAAAAGGGGACTATGAGAAGCATATTGCAAAAAACATAAAGACCAACAATAAAAATTTCTTCCAATATATTTCTTCCAAAAACATAAAGACCAACAATAAAAATTTCTTCCAATATATTAGAAGCAGGAAACCAGCCAGGGAGACAGTGGGGCCCTTGGATGACCAAGGGGTCAAAGGATTACTGAAGGAGGATAGGGAAATGGCTGAGAAGCTGAATGCATTTTTTTCTTCCGTCTTCACTGTGGAAGATGAGAAGTGTTTTCCCGCTCCAAAACCACTAATTTTGGAAGGGGTGTTGAACTGGAAGGTAGCAAATGTCACCCCCATCTTTAAAAACGGTTCCAGAGGAGATCCGGGAAATTACAGGCCATTCAGTCTGACTTCAATACTGGGAAAGTTGGTAGAAACCATTAGCAAGGACAGAATGAGCAGGTACATTGATGAACACGGGTTATTGAGGAAGACTCAGCATGGGTTCTGTAAGGGAAGATCTTGCCTCACTAACCTGTTACATTTCTTTGAGGGGTGAACAAGCATGTGGACAAAGGAGACCCAATAGTTGTTTACCTTGACTTCCAGAAAGCTTTTGATAAAGTTCATCAAAGGCTCCTTAGAAAGCTCGAGCGTCATGGAGTAAAAGGACAGGTCCTCTTGTGGATCAAAAACTGGCTGATTAATAGGAAGCAGAGAGTGAGTATAAATGGGCAGTCTTCGCAGTGGAGGACGGTAAGCAGTGGGGTGCCGCAGGGCTCGGTACTGGGTCACATACTCTTTAACTTGTTCATAAATGATTTGGAGTTGGGAGTGAGCAGTGAAGTGGCCAAGTTTGCAGATGACATTAAATTGTTCAGGGTGGTGAGAACCAGAGAAGATTGGGAGGCACTCCAAAGGGATCTGTTGAGGTTGGGTGAGTGGGCGTCAACGTGGCAGATGAGGTTCAATGTGGCCAAGTGCAAAGTAATGCACATTGGGGCCAAGAATCCCAGCTACAAATACAAGTTGATGGGGCGTGAACTGGCAGAGACTGACCAAGAGAGAGATCTTGGGGTCGTGGTAGATAACGCACTGAAAATGTCAAGACAGTGTGCGATTGCAATAAAGAAGGCCAACACCATGCTGGGAATTATTAGGAAGGGAATTGAAAACAAATCAGCCAGTATCATAATGCCCCTGTATAAATCGACGGTGCGGTCTCATTTGGAGTACTGTGTGCAGTTCTGGTCGCCGTACCTCAAAAAGGATATTATAGCATCGGAGAAAGTCCAGAAAAGGGCAACTAGAATGATTAAAGGGTTGGAACACTTTCCCTATGAAGAAAGGTTGAAACGCTTGGGGCTCTTTAGCTTGGAGAAACGTCGACTGCGGGGTGACATGATAGAGATTTACAAGATAATGCATGGGATGAAGAAAGTAGAGAAAGACGTACTTTTCTCCCTTTCTCTCAATACAAGAACTCATGGGCATTCGATAAAATTGCTGAGCAGTCAGGTTAAAACGGATAAAAGGAAGTACTTCTTCACCCAAAGGGTGATTAACACGTGGAATTCACTGCCACAGGAGGTGGTGGCGACTACAAGCATAGCCAGCTTCTAGAGGGGATTGGATAAAAATATGGAGCAGAGGTTCAGCAGTGGCTATTAGCCAAAGTATATTATTGGAACTGTCTGGGGCAGTGATGCTCTATATTATTGGTGCTTGGTGAGGGGGCAAAGTGGAAGGGCGTCTATACCCACTTGTGAACCTCCTGATGGCACTTGGTCTTTTTTTTTTTGGCCACTGTGTGATACAGAGTGTTGGACTGGATGGGCCATTGGCCTGATCCAACATGGCTTCTCTTATGTTCTTACGTTCCCCTGCCACACCCCCTCAACCACTTTCAGAAGCCATCGAGTCAGAGGACAACTTAATGTAGTCACTTAATGTTGAGCCACTGCTCCCTCTCATTGCCTTCTTAATCCATTTCCATGGTGGCAGGATGGAAGGAATGCCCAGGAGGTGCTGATAGTTGCTGACGCCTATGAACCCTGAGTGATAGAAGACAGCTGCTGAATGGTGATGAGGCTTCATCATCAGGCCTTACCAAAGCCTTGAATCAGGAGAGGGCTGGCTGTGTACTCTCTGCCCCAGACAGAGCAGCTGCTGAGGACCTGGTTGGTGCTGCAGAGGCATGAGACTGCTCCAAAACAGGATGAGTAGTAAAGTTGGGCTCTAGCCACAGCCTGGCTCTCAGCAAGGCCAGGCACTCTTGAGGAGAGTGAGATAAATTATTTATTTGCAATCCTGACACTGTCGCATAGGAGATGGTGGCTGACTTCTTGTGTTTCAGCATATTTTCGTTTTCTTGCTCTCTCTCTTTTTCTTTTAAGTAAGTGAACAGAGAAACCCTATCCATTGTGGAGCAGGCGGGGCATGGATCCAACTCCAAATGATTGTGAAATGCTGAAAGAATTTTTTAGAAACCTCGCCTGTTCTATTTTGATGTATAGCACCATTGTGTTTTATGTTTTTAATGTTTTAATATTGTACTTGTTCTTAGACGTCACTTTGGCCTTTTAGCCGCCCTGAGTCCGCTCACGGAGAGGGTGGGATATAAATATGATGTAATAAATAATAAATAAAGAAGCCGTGTCAAATTCATTTGCATAAGCACTGCCCATGAAGCAAGGAAGAGGCATAACTCAATATTGAAGATAACCTCCTCCACTAATGGAAAAGATTCTCTTGCCCTTCTGCTTCAGGGAAGGAGCATCATTATTTCCCTCAATGCAACATTTGGTTGCAGGTCCCCTTGTTGACAATTCTATTAGAAGACAAAGGAACAGATACAGCGTTAACTACAGCTGAAGCTACAAACCAATACTGACCTTTTCTACCGTAGGTGTGATATTATTTCTGTGCATGTGTTTGACCAGGGTTGTCATAGAAGCCATGCACTCGTGCTGGTTGAGCTCATCCAGTTCCAATTCCACAATGTCACGCAGACCCATAGATTCTGTGGGCTCCTTCTGAAAACAAACCCAAACCCAAATAATTCTGACAATGCCATTCTAATTTTTATAAGCAAAATTAAACTGAAATTAATTACTATGGGTGTTTCTTGAGCTTCATTATCAGCTGCAATTCAACAGTCTCTCTTCCTTTGGAATTCCTTTGTAAGAGCACTGCTATGTTTAAGTCAGCAACTGAATGTTGTGGTTTCTAATGTCAGGCTTATGTCCATTTTTTCTTTGCATCCTCCTGGACTGAATCCTCCCGGATGGAACCGAGACCTAGGTTTCTCCACACCTACTACCCCTCGGCACATCACACCTAATCTAATCAAGTCTGCTATTGTCATTTACCTGCCATTGCCATTTGATATCTGAAATCACCTTTAGAAAGTTTATATCTTTGGTACCTTTTGTTACATTTTATGGCAAACACGGCTTGGCCCAACAAAACGATATTTATGTCAGATCCCACTCTCATAACAAATGAGTTTAACACCTCTGCACTAATATTTTCCCAAAGAAAGATACCTTTCTCCTGAAGTGAGAAGCAGAAGCAGCAGGGTCTTGAGAGTGATATGAAAAACTCTGCACTCCAGTTGAAAAGTCAAATTGGCTCATTTCCTCACTCAGGCTACTGTCTGCCATGTATGATGCAGAAGCTAAATAGTGTGGCTCAGCTACAAAAGAAAGAGTTTCATTAAACTAAGAAACCACTCAGGAGACTGAAAATCTGGTTCCCTAGAAATGCTACACTTGATACGTCAGGCTCTCCCCTTATCGAATGATATGAATGTAGTAACATAAAGCCGCATTTAGTCACTTTACCTCATATAACTTTACTCCATATGAAAATGGACTACTTAGAAAAATCCAATGGAACATTTAGCCCTTGTTCTATTAATTTCAACAAGACTTGATTCATGCTACGGGTGCATTAAATTTTTATAAAATGCAGAATGTAAATATGTTTTTATGAACATTCTCATAATTAAAGTGTTTATTTTTGGTGAAAATATTGCATATTTGATCATTTCAATATAAATTAAATTAACATTTTAATCTGCTAAATTTAGACTTCCTCCCTAGAATATGGTGCTCATTCCCTTCCTTTAAATTTCTCCTCAAACCCCATTTTTCTTAGTACTTGTCCCTAGCTGAAAGAAAGTGTAAGCAGTTTTAGCTATGTTTACATTTTGTTTCCCTGCACTTTGTTGCCTTCCCAATGGTCAAAATTTAGATAATAAAATGGGGTCTCCTAGGAGGGTTAATGTTACTCTGCAAAATATCACATGCACTAATGACTTTAAATAATTAAATCCTCAGCAATACAGTTTTTCTAATAACAGCAAATCTCAGTACCTGAATCCACACTCATTGCTTCCCTGGCATCTTTCCTAATGGCAATATATCGTTTCTTTCTTTCCAGAGGAACCTAGAATATGCAAAATTTTGAAAGAAGATCCGATCTGCTTGCAAATTAATAGGTGTAAAATTAACAAGATTATTTAGGTGCTGTCAAAGCTAGTCTAGATATCCAAAGGAATTATCACATATGATAAGTCATTGAGAAGTTTATTACAGACATTTGGGGGGGTTGGAGTGTACTGACCATGCACATTCCTAGGTGGAAAGACAGCTAATGTTACCAATTCCAAATGTATTGCTACCTTTTTTTAAAATAGTTTTGCCAATAAAGGTTTTTTTGGGGGAAAAGCTAATGCTACCAGTGAAGGCTGTGACAGGGATTCATTAACCTGGTACACTAAATATTTAGTTGGTCAGGAAAGAATGCAGCTGACAGTCCAACTGCTGTGAGGGTACTGAATAGTGTCTATTTGCTGCAAGACCTCAGGGCAGGGTACATCACTTTTGTCTTATGTTCAGTGGCTAGTACTGTTATTCCAGATGCCACTACTCCACCATTAAACAGTTACTCACAGCTAGCCAAGCACAGCCACAATGCTCAGTGTTGTCAAGTAAACAGAGAGCTATCAACCAGGACAGTCACAGTTTCTTTGTCTCTAGACTGATAAGGGTGGAGAAATGCAACTATTGCAGATATGGGAATAAGTATGAACTTCCTACTGATTGCTCTGACTACAGGGAGGGGACCAAGAGTGGCATGCAGAAGAACAGGGTATCCCCTGAAAAATCTGAAGGAATGAATCAGGCTAAAGGATGGAATTCATGAAGGCTATATGGGAACAACTTTAATCAGGCCTGCCCCAGTTCCTGTCATAGTGTAATCCCTTGCAGTTATTCTGATCTAAATCCACAGCATTTAACATAATCTGGCACCTCATGACAGAATGACTGTTTCTGAAGAAAGCTCTTCCATTCTTCTAAAATGGAAAGAAATTTTTTAATTGTTGTTACATTCTACCTATTAATAAAAAGGATAAAAATTACTGCAATTAGCAATGATACATAAAGTCAGTAACTTCTTCATACCTCAACCTCTATTGGAAATGAATAACGGTGTTGCAAATCCAACAAGTTTTCAAAAATAAATAGATTCTGCAAAGCAAAATAAGACATGAAAATTTAAACTCAATCAGTATACAATACATGCAGATTTTAGTTAAAGTTAGTACTAAACAAAATGCTTATCGGCAATCTGAGTAAGATGCAGTATTGCATTTCAAGCTCTGCTCATGACCTGAGTTCAATCCCAACAGAAGCTAGGTTCAGGTAGCCGGCTCAGGGTTGACTCAGCCTTTCATCCTTCTGAGGTCGGTAAAATGAGTACCAAGCTTGCTGGGGGGAAGTGCAGATGACTGGGGAAGGCAATGGCAAACCATCCTGTAAAAAGTCTGCCATGAAAATGTCATGATGCAACGTCACCCCAGAGTCAGAAATGACTGGTGCTTGCACAAGGGACTACCTTTACCTTTTTTATGATTATGAAGCAATCAACAAAATCCTTTTTAAAAATACTGGTGCCTGTTATTACAACTTGAATCTCCGGTTCTCAACATGACAGGCAGGCATCCAGAAGAGACAAAGGCACACATGACACTCCCAAGCAATCCTCCCATCAGTCTATTATTATTACTGCTCAAAACAAGAAGCCACTGAGGACCCTTAATCCCCACCCCTACCCCGATCCCCTGGGAACATGCTCCCAGCTGGATGAAGCCAGCTATGAGAGTTATTTGGCTTTAAAAGGGGATATGACAAACGCATGGCAGACAGGTCTATTAGTGGCTACTAGCCATCAGTGTTCCCTCAAAGCTGAGTTAGTGTGAGCTATCTCACAGGGTTTTTTGCCTCTGGCTCACACATTATTGTCTTAGCTCAGGAAAAATGACCCCAGAGCTAACTAATTTATGCAGTAGCTCACAAATTTAATGGCAGTAGCTCACAAAGTGGAATTTTTGCTCACAAGACTCCACAGCTCAGGGAGAGTATTGCTAGTCATAGTGACTAAAGGGAACCTCCATGTTCAGAGGCAGGAATCTTTTGAATACCAGTGCTAGGAGACAGTATCGGGAGAGAACCTTGGCATCTATGCCCTGCTGTTAGCCCTGCACAGCAACCGCCTGGCTATCGTACAAGACAGGATGAAGGAACACTGGTCTGATCCAGCAGGGCTCTTCTTATGTTCTTGATGATTATAGAGCAAGCCATGATTTCTATTAGATAAGTCAGTGGGCCATTTAAAGTGCCATTTTGGTTAAAACCAGTAGATGTTAATCTCTATCTTAGGTGAAATTCCATTATAGAACACATACCTTTTCTGGTTTTTCTGTGAAAAGAAAGCCTTGGTAGAATTTGCTTTCATTGAAGACACAGCTAATAACAGCAATGGCACAATTATACGCAGCACAGTGGTACTGTCTCCTCTTTTCCAGCAGTTGAGTTTCACCTGACATGTTTTCTGTAAAGGCATCATAGCATGACCTTGAAATGAAACAAATGAGAAAAGCAGAAGCTGTAGATAGATCAGTATATTTCTGCAAACGTATAATTCAGTACTTTGTTGACATTTGTAACACACCATTCAAATGTCAACTTTTGCTCAGCTCTTAAAGGGCATATTACATTGTAGAAATTAACAATACCCGCCAGTGAAAACAACGATCTAGACTTATATACAAAAAACCAAAGCAGATTTTGTTTTATTCTGATTTATGATCGTAATAAATATATTGATTGATGGATCTAGTACTTGCAATGGTTGCACTAGCTTGAAATATTACTGATAAAAGGTAGAACCTCCACAACGAGCATACAAAACCAGTGCAACACCAACTACACGGATTCCCAGTTTGTTTCTAGGTACAATTCAGAGTGCTGTTTTTGACTTTAGAAGTCCTAAAAAGCTTTAGTCCTTAAGGATCATTGCCACTTGTATTAACCTGCTTAGGTCTCGGTTCTTCAGGGGGACGGGCTTCTTATAGAAACTCATATTGGAGTTCAGGGACATGCACGAGGGCCAGCTCATTGCCACCTGAACTCTGGAGCTCCCTCATTCAAAATGTGCAACTGGTACCATCATAGAGGACTAGACAACATAATCTTAACAAGAGATATTTATTCAGGAAGGGAGTTTGCTTGTTATACTTACAGCTTTAAATTTTGTATTTTTTCCAGATGTTCTGTCTTATTTTTGTACTTTATGTTTTCACCACTTGTAAAACACCTTGACAGTTCATTTGTTTACTTATGTACTTCATTTATACCCCACCTGTCTCCCCCACAGGGGCCCAAAGTGGCTTCCAACAATCTCACCTCCATTTTATCCTCACAACAAGCACCCTGTGAAGTAGGTTAGGTTGACATTGTGGGACTGGCTGAAGGTCACCCAGCAAACTTTCATGGCAGAGTGGGTTTCTAGCCTAGGTCTCCCAGAACCTCCTCCCATACAACAGAGCAAAACCAGTAGCTCTAAAGTCTGTCTAGTTTATGCCTTTCTCTTCCCTTTATGGTAATTCACATTGCAGGTGGTTTTGAAAGGAGGTTGGTAGAAGTTTTCCTGGAGGCAAGCAGCCTTTCTAGGAGAAGCAGTCATTCTCGAGGGGAAAGCATACATGCTCAAGACATACAGAGGAATGCTTGAGACTTTGTAAAGATTCTAAAGGGGAGAAACAGCGACACAAAATCTAAAGAGAGGTGACCAGCCAGATGGAGAAAAAAGTAACCTGAAATTAACAGTCTGAACAATGAACCCAAATGATTAAGATATTTCTACCTAAATCTTTAACATAACGAAGTTAAATTGCAGATATAGGAAAAGAAGGTGCATCTATGCCAATCAATGGTTTAAAAAGGACAAACAAGAAACACTTACTTGATTAGCGTCTTTGTAAGCTCATTTCCTTCTACACAAGTGGAGCCCATAAATGCTTGGTTAATTCTAGAATCTTTAGAATACACATCCTCTTTTGAAAGACGTGAATACATCACTTCCAAAATCTTGTAATAGCTCATTTTCTTGGTGAGCTGTGCATCAAACATAGTTTCATTTGACTGAAAAATTAAAAAAAAGTTCTCAAGTGACTAACCAGAATGTTTACTTAGCTTTAAATTTCTATATTCAGCACCATCTTTCTTCAAATAGAATAAAAACATACCTCCCAAGTTGTACTTTTAAAAGATGCGGTTCTCTTTTTACCTTTGTAAATCTTGATTTAAGTGAGTCCATGGCCTCCACAATAATCTTAACAAAAAAATCATTCAGAGCATCTACACTGCAATGCAGCAACAAAGTGAGAAGTGAGCGATCTACATAGGCTTGACGGGTTGCACTTGAAAGAAGGGTTTCACTCTGAAACATTTTGTGTACAGTGTCGAGCAATACCACTTGTTTGTAACAGCTACTCCTAAACACAAAGAGAACTTTATAGTAAACATGACCATCAACCACATCCTAGTTAAAACTTCACTCATATTTCCAAATCTCTTCCAGAGACATGGCACTAGGTAGTAATTTAATTGCGAAGCAACAAGATAAGCAAAATCTGGATCTGTCGAATTCTTCCAATAAAAAACTCAAGCAACTGCTTGACCCTGCATATCCTATAATAATAATAATCATATTTTATATTAACAAAAGCCTACAAGCAAGCCCAACAGCTAAAAGACTGAGATAGTATTAATAACTCCTACTATGGATCAAAGGCTCCAATATGAAAAAGCAGAGGAATCTGGGATGGAACCATTTCCTCAAACCACAAGGGGCGTCTCCACCATGGCTGAATAAGGGTCATCCTACTTTCTTTTTTATAAGAACTGACCATGAAGGAAGAATGGAAAAATTCCACAGATGTTATGATCTCAATAACTGAGGCTCCCTGATTTTTTAACTTCTAGTCCCTAACTCCTGACATGTGTGATTAGTTAAAAGAACTGCAGAGAAATTCTGTTTCACAGCTACTGATAAGGATTACCTTCTGGCAATTCTTGTGAAGCTAATTTCAAACTGTTCCTCCATTATGTGTCTGTGGTCCCTGCAAAGGATTTCTGTCATCAGCTGCAACAGCACAGGACTCTGTGATAGTTCTAGTGCATCCAGAAACTATGAGGGGAAAAGACTGTATGGTTACAGGCTATGGTAATAATATTTAGTACAAGCCATGTATTTATAAACAGGTGGTACTTCACAACGAGGAACACTTAACAGGGATAAAAATACCCAAGAGTCACACACACAGTCTATATATGTTAACACACTATATCCAAAAACCTACTAGGAAATATAATATAATATGATATGAATATGTAAATATATGTATGTATATATAAAATTATTTTGTTATACACACATCAGACTTTGTTTTACTTTATATAAAGTCAAACAAGATCTGATGCTCATACAGAAAAAAAATTATTTCATCGTAAGAAATCCAAAACACAGAGATACTTAATTTGTGCATATTACTAATTTTATATTTATTATTTTATTTAAGATTCCATCATAGTGTTCAAGGCCAAGTTCAAGCAGGTGGATGGAGATCTTTATCCCTTACTAGGCTGCACAGTATAGCTTACTAGACTATATGGTTTTTTTATATCATAGTATCAGTGCAAGCCTAAGTACTCTTTTCCGGGAGCAAGCCCATTTGAATAGATCCAAGTAGAATTCTCAGGTGGCCTGCTTGGAACTGATCTCTATCTTAAAGAAGTAAAGCATGCATTTTTCTTTCATGATTCATGAACCAGTGTATGGAATGGAATTAAGGGCACATTACACACTTCTATAGGGCCCAGAAAAATGAACATTTTAAAATAAGTAACTAAAACAGCAAATTACACATATTTTATCACTTACTTTTTTAGTGCAGTCCACAAAGTTGTTGTACTTTAAGGTTCCTTTAGGAAACTCATTAGATCTCAAAGGAAAATTAAATGCTACAAATTGGTCAAGTGCATTCTTAAGGTCCACAAGTCTTTCTCCAACAAGGTTAATAAAGAATGGAAGAATAATGACTGTTTGACTCTGAAAATATATGCAGGTTAAATCACATTATATGTTCACTGACCTCAAAAACCATTATTCTTTCAAAGAATGTGTAGAGAAAAAAATCTGCCAGGAATAATTATAGTGAATTCTAAGTACTAAGTTTTACTATCAAATTTAAAACCAGCTTGAAATCCTGGCTAATTGTAAACCACTGAGGATAATGTAATGTAAGTTGTAACAACTTTTTGGGTGGTGGACTATTTGCATGGGAAAGGGATGCAGGGAGGAAGAACACAATGCCCCAATCTCCTCCCTCTCCTCAGGAATTGGAATTATACTGCCTGTGCAAGCCACAGTAGAGACAGGTTAATTAAAATATGCTAGTTCCTTCCAGCTTTTAGGCTCTACAATTAACAAGTTCAAACCTGGTGAAAGAAGTGAAAATGTTAACACAACATTTCATTCATCACATGTGTTGAGCAATGAATATCCTAAGTAAAAATGTATTAACTGCTACATTTCATCCATTACATGTGATGAGCAATGAATATCCTAAGTAAAAATGTATTAACTGCTATCAGAACTTATTGCTATGCCACATTCAGAGGCCACAATAATCAACATAATGGCAGGGTTTTATTCTTTACTGACATGAGAAAGAATCAACTACACTGTGTACATCCACAGTACACAAACCGGAATTGTTTTATGTTAACAGTTATCAGATTTTTTTTTAATTAAAAGTGTCTGGTTAGACTGAGCTACACTGTTAGCAGTTCAGTCCTAATCAGTTACATGCCCACTGAAGTCTATAGCCTTCAAACGGTGCAACTGCTTAGGATCACACTGTTAACATGTTACTGGTTCCCTTTTCTTTGAAAATGGTAAAAGAAGATGATATTGGATTTATATCCCACCCTATACTCTGAATCTCAGTGTCTCAGAGTGGTCACAATCTCCTTTACCTTCCCCCACCCACAACAGACACCCTATGAGGTAGGTGGGGCTGACAGAGCTCTCACAGTAGCTGCCCTTTCAAGGACAACTCCTACAAGAGCTATGGCTGACTCAAGGCCATTCCAGCAGCTGCAAGTGGAGGAGTGGGGAATCAAATGCGGTTCTCCCAGATAAAAGTCTGCGCGCTTAACCACTACACCAAACTGGCTCTGACAAAACCCCTCTTACCCCCTGCAGGGTTTTCATTGTAAACACCAATTATTCCAGAACTACTCTGCCCTACTACTTAAAAACACAGTACAAAAGAGACAGAACTTACCTTAAGATTTAAACCTAAATTCTGGTCAGTAAGTAGACTTGTGTATGTATTAAAAACATCAGAAAATGCCTCATGTTGTGTATTGAATGACACAGAAGAGTCAATCTAAAGAAAAATGGGGAAATCAAGACTGATCATCATATATCTGCTAATATTCTTTCTCTTTCCAATGGTTTGGATTCATCAGATGAAATGGCTGACACTGTGCATTTGTGGCTGAGTGCTTTTAATAGTCAAGTTCTTATTAATTAAAAAATGAAATATGTGCAAGTCTGTGAGAACAACGGGTTGGATCCAGTCAGCTTTTTTACTTATCCTTACAACAGCTCTATTCCATCTGATTTTCGTCCATGATAGCTCTGTGATCCTCAGCATAGCCTTTTAAGATGGTCAAAGGGGACTGCTACCCCCTTTCTCACCAATGGAAAAGCTGGTTGGATCTAACTCAATGACCATGTACAAAAGTAGTATTACTAGGTACATTTTCAAATTAACATGAGATTTAAGCCAAACTTCTATGCGTATTCACAGAAGAGACATTATCTAGCCCACTATATCCTTGAGGGGACCCTTGGGAACAAGTGGGAACTCAGATGAACAAATGAAAATCAGCAGAAATCCACCCCCTTTGCATAAGCTTCTGTTTTCTTCACAGAAAGCTTTACAGAAAACACCACTTTATTTTCATTGATTTTACCACACCCATTACAGCCTGTCACATCACAACCCCAATGCTGTTCCTGAGTGTCTCTCTGACATTCAGGGGCAGTCAGGGGTGGGGGGACATAAAGGGATAAAAAAGGAAAGCTGCAGTAGTTACTATGTGGTCTAATACAGGTTACATCCCAAGAGATCTGAGGAAACCAGACTGAGGTCACACAGACCAGAATTCTGCAGCCATTTGGATCCAGGAACCAGTGCACGATTACAGGGTATGGAAAATCCCAATAAGGCTAATTTCCTCAAAGCCCCCTAAGCAGTCCTCTTGAACCCAGAAAAGCAGCCAGGGTCAGTTTTGAATCCCAAATGTAATCCAAACATGAGCAGCCTACATGTCTGGAAAGGCATTGGTTCCAGTAATTAGATTTTCTGCTTCCAGACCATCACATAACCCTGGAGGTTATCACTGCTGTGCCAAAGTGAGCTGTATAAGAGGAAGGGGAGGGGTACAAAAGTGGTTCTTGATACATGCAATTCCCAAGGGCTGAATTAATTTGGCTATGTCAAGTCCTAGATCTGTACAACCACAGGACCCATCGGGCTGGACTGTATTAATATTTTGCATGCTTCTCAAAACATCAATACCAATCAAAATTCTTCAACCTCAAAAAGAGGTTAAAAATTATAATTAGGACACTTCCCTGGATTTTTCTTAATGTTGCCTCTTTGAGGCTGGTTTGAATACTATCAACCCCAAGGAGTGGGCATGGGCTCCCTCACTAGTACCAGCATAATTAAAAGCCTCAGAAATGAAACAGTAGCTTTACTTGGAGAACTTTAGCCAGTAGAGTCAAGACAGCCATTTTGCTCTCAGGAGTTGAATCTTTGGTCCTCCAGTGGTCAAGATGTACCCAGTTCTTCAGTATAGCATTCACTAGCTTCACACCCTGTTGCTTGTGAACAGCACGATCTCTGAAGCTTTGGTCTAACATGCCATTCAAGATAGTGCCAACCTGAAACACAAGGTACTGCTACATGAAATAATGACAGCATTTTATGCAAGGCAACTTCAATAAAAGGTATGCCAGTCAAATGATTCACAAGAGTAGTATATAAATGCTCCACACTGTACAGTGGCAGCAGAAACATGTCATGAATTCTACAAAGAATGATGGAAAATATGTTTCAAGGAGCATGAGAATTTAGAATTACAATAAACCCTAACTTCCTCACAGAAAGGCAATTGCTACGGTACATTTAAAAATACCTTGATATTTGTGAGATTAGCACTGCAACAGAGAAAAGCATAATTCATCAATCCTGGCTCAGAATAATCCTATAGTGAGGGAACATGACCTGGAGACATCTACATTATTACAAGTAGGGAAAAACACTCATTGCTTGGGGTATAATATTAGCAAAGATCCAGAAGTATCCCTACTGTGTATTTTTATTGTAATCTCTGGCATGGATGAAGCAGTATTATGCAAAAGTTTATCAGCCCCTAAATTATAAAACAATATTTTGTTATTTAAAAAATCATTTAAAAATAGGGACAAATAATTTGCTCTTTTCAATGTGTCTTGAAAATAAAATTTTGGAAATTCTAAACCTACAAATGAACTATATTTGAAGGCTGAGTACCATTTTAGGGTGGTCTAGAGATGATTTCATAAGATGAAGTACTGCTACATCCAGGTTTTTCAGCAACTCTCTGTTAATGGTGTCTGAGAACAAGCTGTAGAAATACTCTCCATGAGAAAAGCTGATAAGGTTCCTTTCAGATACTCCAGATAATGGCACAGATAACATCAGTGAGTTCAACAAGAGACTCACAAGTTCCATGCACTATAAGAAATAAATACAAAATGTTATCTTAATGCATTTCAACATTATGAAAACATGTTTCAATCAACAATACATCAGCTTACTATTTCACATCATGAAGCACTGGAAGATTTTAACAATCTGTGATGCTACCAGGGAAAAAAAAGATACTATTTGATATGAATGCTTGTTCTTCTCAGTGCAGAGAGAAATGCACAGGTGACTTTCTACTTTCCCTATACAGAGACACAACCATACAAAATAGGGATCCTTGACACTCAACCGGCCCTCGCCTTGATGGAGAAGCCTCATTATGTTTCAGGAAATTGCTATTTAGAAAACTCAAACTTGATGCCAAGAAAATATGCATAATTGAGCAACTTATAGATCAAACCTGGGGAGGGGGGCTGTCAAGTCACAGCTGACTTACAGTGACTCCATAGGGTTTTCGAGGCAAGAGACTTTCAGAGGTGGTTTGCCACTGCCTAGCTCTGCATCATGACCCTGGAATTCCTTGGAGGTCTCCCATCCAAATACTAGTCAGGGCTGGCCCTGCTCAGCTTCCAAAGATCTGATGAGATCGGGCTGGACTAGGCTATTCAAGGCAAGGCACAGATCAAACAACAGAAGGGCTACACTTAAGATATAAAAGCATTTGTGAGCAAGTCTTAACCAACATGAAAAAGTGAATGTAGGTCTGGACTGTCAGAAAAGCGTTTATTTAAGCCACCAGGCTGTGAAAAGAAATATAAAGAGTTAATTCCCTTGAGGAATGATCTTCTACATAGTAGAGGTTATAAGTACCAAAGCTTGGAATGAGAATTGCAAGAGGGTTCCCAATAAAGTTTTTATTATTCCTTTCCGTTGTCTCCTATCTTTCAATCAAACAATTTCTGTAAACTTTGAGTCACATTTTACTTGTTCAAATCTTAATATCTGGGGTTTTACCAATATTTAAGTATAATAATTTGTGAGGCAGATAGTAAAACTTGTATTGTATTGTGATCTCTGGAGTAACATATGAAGAAATTTGGCTGAAACAACCACAGTTCCATTAGTTATTTCAACTGTTGTAGTATATTTTGTTTAATCAGTGAGAATCTAAATACCAAAGAGATTATTTTACAACAATTTTCTGCATTGGAACCTGAAGAATCTTTTTCTATTCAGAGTCTTTTTAATTGTTCTACGTAACATCTTTTCCAGTCTAAATTAAAAGTAACATCTAGTTAAACAAAAGTAACATCTAGTTTACAACTATAGCCACATTTAACATAGTCTAAACTACTTCACATTCCAATTTTAAGCCATAGAAATAAAGGCTAGAAATATATTTTTGCCAACTGAAGAAGATCTGGACTGAGCATTTCCCCAGTGATACCAGGTACTGAGCCTGGGCATGGCCAGAGCTGTGAGCCTTTGGTGAACACAGTCTTGTCTCTATAATTCTACTTGGTGCCTATGGTAATGATTGAATAAACAACAGAAACCAGCAACAGGCATAAGGATGGTGAAATACCGTATTTTATGTTTTATTTTAAGTCATATTTTTGCATTCGTTCAGTAAAGTGCTTTGAGAGAAAAGTGGAGTACAAAAGCCTGAAAACATAATGTGTGACTCCTATTGACACTGGCATACTTAAAAGTATATGCATTCACTTTAAATACTCACTAATAAATTCGCCTCCTACCTGTACACCAAAAGCAAATGCCAACTGCAGTAGTCCCTCAGCCAGACGTTTACTGCTCATGTCCAGTGAGGGGAGGGACTTCCTTTCATCTCCAGGTGCAATACCTTTGTATATAACTAATAGGAGCTTTGAACCAGCCTTACAATGTAGACCTGCATCCTTGAAGAGGACAAAAATAACAAAAGATACACTTAAAATATGTTTATAACATTGTCAAGAAATTAGTTCCTAGTCTAAGTATTTGTGTTACTCATTCGTGTGTTTTTGTAAGGATCAGTACCTGTTAGAATGTGCTTTGGCAGAAGCCAATTATTTCATTTTGTACAAAATTGATTAATCTCACCTGTACCACTAACTATGTGACAGTAGATCTCCAGGATCTAAGCTTTCACAGCTAGAACCTAGAAGGAACTGCTGTGACAGCCTAATTAGACCATATGCCAGATTGGCAACATAATTAAGCTAGTTAGTGCTAACAGCTAGGATATAGCCAGGACAAAGGTTATACCAAGAAAGCACCATCATCCAGAAGAAGAGGTGAAGTTATGACAGTTTGTAGGTGTGCATAGTCAAGAGTTATTCCAAGGAGCAGAGACACTGGGTGAGTGAGCTGATGTCATCTGCAGTGCAAGTATTTTGCTTCACTTTTATCAGACTATGATATGCACCTGTGAGCTGAAAGGATGAGCAAGGGCTTGATTCTCTGCTGAAGAACTCCAAAAGGCAACAAGTTGTGTTCCTCTAACAGGAGGGTTTATGCAAAGTACTATTCAGCATTTCTATGTTGCAGTGAACCAGGAACTGCAGGGAAAGCAGCTTGAGACAACTAGCATAGTAACCAAGTGCAGAAGTTAGTCTGGCACACTGCCAATAGTTTTTTTGCTTTATGTTTGTTCCTCATCTCTAAACACTGTTATTCCTTGTGTATGTTTTAATGTCCTTTTATGTTTTACTCTTCCCTTATAAATAAAACCATTTCTAATTTTGTAAAGTTTGTTTTGGTGTTTGTAGGCCAGCCACTATTTAAAGAGCCTATCAGACCATAAGAACCCAGTTTCTCTTAAAGATAGAGGTTCAATTTTAAATTAACATCAATTTGTCCTTCCTCTCCCCTCCAAGGAGTGGGGGCATAGCCCAAACCCCCTCGACCTGTTTGACAAACATGCAGGGGAGGGGAGGGGGAGAACAAAGATTTACATTGAAGACTCCCCCCCCCCCCCACAAGAGGCTCTACATTTTCTTCTCTTTGCTCACTTCAAACCACCTTTATTATTCGTCCTGGATTAAAGCATTGTCTGGGATATTGCAGAAGAAAGGTTCTGTTCTTCACCTCCTCATCACCTCCCAACCGGCAAACATTAACCAGAACTAGACAATTTTCAATGCTATATTTAAGTCTCATGATTACTACTAGAGCTGTTTTAATACGAACAAAACCAGAATCAAACTGGTCCAGCAATGTTCAGACACACAACAAGGAGCAACCGCTTGTTTAACTGGTAGATGTGAGAAATAAATTGTTCCAATAAGGGGGTGATTTCTGCAAATTCCCCACTTTGCTGTCCCCTATTGTTCCTTGAGATCCACTAGTCCTCAGAAGCATGATGGGGGGCTGCAAGGGGAGGGTAGAAGATGGAAAGTTCACTTTACTTGTATTAAGATCTAGCCCTCGATAATATGTCTCCTAAAAATGGTCCTTTGATCTGCTGATATGACACATGCATTTTAGTTACTTCAAAACATTTTATAACTTTTCTTTACCCTGCAAAAATACTAAAGCCAAGTTACAGTTTTACCTGAGATTGCAAGATGCAGTGAAGCAGACCAACCCTGTGCAGCTGTTTGCATGCAGACAGAATGGCACCAAGTCTAATATGATCCAAACGAGCATCTGGATTATACAGCTCAACACCATAAAACTCCTCGATACTAACAAAACAAGCATGAATAAAATAAGGACTGTGTTGTTATAATATTTATGTCACATCAACAAAAGGTTTGTGCTTCTACTTAGAAAAAACAAGATTTATTCCAGGAGACAGCCTACCTTTCTGGAGTAATTACTTTCTTTATACTAGTCTCTAAAGATTCTTTGTAGGGAGATCTCATCAAAGCTTTTACAAGTCTTATGCAGATATCTGGGAGCTTCTCCATGACTTGTACATCAGCTGTGTTAAAGCCTATGCTTTTAGGATCACACACTGTTCTTACAGTGAGTTCTATCAGATTTTTGTTAAGCAGCTCTCTCTCCAGAAGCTAGAGAAGATAAGACTGAAGTCAGACAATCCAAGCATTTTCACATTTTTCCATTAAAATCTAATGAACAGTAGAGAATGCTATACAAACTACCTGTAATATTACATATATCTGTATCTTACACACAAAGATATATATATTCACAGAAGTTTACATTAGCAAACACACACACACTATTCATGTAATAGAATCACGGAAGGTACCTTACAAGCCAACTAGTCAAATCCTCCTGTCATTTGACTATTAGCAGAACATTCCTAATGGGAAGAGCAGTTCAACAATGGAGCCAATTAGCTAAGAGGAGGTGCTCCCTCACTGAAGGTCTTTACACAGAGGAATGGCAACCACCTGTCAGAGGTGCTGTAGCTTGGGAATCCTGCAATACTCAATAGCCTATACAGCTCCTTGCAACTCTAACACTATAAATAACTGATAAGAAAATGGTTAAAGAAATCTGGTATAGGAAAATCAGTCCTCCTTTTTAAAAAGTACTAACTTCAATAAGTGTCCACATAAAATCTTTGCGAAAGGCAACACACTCCATTTAACTACTAATTATTACCACAGAACAGAACCTGCTGCTCATTCACCAATGCAATGCCAGTGCAACTGCAGAGGTCATATTACACACACAGAGCAGTGGATGGGATCCTAAGACCTGCTTAAGCTCATACAAAGGTCCCTAACCCAGTGAATGGTTGGACAATCCATGTAATACTATTTATTAGGCCCAAACCCAATGCTGTTTACTACCTCTTGCCTGGAGTAAATTTCTGACTTGGGAGTAAATTTAAGACATCTCTGTTTGAATCTGCATCTAACACACAATGCAGGCCCAACAGGATTTAACACCTTTTCTTTTGCCAAAGCTCCTATTAAATATTCCAGAAGAAGAGTTTGGGTGACTTTGAAAGCTTATGTACTGTCAATAAAAAGCATTACATGGAATGTGTTCTTGGTTTGGATTTTAACTTTTGGACCTACAACTTTTGACAGACCCAAGCCTACCTTCCAGAAATCTTGTTGACAGGTCTCCAAAATCATGCTAACGAAAACCATAATGCGAACTATAATTGTGCACTTGCTGTAATTGTAATCTTCTTTTTCTTGTGGGCTGAAAACGTTGTCTTTTGGCACATTGTTAAAACACTGTTCTGCACCAGACACATCATGCAAGGCAATTTTTTCAAGGAAGAACGCCAATGATGTCATGAATGAGGATTCAGTATTTGTAGCTTCAAAGAATTAAACAACATTAAACAGTTGGAATATAAAATATAGTGCTATATTATCCTGTTAATTATATACACTATGTAGAAGAAATAATTTTTCTAACCCCCCCCCCAAACCAACCTGGAATTATTCCTTACTTAGTTTCACCTCTAATACCATATTAGTTTGTCAAGAGTTATATTGTACTTTGAATATAGGGAGTCACATTTATTAAATAAATATTCTATTCGGAAGTATTCTATAAACAGAGAAATAAATAGACCTCTGCAATAAACAGGGAAAAGTTCATAGTTTCATTTTAAAAAACCTTTCTTGAATATTGCCCATAGTGGCTAACAATGCAGATTAAATAGTTTGTGGAGAAAAGAACAGGTAATATAGTGAAGGACAAATGAAAGTAATACGGCAGTAAGAAATGAGGAAGACCCCCAAATGTGATGGACTGACTCAAATAAAGCCATAGCCTTCAGTTTACAAGACGTGAGTCAGGCTGCTAATGATAGGACATTTGAGAGATCATTAATTCAAAGGATTACCTTAAGTCAGAAACAACTTGATGACATTTAATACACATAAACAGTTTTTTAGGAACTGCCTATAGGAGAGAAAAGCAAGTGCTGAAGTCTTCCAGAATGATCTGTAAAGACCGGTAAATTATCTGAACATCTCAGCAGGAAAGCACAATATGATAGGATAGAAAGCTTCTTAGCAGCAGGCTGCTATCGGACTGATCCAGTCCATGGGCCACATGTTTGATATCCCTGCTTTTATAAGTCTTAATATCTTGTGGCTTTTTCTTTTGCTTGGAAGTTACAGATGTTCCTTTGGAGGCACATTCCCTTAAATTACATCTTGTCCTTGTCTGGATTTCATTTTTTATAAAGCTTCTAAATCCTTTTTCATTCAAGCAAAAACATGCAAGATTTTTTCCCCACTAGATTGCCTTGAAGCCCCCATAGAGTCACCATAAGTCAAGCTTGAACTGAAGGCAAACAAAAGGGCTGAAGAGAGCATAACTCTGTTAGACTTTAAAACCTACAGTGTTTCACTATAGAAAAGGTGGGGACAGAGAAATGCTTCTGTTGCATCCTGGAGGCTTGTGATTACAAGTATCCTGGATGAAATGGTAAGTCCTTGCAAACACAAGGCCCCATTGCACAATGGGGAAAAATCTATTTCCTCTCAGGTGCATGCAATCACAAGCCCCACCCCCCACCCCAAAAATCTTATCCAAAGCAGACACAGCTGCCTCTCACCCACCATCAATCACCACAGCTGCCTCTTTCACTTCTGCCTCAATCTACAGCAGGGGTGTCAAACGTACAGCTTGCAGGCCAAACTGGTCCGCCCAGGGCTTCAATCAGGCCCGCAGGGCTCTTTTCTCCCTCCTTCTGTCCTCACCTTGTGAAACTCTGAGGCTGCAATGACCTTCCCAGTCCCTTCTGCCTTCTCTTTGCAGAGGCTAAAGCTGAAAGCAAAGCTGCAAAGAAAATGTGGAATGGATTTCCCACGCAGGTTTATGGACAGAGCAAAGGTGAACAGAAAATCCATTCCAAGTTTTCCTTGCAACTTTGTCTAAGTGTTTCAGTAGAGAGGAACTTCCCAGCATTCCTACAGCTACAGCCAGCTAAAGCTACCTCGAATTGTGTCATTGCAAACCAAGCATTGATGCCTTGAGCCAGCTTTGTCTCTTCTCCATGGAGTAAAAACTAGTGCCTAGTGAGTACTCTAACATGTGAACTCAGTCAAAGAGGGATATGACACTGGAGAGCCATTGCTAACCTGAGTAGATCGGGGGGGGGGGGGGGGAGGAGGGAGGAGAGAGAAGCTTGCAATGCCTTGCCATTTCATGTTTTCCCAAGCTGAGAGCATTTTATTTTTTAAAGTTTCTGCTGTGATCTTTGTGCATTTTCTTGATGGCTTATTTTTAAAACTGCACTGCAAAATCCCACTATCCCCCCTTTCTGTTTTAAACAAAATATTGCAAGAGCTTTAAGCATGTTTATATTTTAATTTAAAAATCGATATATTTAATCGTGTTGGTCTAAATCCTGTATAAAGTCTGAATCTCTGCTATCTGGCATAACATTTTAGGACATGCGTGGCTCGGCCCCACAAAGTCCCATTTATGTCAGATCCAGCCCTCCTAACAAATGAGTTTGACACCCCCGATCTACAGCATCTGCATGTGATGTCACCCCGAGCTTTATGCAGGTCGGTAAGCCAATATAACCGCAGTATTCATTTAAAAGATACAGAACATCAAATCAAAAAAGGTTTTCTGACATTTACAATTCTGCATTTTGGTACAACAGACTTAGGAAGGTAGCCGCCCTGAGCCTACTTCGGTGGGGAGGGCTGGATATAAATATGAAAAATAAAAAATAAATAAGTTGATTCACCTAGTATTTGTCTTGGTTTGATCATTCCTTGCTCAATAAAAGTATTGTAGCAGTCCAAAGCGGCCAGAAGCATATCCATCCACTGTACAACAGCTCGTAAATTAAAATTATCTTGTAAACCAGAGAGAGTTGGATGAGACAAGATTCCAGACACACTTTTACCCTCATTGCCACCTCCTTCAAACTTCTTTATGAGAAAAGGGATTTCATGTTTCTGAAGGATATCATCCAGCCAAAAAGATGGAGACTTGTTTCCTGACAGAGAAACACAAAAAGTCAACATTTTTTTCATAATATGGCAGTGGCACAAACAATGTACTAGGAGTCAAGAAAACAATGTGCCCCCCCCCCCCCAGGGAACAGCAGGTCATCGTGACTGACTTCCATAGTCAGCAGAGACTCACCAGATGCAATCTTGTTCCTTAACTGCCTCTTTATGGGTGCAAGTCAAGTCCACACGGGCTTTCTCACAAGCACAGTTCCTTCACCTGCCCATTTCTGCCCTTCAAACCTTGGGAGCCTGAGCTATGCTTCTGCCTTGGAGCAGTTCCACCAAGCCTGTCCCAATTTGGTAGCCTTATCTTGCTCCAGGCTCCTCCCTTGGGTTCCTCTTTCTTCCTCCTTTGAAAATCCTCAGCTTTACTCAGGCAGATTGCTTTCTTGACCTCCCTTCAAGCTCTGCCCCTCCCTTCTCAGAGCCTTCTTGCTCTTAAGCCCTTTCCTTGCTTTGTCCCACTCCAGCTGAGTTTGCATAAGGTTGTTACTGTCATCTTGTGAGGTGCCCTGCCCTATCCTGGAGCATATGTTGCCTTTATACGCCGCCCTATCCCACAAGAATTTTCCTGGCAAGATAAGACCAACTTCAGAGGATGGTGTAAGAATGCTTAAATAATAATTTTGGCAGCCATTTTATCTACCACCTAACAGAGATTTTAAGTTGCTGCACACAAATAAGATGATGAATGTCCAATGAATTTAGTAGGATATAAAATTCTTTGTGTCCAGGTTTGAAATCTTAATATTTAACGATCACTATATTTTTTTTCTGAAGAATGCATTTGCTTCCAATATATTAAAAATGTGCATGTATGTTGATGGAAGATTGAAGATGAGAAAATCAGTGGCTTGCCTTAAGTCACTTACTGAAGTCATGGCAGAGGTGCAATTTGAACAATGGCTTCCTTCCCCATAGAACAGTCTCTTAACCCCTATGACACATCAACAGGAATACTACCTATGCAATATACAAACCTGGTACCAATGGAATAAATTCAAAGAAAAGTTCCATAGCTTTATGCCGACACTCCGTTTGGGGTCGTCCACATTGCAGAAAAAGCCACATGACTATATCCTCTAAACATACGGATTTAGAAGGTGGAAATCCCCTATATGACGGTAACAGTAGAATATTAGCTGATGTTATTAACTGAATCCACACTAACAATTAGTTACTTAAATACTACTAAAATTTAAATGCAACAATAATAATTCCAAGTGTCTAGTAAGATGACAATTAATCCACATGTATGACAACAATCCATTCAAGCTGTACTCCAAGTCTCTACCATTTAATATTTCTTGTGCAGGATATATCACACTTCTTTTCTTTCCCTCCACTACATGCAAAACAAAACTGTAGATGACCAGTACCTTCTTCCATTTCTCAACCCCTGTCCAAATCAAATAGTATTGTCCCTATCTTCCTTACTAGTAATGGTATACAAAGACCTTTTTGTAGGTTTGCCTACAATAGGTTTGACAGAAAAAATTATTAACAACTGTTAGTTCTTTGCCCCCACCTCCCCAGTTCTAGGAGAAGTAGGAAGTTCTCTCTCACCAGCAAGTAAGCTAGGGACCAAGTAAGATGTTTCGTAGGCCACTCAGACAGGGAGCCATGACTCCACCTACTACTCAAGCTTCCCAGGTCCCAGGGCCTTGCTCTGCCCAGCTGGACTTCTCTCACTAGCTGGCTTGGTAGGAAGGGGAGAGGTAAGTTCGCTGCCACCACCTGGCCTCCCTGTTGGGGTCCTGGCAGTTGGGAAAGGCTGGCTGCTCTGCAAGAGCTGAAGAGCAATGGGTCCCTCACAGACCCACCACCCTCAATGTCGCCAATGCAATGATGTCACCTCTGGGTGACATCAGAGCCTCGAGAGCATCCCTGCCTAATCCCAGAATGCCCCCTAAATCACCCCGCTGACAAAATGAAAGGATCTGGTAACCCTAGCAACTTCTACTACACTAAACATGGAAGCCCTTTTAGGATGATAGTATGAAGAAAATTCTTGACTTCAGTGGTGTTCACTCCCAATTAAGTGCACACAGGACTACAGCCTTTTGCCAGGGTGTGTTTTCAAAAAAGCATATGAGGGAGCAGGCATGCATTTTAAATGCTGTGTGACTGTTTCCCAATGAAACTGTGCTTCTTAGAACTCTGAACAGCTTACTAACCGAGGTAACCGCCGCTGGCTTTCTTTGTTCAAAGTAGATGCTTTGTGCTTAATTATTCGCTTCAGATGATCAACAGCATCACAACACTGCTGGGTAGTACCTGTTTTCAAATTGTAAAGGTATGTATATTAACAGGTCTCAAATAATTTTTTTAAGAATCAGGGCTGTTTCTGCTCCCGTACACAATACTGAAAACTTACCAGATGAAAAGCAAATGTATGCCTAAAATACACAATAATGAGGCAAAAAAAGTTAACTTGCAAAACAAATCCTCTACACACAAGGTATCAGAACCAGCCAATCAGCTACCGACTTAAATTGGAGAAAACATTACTTAGACTCATTTCGACCTCACTTCTGAGCCAGTTTCAAAGGAGAGACACAGGAGGAGCATAACCTCCCTCTCAGCACTTTTGATACTATCAACCATAGTATACTTCTGGCATGGATGTCTAGGACACCCAGCTACAGTTGTTCTATGGTCCCAGGAGACTACCTTAGGTAATATATTATTTTATTTATTTAATTTCTAGCTGCCCTGTGAACAGCTCATTGTTGGGAGGTTCTTTACTTAATTAGAAAAAGAATATGTTGCATCTTCAGAGATCTGCTAATTTTGAAATTTTATTTAAATCTGCAAGTTGGATGGAAAGACGTTTTTAGGGCTTAACTTTTTATTGCTGAACTGTTGTCATTTCATTCAAATTTATTACTGCCAATGATTCTGCTATTTTGTTTTTCTGTTTTATGATTTCAATTAAGTAAGCCACCTCTAAAGGCTTGTGCTGTGATGCAGAATCAAAATTTTTTAAATCGAGTCTGTTTAAAACAAAATGTCCTTCCTAATGCAAGTGCCAATCTTCCAACATGTTTCTACAGCACAACAATTTTTATCTAAATGTAGATATCTGAAATGGTTCAAATCTGAAACAATTTAACATGAAATCCAAAAACATTTGGAAGCACTAAGTGTAAGCTTTACCCAACAATTTTTTTAAAAGTTTTAGTTAAACATGCACCCAAAGATTTCTCATCTCCATGTGTCAAGGCCAGACTTTCCAAGTACACAACCAGTGCTTCAAAGACAAACTGGTCCACCAGAGCATTCTCTTCCCTATGAAACAAGAGAAAAATAATTAAATAAGGATTTGATTATTTTCTGGAAAACTGGACTTTAAAATACTTCCAATATAAAACAAGAGCGCATATTTTTTTACATTGTCTAAGACATTTTTATACATAGAGTGCAAATTCTGAGGAGTGGAAGAGTGTAGCAGACATGTATATTGCATGTTACAATACCACATCTACTGATATTGAACAGATTTTAATTCATGTAACACCGCTGCCCTAAGGGGAATCTTCTCCATGTGCTGATCCCTGTATATATTAACCTAAATAATTCCTTCCAATTATGGCATACCACTAGCTGGGTTATAGTAAATAAATCAGCACTCCAGAAAGTCTTGCAATATAATCCCTGCAAGAATATTTCAAATAAATGAATATATTATAGGGAAGATTTTAAAAATCCGGCTAACAAACTAGTAAAGGCTTCCAAAACAAAAATGATTCATTATTCCTCCAGCAAAAGCCCATCCCACCTGTTTCATCTAGTTGTGGCCCTTTCTTGTCCTCAGCGAAAAGAGAACTTGGGGGTCTAAAGCTAGATATTAGCTCACAAAGAAGAGCTGTTAATTGGTCTATATCATATATTCTTTAAATTATGAGAACCATAAGTTGCAGTAGTCAGTACACTGCATGTAAAGCACCAATATCCCTGTGATATATTTTATCCTGCTTAGAAACAGCACAGCTTTGTCTCTCACCTAAATTCTTTGTAGATGTTGTTAAAAGCAAGTGCAGCTCCTAACCGCTTAAAAGCACTGGGATGGAGAGCAAAGCTGTACAGCCTTTTGAAGAGAGACTTGGTGTTCACGGGACTTCTCTCCTGCTGCTGTGGCGTTGTCTGTTTGATGGACCATTTCAAAAATTCTCGGACACAACGACCACAGAAGTCCCTCAGTGAGCTGTCCACAGGATCCACTATCCCATCCTGAAAGAAAAAGCAAACTTGGTTCGCTATTGGTAAAACTCTATGAAAAGTTATACTCTTCTAATCCCATTGACTTCAACAGATTTTGAAGAGTGTAACTCTACTTCAAATTGCACTATATAAGATTCTTTTGTGTTCAACTTCAGATGCCAGGAATTGGATGTGAATGTTTTTGTCACTGCATAAGGTATAAGAAAGAATGGTTTGATAAGGAGAAACAGCTGAGAAAATACTCTTCCACACACTCTTCCATTTGTATGTTGTGCATTTTCCAGACTGTTTTAAACAGTCAGCCTACCCTGTGGTTCAAGCAACTGGCCTAAATTTTATTCACAGTTTACTGGAAACAGCTAAAAGCATTGTCACCTCTATTCTGCATTTCTAAATAAGGATCCATTTTTTAAAAAATCATGGCATACAGATATTTTAAACAGTTAATAATTTTGCTGGCTTTATAAAATATGATAAATTGAAAATGGTCAAAATGAAATAGTGGTGAGTGAGGAGACTATCCAACCCCAACTGAAAATGAAACAATATATGCTAACAGTGATAAATAAATTTGATTTTTCAGTGACCAAAAAGGATATGGATATGCAAAGAGGCTATACATTTTTGGAAAAAACATTTTAATTTTAAAAATGACTTCACTGATATATCAGTTACCTACCAAAATAGCTTCAAGTAATGTCACAGTGTCTTGACTTTCAAATTTTTTGTTGGTGGTAAACCAGTGAATTAACTCCATAACCAGAGGTTCATAGAGTTGCCTTGTGACCTAAAGAAAAAATATGAAATAGTACTGAATTATGTTTTAGCTTAGCATTAATAACGCAACAATAAGATCATAAGAGCACTGTCAGATCAGACCAGTGATTTACCTAGACCAGCATCTGGTTTTACACAGTGGCTAATCAGATCTCCCAAAAGACTCAGAAGTATGCAGGCTCAAGTCTCCTCTTGTCGTTAACCCTTAGCAGTTGGTATTCAGAAGTATACTACCTCCACACGTGGAGAATCCATTTAACTGTCACTGATGTTCCTATCCTCCCTAAAATTCACTAGTCCCCTTTTAAAGCCACCTGTGGTAGCATCATGACATCCTGTGATAGCATGTTCCACTAAGTAAATGACATACTGCACAAGGTAGTACTTTCTGTCTTGACTGGGTGCTCCCAAAGGGAAGGGAAAGAAACAAGTTCTTCCTATCTACTTTCTCCACTCCATGCATAATTTTATAAATCCCTAAGATACACTCTCTTTGTCATCTTTTTTACTGAAGTAAAAAGCACTAAACTCTTTAGTCCTCATATCTTTATTAATTCACATATTAAATCCACCCCACTCTACTAATGTGAGACATTTAGTACTGAACTACTTGTAGCATATTAATATTGAAGTAACAGCAAATAAACCTTTAAAAACAAATTTTAAAAACAGCTGCATTGCCAAATTTTTCTGACAAATTAACAAATGTGTGTGGGGCTATGCTCTAAGCTTTGTAGCACAGCTTCCCCTTCGATCCTTTTCCATGGATCCTAAGATATAAAAATATGGGTGTCCCCAATAAGCCAAAATCCAAGACAACCAAAGTAATCACAAAACCTTTTTTTTTTTTGTTATTATTTTTCAAGCAGCTAGCCACTCAAACCAATTCAAGCAACAGAACTGAATTTACTTGCCTGGTCTACATCACAGGCAAGTCGAAGCAATATAGGAAATGTACGCTTATACAGATGAGACATTGGCTGGGAGACTTCTTGTCCTTCAGGTATTTGAGACGCCTTCCCCAGCATGTACATAACTATGCTATGTAAAAGTTCACAGGCTGCAACCTAAGGAAAAAACTGCTTTGGTTAAATAGCTACTCACATATATGTGGATGGAAATAGCACACCTGATCTCAGGAAGAATTTCCAACCTTTTATAAAATTATTCCAAATAATCTGAGAGAACTCCTATTAACACTTCTTTGACCCCACATTATGACCCCAATATAAGAAAATGCATTTGCTTCATTAGACAAAAAAATTCATTAGAAAAAACAAAAACAACTTCCTCCCCACCTCTTCCAGCAAAGCAGAGCAGGACTCAGTGGTTTGTAGCGCAGAACATTTGTGGCTCTGTGCTCAAAATAAATTTCCTGCCCTCCCTTTCTACAGTTCCTACACTATTTAACCACTGCACACAACCATTACTCGAATTTTCTTTACAGTATCTGAATTAAAAGTTTTGGTTCAATACCAAGAAAATGGAGAAAAGCAGTACCTTTGTCTGTCTGTCACTAGCAGAAAGAGCCAATTCAGTGACACGAGGCAAGAATAAATCCAAGTAGATAAGAGGTTTCATATCAGCAAATGGTACTGCAAAGCTCAGACGCTTCTCTGTGTCCCAAGTGACAAATTTCTTCATTCTCTCCTCTGCAGAAGCAGCTACCATATTTGGAAGACACAAAAAGTTACGTTAAATTGATAACTAAATTTTTAAATCCAACCTTGCTAGTGAGGCATTTCATAACGAAACATCCTTATCTATATAATTATGAGACTGGGCTGTGTCAGAGTATTAAAAAATTTACAGTGAAGAAATCCTATACAAAATTACTTAAACTAGATCAACTCTGTGTAGAAATGAACTTTTTATGCACCTATGTGAGCAATTATTGTTTCCCTTACTGTAGAATAACCAGTAACAACACAACAGAATAATACTTCAAATTTTTCCACAGTAGCATACTGAGTGAAGAAGTCCATTTGCAGGATTTAGTCCTACACAATTTCTGTAACTGAAATGTATAAGTTCAAAAGCACTCAATATGTTCAAGTTGCCTAACCTGGACAGTCCAGGCTAGACTGATCTTGGTAGATCTTGGCAGCTAAGCAGTGTGGACCCTGGCTAATATTTGGATGTTGTTGTTGTTCAGTTGCACAGTCGAGTCCGACTCTTTGCGACCCCATGGACAAAGTCACGCCAGGCCCTCCTGTCTTCCACCATTTGGATAAGAGATCACCAAATAATACCAGGGTCATGAGGCAGGCAATGGCAAACCACCTCTGAAAATATTTTGCCTTGAAAACCCCAAGAAGCTGCCGTAAAAGTCAGCTGTAACTTGACAGCAAAAACAACAATAATATTTGGGTTATTACCTGCCTTCCTGAAGTGCTTGAAGGGCGTATAGATATAGAAATTAAGCAGAACATAAAACCAACCAAAATTCTTGAGTACTAAACCAAAAGCAGCAGCAGGTAAATTAGCAAAAAGAAGGTTTATCCTGCCCCCATAATGATTCCAATTAGAACACGGTCATTAATTCTAACCTGTGTTTGATTTTTTTAAGGAAAAAAAAATACTGGGAGCCCCATTCACACAACTCCCAGAGTCATGTGTAGATCTTAATATTAGTCATTCCACAAGCTCTGATCAGAACTGAAAGCAAATCATTTGTACACTCAACTATGTTTTGAGCAATACTAAAAGAGAAACCAAATGCACAAGTTCCAGGAACCTGGCCAGTCTCCAAAATAACACAAAATGGCAAGCACAGGAGAAAATAAACCACTATCTTGCCATGTACTGCCCAGTGTGGGACTGCACAGAGACCACGATGAAGATCTTTAGGTTATATCCTGTGGAGGATTTCCACAAAAGGAAGGAGAGGAAATTTTTGCTAAACTACCCCACCTGACTCCCCTTTTATTTTTGCTCCTGGGGTGCCCATGTCCGTAAGGAGAAACATGGGCTGTGATCACACACACTAAATAAGGCACCTTCGATCCACTTTCCAACTGGATTTTACTATGTGAACCTGCAAAATCCAGTTGGAAAGTGGATTGAAAGTGCATCATTTAGTGTGTGTGATCACAGCCATGGTGGAGCATTTGAGGCTGCTGCAGGGGAACAGCAAGGAATGCTGTGAAGACAAGATGGTTCTAGCCACATTCCCCTCTCATGCATCAGTGGGCACAGAAACTGATGTCTTGAAATGAGCTGGCATAGTTTTATAAATTTAAAGACAGATTTTTAAGCCTCACCTGTAAGCAAATTCCTATTGATCTGTCCTCCCAAAGATCCAAGAAGGCGTACTACTCTCATTCTAATGGCTTCCAGTGAATGATCCTCTTCCTATACAAAAATATAATTCCAAAAAATGAAGAACTCATGTACAAAAGAAGGAATGCCTATTTAAGTTGTCTTTTGTTTAAAAGCTTTCTGCATGCAGAGTTTACAAAGCAAGAAGGAAAAATTAAGAATTTCTTGTTCAGAATTCTACAGGACATTATTTCTAACAAGTGATAAGGGCTTCCCCCCCCCAAAAAAAAAATTGAATTGCAACATTTTCCAGAATATTTTATGCCCTAAATAGTGTGATCTGATTTTGCATGATCACTTTGATTTATATTTATAACACAAAATTTAAGAATTAATTTTATGTCCCAACAGTAAAAAATACTTGAAATGAAATATTTGATTAGGAACAAATAAAGCAAATGAGGTTCAAATGTTATATTCAAACAAATTAAGAGCTTTAAGTAGAATTTATTAGGGTTGGAAAAATATATGTAAAATTTAAAACATGTACTTCCCTTGAATTGTTTCATATTTAGATATTTATACTCTGCTTTTCTTCCCAATGGGGGCCCAAAAACAGGTTGCAACATTATTCTCTTCTCCATTTCATTATCACAACATCCATCCTGTAAGGATGGGTAGGGTGGAAAAGGGTGACTGGCCCAAATTAGACTGCAAGCTTCCATTGCAGAGTGGGGAATCAAACCCACATCTCCCAGATTCTAATTCAGTGAAAGCACTGAAAACTGCTGACACACTAATTTTAGCTCATTAAAATAACTGTGAATGATACACTGTGGTTATACAAAACATCATCTACTTATCGTATTTTATTTTCTTCAATTTTATGTATAACTTAATAACTTGAATTCAATTCTGTCTTCCAAAAAGGGGAACCTATTAGCTACGATGGCTAAACAGAACCCTACAGTACTCAGAGGCAATTTTCATGTGAATATGAGAAGCTGGAATTCTAGAATATGGGGGAAGAGTACTGCTTTCATGCGCTGTTGTGGGCTTCCTGAAGGTACCTCTCTGGTACTATTCAGAAACGGAATTAGAAAAAATTGCCCCTTAGTCTGATCCAGGAAGGCTGCTCATAAATTATTATAGTGACAATTCATCCAGTCTTGAAGTTAATTACATCCACATAGTGGTGTTGAATCCTACATGTTTCTGGATGGTGCACTGTACTTATTCATTCTTCCTACCCTGATCATATTATGGCTTAGAACTTAATTTCCCTTACATTATTTTGGAAATCATGTACAATAACATTTAAAATACACTGCTGAGCAGATGTCTATGACAAAAGCTGGGGGAAGGTGGTTTATTAAAAAAAATAATAAATTTTATTATCCCAAAGCTAACAAAGTGTAGATTTACATGCTTAATAGCTGATTATGGTTTCAGAGGGTAGCCATGCTCGTCTGCAGCAGAAGAGCTAGATTTGAGTCCAATAGCATCTTAGGGAGACCAACAAGATTTTTAGGATATGCTTTTGAGAGTCAGCACTCTGTTAATCAGATCTGATGACAGGCGCTTTGACTCTCAAATGCTTAGACCCTGAACATCTTATTGGTGCTCCTGCACTCAAACCCAGCTGATCACAGTAAGGAATGACATGTTATCCAAATATCACATGAGAAAATATTCTACTGTGAAAAACACACTACGGGAACTACAAAGAAGCTTTACATTCAAAACTATTCATGATAAATCCAGACTGTGCTATGCATGTTCATCACTCAGGGTGTTTGGCTGCAAGCACATTACTTTCTTACACTAAAGATCCTCTTTTATGCATCATGCAACAAAGCACAGAATGATACTTGCATAACCACTTTTTTTGTGTCCTTCAGTTCAGAAGGTAATACTCTAAATAAGTACGAGAAAATTTTACCGATTCAAGTATCTTTGCTTTCTTCAGACGCTGTATCACTACTTTGTTATACCCCTTCTGGACAGCCTGTGAAAGTTTCTTCACTTCCCAATTGTTCTGAGAGTCATCTAATTTATAAGGAACAATTTATATTAATACCCATGTATATTTAAAGAAATACTTATCTGTACTTTCATAGTAATGCATACTTTTGTAATACAGTAGTAGTAGTAATAGCAGTCCTTTTTCAAAAGCCAGTGTTGAATGCAGAGACAAAAAACACGACTTTAGGATGGATGCCACTAACTTAAAGACAAGCTTATGTGACTTCAATGTTCCAATGAGAGGCACTGCAGCCCAGTTTCAAGATATATTTCAGCCTGCAAGAGAAAAACTGACCAAAACAACATATGACAATAACAATTCTAATGAATTGAGAATCACTGACTTTAAAGGTTGAAAAAGAGACCTTGACTGGGGTCCTGAGATGCTCAGGAGAAAGGTGGGCATATAAATACAAATATATAAATAAATGCATAAATGAATAACTACTGAACCAAACCAAAATTTGTGAATCACTGACAATACAGAATGAATGTATATTAATTTTCTATTATAGAATCAACTAAAAGCTATGAAAAAAGACACCAGTATAGATAAACTAACAATAAAGACACTCCAAAATGCAACAATTTCTGCAAATTGGTCTACCACAAATATATGAAAAATATTTCTTAAATACATAATTTCCAATTTTCTGTATTCATTTTTTAGCATGTACCTGTTGTTGTAGAAGTTTTCAAATAACCATCCACGCAAGGCAAGATATCTTTGTAATAAGGCTGCATTGTATATCTAGGAATGTGAGCTGACCAATCTTCCAGGGCATCCAGTGCCACATCAGCCATTGGTGTATAGCTGAGTCCCAGCTTAAAAGCATTCTATTCAGTGAGCATAAAGAAACCTGTTAGGTGTTTTGAAGCTCATCTTTGAATAGCAGACGTTTCTGGTGAAATGCCCTATTTTCCTGAAAGGAAAACTAATTTTTTTCACATGCGGTGTTAAGAAAAAGAGGGGGCTATCTTAAATTCACATCTAATAATAAAATCCTTTTGCGTATATCCTTTCCCCCCCCTGTAGAATCACCTTACATTCAGATTCATCTTCCTTTTGGGAAAATGCATATCTAATGCCTCACATTTTAAGTAAACCTGCTTCTGGAATAAACCACTTGTTGAGAATAGGGGCTAACAATTACTATATATTTGCCTATTAATTCACCCACTGGCCCAAAATAATGCAGACATTAAAGCTCACAATCTAAATATGCATCTTATAGGCTTCCTCAGGAGGTGGTGGGTTCTCCTTCCCTGGAGATTTTTAAACAGAGGCTAGATGGCCATCTGATAGCAATGAAGATCCTGTGAATTTAGGGGGAGGTATTTTTGAGTTTCCTGCATTGTGCAGGGGGTTAACTAGATGACCCTGGGGGAGTCCCTTCCAACTCTATGATTCTATATAGAAAAAGGACCAAAACCCACAAAATGGCTGCACTACTCATTCACCATGAGTTACCTGCAAAGCAGGAATATATGCCTTGATGTCCAGCATGATAATGTCATGTGGCAAGGAAAGCACAAAGATCAGACATGATGCTAAAAGTTCATCTTTGTACTGCTTCATCTTTGCTGTTACCTAATGTAAGAAATATGTAATATTAATACACAGTGTCAATGAACAACCTAAAATCAAATAATCCTGGAAAATACTACTTTGAAGATACATGAAGCTGTTTTCTACTGAGTCACACCATTGATCTATTGGGGTCAGCACTGTTTATGCTCACTGTCAATAGCTCTCCAGCACTCCACGTGACAGCCTTTTAACTGGTGATGCCAGGGACCTGACATCTACAACTGAGCCTCATCCTAAATTTTATTCTGTACAACAAAAAAGGCCAGGAGCTCTTGCTATATGGATTAAAACAGAAATTCTTATAATTCTTTCTTAGATCCAGGTTACATTAAAATCAACCAATTATTATATAAAAAGAGGTTGATAACTTGTATTTCAGCCGACATTACTAAGTAGAAGTAATCTGAGTGAGAAGTCATCTGATGCAAAGTCTGTGTGTTTGTATCTAAGTAATGTGATCTGTATAAAGCATAAGGTTTATGTTTGAAACTGTCTGGCAAAGTCACAAGTTTCTCTCTCATCCCTAACCTCAAGTCTCTTTCAATGCATATATTAAAATAAAGATCACAGAAAATGGATCACCTCTTTTCCAAATTTTGCAAATAATGCAAAGCAGGAACTCTTCTCAGGATTTTCAGGACACTTTTTTTTATTCTTTGGAGCAACACCCTATCAAACATAAGAATATGCAAAATGGTACAGATTTTGTCATACTTAAAAACTGTTTAAGTATTCTAATTTTTTACAAGAAGCTACCGGATAATGGGAGTACTCAGAACAAAGCAAAGTGCACCAAGTCATGCGCACATGATCCATACGACCTTGTAACATTTTTATAGTTACAAAATCTCTAGAAAACAACAGAAACCAGTTTCCAGAGGACTGTCTACAACAACTTACCCTAATAACTAATAAATGTAGTGTTTCGTGTTCATTTTGGATATCAGCTCTCACAGAACACCCAAATGTGGAGCGTTTGTTTTGTTTTTAATTTCTGGTATAGCATGATTTATGTACAGGGGCAACTTTACTCTTAGTAACATGACAGAATCACAATTATATTCACCACAAACATAAAGGAATGCAATGCTACTTTGAACACTTTAAAAAGAGATTCTTCTACTTATACATGATATCTTACCTCAAAATATTTTATTTTCTTAGCAATTTTCATTGCAATGGAAAGTAGCTTGTAGAATCCACTAATAAAAGGTGACTGCGTTGACTGTATAATCAGTTCATAACCAAAGGAATACACCCATGGTTCAAAATATTCAACATGCTTCTCTGGAAGGATCTCTCTGCAAAGAGTGAATATGGAAACCATTCTAAACAGACTAATGATAAACTGTAGCAGTTTTCAACCAGGAAATAATATGAAAATGATAGTAATGATGGAAAAAAAGCAGTTAATAGCAGAATTCAAATAACAGTACTATCACCATTTTATATTTAATGGTAAAGTAAATATATAAATTGGAAGGATGTGCAGCACTACTTCCTTTTCCCAAGAACCTCTGCCAAAACTCCATTTTGGCACTAACAGTTCAACCAGTTCTAAGCAGTCCCAGCCTGACAAATGGTACAAATGATACAAAAGCAACAGAAAGAGAAGAAAGCTAATAGTAGAGAAAGTATCATGGAATTGACAAAGAAAGAGAGTAAAGGAAGGCAAAGAAGGGAGAACAGACAGTCAGAGTGGAAAATGGCTGTTTGGTATACAGCCATGCTTGATCTAGTCTCTGTTACCACGTTCAAAATTTGAGCATCAGTGATATATATTTTGAACACACTAAATTCAAGATTAAAGAAAGTACCTTGATACAATTGAAACTATGCTTATTTACTGAACTGTTTCATGGATCAGTTTCTTTCATAAACTGCAGAAGAATCTGAAGCAAGTAAGGAGAGTTTGACTTGTCTAAAGAATAATGAAAGTACCAAATACTGTAAATACTCTTATTCATTATCATCATCACCACCACCTTCAATATTTCCCAAAACTTTCTCCCCACAAGAAAAAGAAACCCTCAAAGAAAAAATGAAAAACAAACAGAAAGTTTGCAGGTTTTCTGGGCTTACACATCTTGGTATAGTGGTTAAGTGCGCGGACTCTTATCTGAGAGAACCAAGTTTGATTCCCCACTCCTCTACTTGCATCTGCTGAGATGGCCTTGGGTCAGCCATAGCTTTCAATGAAGCTGTCCTTGAAAGGGCAGCTGCTGTAAAAGCAGTCTCAGCCCCACCTACCTCAAAGGGTGTTTGCTGTGGGGGGGGGGGCGGGAGGTAGAGGAGATTGTGATCACTCTGAGACTCTGAGATTCAGAGTATAGGGCGGGATATAAATCCAAAATCTTCTTCTTGAATACTGGTCTTTTTCATTTTCCTGACAAAGATCCATCAAGGAAAAACTTATATGTAAGAAAAGCAACTTCTCAAGTGTCCAGTCACCAACCTGCTGTACCTCACTGTACTGCTGTGCCATTCCAAGCATCTGCACAACACTACTCTTATCTGCTAGGAGATAGTGCTAATCCCCATTCCAAGTCACTACAAGTATTCTAACAATTTGAAAGTTCTGCTAGCTAATGAAGCATGAACATAAGAGCAGCTGCAAGTGATCAAACCTATTGTTCTAAGCAAGGCTCAAAAGCCAAAGCATAAATCAGCTTAGAGGGAATACTGGTAACCAGTAGAGGGAGTCACACTAACTCAGTGCACACTGTAGTATAATTTACAACTCTGATGCTTCCTTAAAACACACAAGAGTATATCATACCGGCAAATCTCTTTAGTTACCTCCCAGAACTTGTTACTGCTTTTGAACATAGAAATTCCCTTCAGTCAACATGGCTAATAGCCACTGGTAAGCTATCACTCATGACTTTGCCTAATCTCTTTTTAAATTGACCATGTCTACAATACACCTTATGCCAGTGAATCCTACAAGTGAATTGCTATCTGAGTGAAGAAGTAATTAGTCCTCAGGGCCACACAGTCACCAGTTCCTAGATAAAATTGAGGCTTAGCAGAGTTTGGCTACCTCTGTAACAAGCAATGTTCCCTCTAAACTGCAATCTTGTGAGAAAAAATTCTACTTGGTGAGCTACTGTCATTAAAGTTGTGAGCTACTGCATAAATAAGTGTGCTCTGGGGTCATCCTTCCTGAGCTAAGACAAAAATGTATGCGCTGGAAGCTAGAAAACTGTGAGCTAGCTCATGCTAACTCAGCTTAGAGAGAACACTGGTAACCAGTAAAGGGAGTCACACTAACTCAGTGCACACTGTAGTGTAATTTACAACTCTGATGCTTCCTTAAAACACACAAGAGTATATCATACCTGCAAAACTCTACTAGGTTGATTAATGCTGTAAAATCTTTAGGCTTGGTAGGATGAAGGTTTGCAGCTGGATCAGAAGTAGGAATTGTGAGATCACTGTCAGCTTTATTTGCATCCTGCAAGGTGTGCAAATCAAGATAACAAATATATTTTAGTTGGCAACAAAAATGCATTGCTTTCTAGTTCTGTAGGTGCACTGTGCAATAGGAATGGGCACGAACTGAATTATGAACCAGATATCACCATGAACCAGGCCAGTTTGTGATTCATGAACCTGCTGGTTTGAAATCTGCCCACAAACCACCATGGTTTTTGCAGTGGCTTGTTCGATTCATGGCCATCTCCAGAGTCATACCACCTTGGTGCAACTCAGGGAGCAAGGGGGAGGCATTTAAAAACCCTCCTTTCACTCTGCAAAGTCACAAAGCCTCTGCATTTAAAAATCCTCCCTTCACTCTGCAGAATCATAAATCCTCAGCAAATTGCCTTCCTTTCACTCCTGGAAGCATGCTACCACTGTGGTGTAACTTGAGGGGGGGGGGCAAGGCATTTAAAAATACCCCTCCTTCTGTGGAGTTGCACCATCTCAGCAGCATGCCTCTGTAATGGAACAGAAGGCAAAGTGCCTTCCCTCCACTCCTAGAACCGTGCTGCCACTGTGACATGACTTGGGGAGGGAAGGCGAGGCATTTAAAAATGCTCCCTTCACAAACCCAATGAACCTAAACCAGTTTGGTAAATGGAAAAGTTAATTGAGGTTCACAAACCATGGTTTGTGAGACCCCACAAACCTCCATTTTTCCTGGTTCGTGTCATCCCTACTGTGCAATTTGCAAAACAGCTGCTATTTGTGGCCTACTACAATTTGCACTACTTGGAATAATCTGCTACGAATCTTGGGAGTTCTCCATAACCAGTCTCACCATATGAGTCAAAGTGGAGGCCTATCATCTCTGTTTTTTAACACAAGCCACTAGTTTTCATAAACAAATTTTAATATTGGGTAAGAAGATCTTTTTGATCACAGTATCTATACACAATCTATGTAATAAAGGCATTCTTGCCAACTGCTCTGTAACCAAACGCTATCATATTTGAAGCTAAACAGTTAGGGAATGATGAGGCTAAAAAACTGAAGATTAGTCATGACAAAATGGAGATGGTATTGGTAGATGGAACAACCTGGGAACTGAGGATTTTCTTGTCCTGGATGGGGTTGCACTCTCCCTAAAGACACAAGTTCATAGCTTGAGGGGTGCTACTTGACTCGGACCTCCTCATGGATAAACAAAAGGAAGCAGTAGCCAGAAGCACCTTTCACCAGCTTCAGCTTGGGGCCTTTCATGGAGGGGAAATCTTCCCAGCAATGGTACATGTCTTAGTGAGATCTAGATTACATTATGGCAGTACACTCGACATGGCACTGCCCTTGAGGAGTGTTCAGAAACTACTACTGGTACAGAATGCTGCGACAAGTATGCTGACTGGAGGGTGTCAAAGAGGCCATATAAAATATAAGGAAAACAAGAAATATAAGTAACATGAAATGAATGTTTTTATATGCGAACATGAGCAAGCTATACCAAGCAACTTGTATAGCAAAAAGGTGGCAAAATTATCTTATATTATGAATTAATCTTTTACCTTCTCGTCATTAACACTCTGTTTCTGAACCGTAAGATCCAGCTTCTCAATTATTTTTAGGATTGACTTTATGAGTTCATCATACAACAAACGATTTAGAGACTGTAGTGGTGAATTTGCCATTAGACAAGTTTCATCTGCCAACAGAGAGTCCTTTGTGGAAGAAAAGGTGATAATTCAGATAAAAAGGCTGAAGTTATTCCTAAATTATGAAATATATTAAATACACAAATGTCTTAGAAGAAATTATACAGAAACACAGGCGGATTAATGTCATAGATACAAATGTAGTAGCATTTCAGAAACCTGAAAAAACAGGGAAAATCAGACAGATGCAACTATCTCTGGACAAGAAATTATATAGAAAAGACAGGGGGAAATGTATTGGAGAGCAGAGTAATTCTCTGTCAGACAGTATATCTAAGCAGCATTATTCACCTTCATTGTATCACAACTCAGTAAACTTCTAAAAAGATCCAGGTAATCTTTATATGTAGGCACTTTCCACTTCCCAGACCTAACTTGTCCAGAGGCAGACTGTTCTTCTGATGCAGAATTTTCCTACAAGTTAGCACAACATTGAAATGAATGCATATAAAATTATACTGTGCATACAACTATACACAATCAGCCTTAGGATATTATTATAATAGAAACCAAAACTAAAGTGCAATCCATTGATTTCAGTGGGCCTAGAATGGAGTAACTTTGGTATGATTGCCTAATTTCAGAAGGATAACATACAATACAGGACCATTCTGCCAGCATACACTAGCTATTTATTCCATGACACTGCCCGAACATTTACAACATACATTTCTTTACTCTAGGAAAAACTGAACCATCTCCTGGAATTCAAATGTATCACTCTTTCAAATTTTTTATTACTTAAAAGTAATACAGTTTCAATTTTTTTATTACTTAAAATGACCGAGGCAGCAAATAACAGTAAGTAATAACAGTATCTACAAAATGCTGAAATCAGAAGCAAATTCAAAATGTTTTGAAACTGACATCTCAAATTGCAAACAGCAGATTTATGCAAATGCAGAGAACTTTCAGACAAACCACTATTTACTATTCTATGTTCCCCAGTGCAAAATATAACTCAAGAAGACCCACAGGCTAAAAGGACCAGCGTACACCAGAGGTGTCCCCAAACCATTAATGTATTACTAGCAGCCTCATCTGTGTGGACCATATGATGGATGCAAAGGCAAACTTTCATGTTACTGGTCAAGATGACTTAAAATAAATTTTAATTCAAGTCATAAAAGGTTTAACAAGCAGATTGTTACCCTAAGGTAAGGGTTATCCAAGGGTACAGCTTTGTACAATTTTAGCACTAATTACACTATTAAACATTTTTACCCCAAGCTGAGGATTTCTGCTACTTAAAATAAAGATAAAAAATTAGAGTACAGTGTACAAAACCATGAAAGGAAAACATTTAAGACAGTTCTAAGGAACAATTTTTTCTTCTTTATACATATTTTAATACCAAAAATAACCCTCAACAAAACTTACCCTTAAAAAAGCAAGTGGTTTAGAACAGACTCTGATCAGACCCTGATGAACTGAAAATAAAGATATTTCAACACTTCTGTTAAAAAATTAAGTGTGGTAGGAAAAGTCTAAATATTCTAACATATTAAAAGGAACTCTTAGTAAAGCTTAAAAGAACATTTACAATCAGTTACTATTGTAATTATCATCTTGCTCCATTGATTTCCCATGTGCACTGGGAGCAAAACCTTAAGAAGAGAAAACTGGACAACAGGACTCTAACGATTCCAGGAAGTCAATAAATATTTTGCAACCTTCTCTCATACTTGAACTAGCACTAAAATGCAACAACAACAAACTACTTCCAGATTTAAAAAACAAACAAACAAACTCACCCACAGTACTCATAATACTCCACAATACAGGGCCTTTGCTGGCAAGGGCTAAAAAAACCTTCGCAATGGATTTATAACATGTAGATTGCATTTTTATGCTGTATTGTGGGAAACTATCTATTTGCACCACAATCAGACGTTCAAGGACTGGGGAGTATACTTCAGGAATCTAAAAGGGAGAAAAATGGTGCATTAAGACACAACACCTGCAAGTTTACGAAAATAAAAAATATTTAAGCTTTTTCAAATATTAAGGACAAGAGAAGAATGTATACCACTATCCACATCATCAGATGGCTTGCACAGTTCCTAAATTATAAAGGAGCAGCTTCACTAATGAGTTTTACATTGTTTACTTACAGTATCTAAGTGGAATATAACACTTGCAATGGACTGAAGGAAGCTTGGAAGCTGATATACATGGTCATCCAAGGTTTCTGCCTCAGTGAGATACATCTGCTTGCAACGCTGAAGGAGCTCAACATACATGAAGTCAACATCCTTAGAATTAATAGCCTTGCATGGCTTTAAAAAGAAAAATACAAATTAGATTAAGTTTAAAATGAGATTAAGATTCATATTTCAGTCATCGGTGGACGTGGTTCATGTCACTGGACCAGTCGTTCTCACAGATACAGGACCTACATACTGAAGATTCTGACCAATTCAAATCACTGTCTTCTCCAACTACACACAAATACTGATGTGCATGTAAGCAGTGTAAAGTGCCATTAGGATAAACAGAGATCCATTCATACCTCTCATATCATACCCAGAAGTTTGCTTCAGGAGCACAAGTATTACAAGGCACATGTGTGTGAGAGAGTGTGAAAAAGTATATGGACGGCAGGCATGATCTTTTCATTTACCTAAATAACCCCTTTCACTGCCTGCTCCCACATTTAGGTAGTACAAACAGGCAGGGCAAACAGGGAGAAGAAGAAAGAATACTATGCTTCTGCTCAGTTACGCCAAGTCACAGCACTAGACTGCTAAGGTTCAGAAAAAGGTGAGCCAAAATTACTCATTTAATGCTCAAGCACTACTGTGATTACCTATTAGTTTATTTCCCCTGAAAATCCTCATAGGCCCTCAAGCGATAACAGTATTAAATGTCTAGCACCACGTATGCATTTATTAATTTTCAAACTGTAGTAAGACCTTTTTACATAACCTGTGACAAAAAAAAAAATATGCAATGCTTCTACTCAAATTTCCCAACAATTTCCCTCTTTCCATAACCTTCAGCTCCTTCTAAAAAGTTTCCTGAAAAGCCCTCTATCCTTCTCCACCCCCAGGCCAATTTTCTGAGAGCTAAAGACTGGGAGGAAACTGGCAACCTCTCTTCACAAGCAAGCAGTAGTTTCTGTTTGCACAATGCAGTCTTTGGATCCCAGCCATTTTCAAGAAATCTCAATCTCAATGTGGTCCACCTGTAGATACTGAAATTCAGGGACTGTAGTCCAGTAGAGACAGAAGATTTCCCCCTCTAAAATTAGGGACCCCCCCACAAAAAAATACAAAGAAGGGGGGGTAAATTTTGTTCCAAACCAAGAATCCATCTGCACATCCTAAATGGTCCTCTGCTGTGTAAAGTGTGTTTATTTTCCAAGCATTCAATGTTTCTAACATGTCACTGTGTAAAGAAGTACATTACATACTGCTGCAAAAAGGCCATATCCACGAATAGCAATAGACAGTTCCTTGTTGCTGGAGTCCATCTTTCTGATAATACTATAAAATTGTTTCATAAAGTAGTTGAGCTTGCTCTTGTGCATTTCAGTATCTTTTGCAACCATTACAGAGATCTGCAAATAAAGGTTATGGACAACAATAACAAATTAAAAGTTGTTGTTCCTTACCTTTCTTAGCATGGGGGCCATGCTAATCTTTTCAGTATTGTTCCAGTTTTAGTATACATACTACTGAAGCAAGCATTAAAAATTAAAAAAGAACAAAAACTGCTGTTGAGTTAATCACTATACCCAGTCTATTCAATAGTCTCCTCAAACCAGACAGGTAAAGTTAACAATCTGCATACACAGGGCCAGCCCTTTCATTAGGCAAACTAGGCAATTGCCTATGGCATCAGCCTTCTGAGGGCACCAAATTGGGTGCCACCCATGTGACTCAGTGACGTTATCAGTGCAGGATGGGGGGCACCAGAAGCCTTGCCTAGGGTGCCAGACAGTCTAGTGCCAGCCCTGTGCATAGATTGTTACATAACCATCTGCACACTGTATTATGATAAAAGGAGCAAAAAAAGTGTCCCAGAAGCTGTGAGAACTATTATATGAAAGTACAAGTTAAATGCATAATAATTAGAAACAACTCTTAATAGAGCCATTATGCACTGAACTCTCATGCTGAACTACAGCTGTATTCAAACCCATACGACAAGGTGGTATTACATGTAATACCAGCAATCACAGTTTGTTTTTATGTGCACAGACTCCCCTTGTTCCTCCAGCTCCTTTAATCCAGGGACACAAAATTCCCAGTTTCATCAAATTCCAATTTATCATGACATCTACATGCAGGTGTCCCAGCAAAGTTTACATCCCAGAAGCCAGGTGTTTGAATGCAATCAGAATCATGCCTGCAGCAATGAAATTTCACTACTAACAGCAAAACCATCACATACAAGATGTGGAACAAGAAAGAAAGAATAAGCAGACAGAAAGGCAGGCAGAGACATTAGGAGAGGAAAAAGGAGCAAGAAAGTGCAGAGACATAAAGAGACAGGAGAAACAATGTTGAGACTAATAAAGATGAGAGAATACAAAACAGACACAGGAAATAAAATTATATGAGAGAGGGAAATATATATATTTTCCTAAAGTTCAGTAATCTGATATCTAGGTGGAGTGGTAAGAATTACGTAGAGGCATCTAGTTTGAGAATCAATCAGTTGATAAAATACTGGATCATAAGTTGCATTTATTTACCTGTTTAAGGCAGAGACATTAGGAGAGGAAAAAGGAGCAAGAAAGTGCAGAGACATAAAGAGACAGGAGAAACAATGTTGAGACTAATAAAGATGAGAGAATACAAAACAGACACAGGAAATAAAATTATATGAGAGAGGGAAATATATATATTTTCCTAAAGTTCAGTAATCTGATATCTAGGTGGAGTGGTAAGAATTACGTAGAGGCATCCAGTTTGAGAATCAATCAGTTGATAAAATACTGGATCAAAAGTTGCATTTATTTACCTGTTTAAGAAATGCATCTAGGGCTGAATTGCCAGCTTTCCGCAGTTCTGCATTCTGATGGCCACACCATTTAGACATCACTTCGAACAGTGAGACATAGTTGTCCAGAAGGCATATACTAAACTGAAAAGCATGCACACTAAACAAATGTAGACCACCTGCAAATTTTAAAAGTTTAAATTTAAAATGAGAATTTTGTTCTAGCTAGACAACTGAGCATGTTCTAGCAGGCCAGAAGCTTCACCTTTCTTGGTGAATTGCAGTAAGCTATACTCTCATAGAATTAGATAACTGGACAGAAATTAGAACTGAAAAAATAATTTACATATATTTCATTTTTATTATTACCATCATTATTATTCTATTTTACTTCTTGTAAACAAAAAGGTACATGTGCTACACCTATTCCAGGAAAAATAGCAAGCTGTCCTAAAAATACGCCTGTTTTATCTGGGTATTCAATATAAAACAAAAATTCTTACCCAGAGGCACTGCATATCTCTTCAAGTCAACCTGCAATATCGAAAGTTTTTCCATAAAAGACTTGTTATTCAAAACAACAAATCAATATAATAACTTTGAACAAACATACATCATACCTGAGGATTTATTGCCTTCACAGCAAAATCAAAGATCTCCTTTGAAGTTTGTGGATCTATAGGGAAACATCCAAAAGTTTAAACAACCATGATGTGGTCAATACGGTGACAGATGTGTTAACATAGCTGCATGTTACTTTTTTCACCATATAAACCAATCCTCCATGACAAATGTAGAAATTTGCAAAAAGTTATGTGTAGGATCAGTGAAAACATCCAGTAAAGCCAAATCCTAATTTTAATTGAACTTTCTATCCTATCTTCACTAAAAAAAAAAATGGAGGCACAAGAAGTCTTCTGTATGGAAGCTTCTCAGAAAGTCATCAGAACTGAACAGACTGTACCTGAAAGTCAATATTGGGAAAACTGTCCTTATTCTGCATACCCCAATTTTAAAAAGCTGTAAAGGGTTTAGAAAAGGACTACATACACGATAAAAGCTCTAAAATGCAAATCCAACAAAGACAGAAAGAAATGTAAGAATCAAATAATAAAAATTAGATGGAGAAAATAAGTTTGGAGGATACTTAGGCTACCACCAAAGTCATCCTATCTAAAAAGAGCACAGAATGAAGAACAAACTACAGTTCATTTTACTACTAACAACACTAAAAGAAGTAGCAGATATAAAGAACAAGAAGGTGTATTAAGGCTAAAGGTTAGGAAAAACTTCTTAGGCTACAAAGTCCCAGGCTCTGGGGCTTCCAAGAAATGTTGAACAATCATCTGTTCACTATGTAAGTATAAAAATATTCTTGCTTGGGAGAAAAGTTTGGATTAAATAACAGTTAACTCACTGCATTAACTTGATATTGGCATAAGGTCTCCTTTAGATATGAAACACAGGGACAGGAGTATGGAAACTTTTTACTGGTAGCAAAATCTATGAAAAGTCAGATGAAAGGTGGTCCATATTTGGAGAACCAAAACCACTAGCAGTACAATCCTGGAGAGAGCTCCACCCTTCTACTGAAGTAAAGCCCACTGAAACCAGTGAGTTTAGAAGGGTGTAATTCTGCATATGACTACACTACAGGACTGCTAAAAGGGACGAGTAGGAAAGTTGGTCTATGACAGCTGTGGGCCTTGGTACCTCAGACTGTCTATGAAGTACCACAAAAACAGAGGGGCATAAAATCTGGTCAGTTAAGCCCCACAAGGCTTCTGAACTGAGGACCAATGACCAAAGCTCTACAAAGTTTAGAAGGCGGGACCTACTTCATGAAGTCTGAGTAACACCATGATGCTCTTAAGGGGAGTGGTTTGGTGTAGTGGTTAAGTGTGCGGACTCTTATCTGGGAGAACCGGGTTTGATTCCCCACTCCTCCACTTGCACCTGCTGGAATGGCCTTGGGTCAGCCATAGCTCTGGCAGAGGTTGTCCTTGAAAGGGCAGCTGCTGTGAGAGCCCTCTCCAGCCCCACCCACCTCACAGGGTGTCTGTTGTGGGGGAGGAAGGTAAAGGAGATTGTGAGCCGCTCTGAGACTCAATAACTTCTTCATCTTCTTAAGGTCCTGAGAATATTTTTTTTAAAAATTACTATACCTTCATCCATGGACTTCGTGAAGTTATACATCAGAGCAGTCAGCCCTTTCAGACACCCTGCTACTACTGGGAACTTGGGCTCTCTTGTCAAAGATGTCATCTAAAAAAATGGGGGTGAGGGAGGCGGTTCAAGTTAGTATACCAGACAGACTGAGACAAACACATAACAAAAGACACTATTGCTATATGAAGAGGCATACATTTTTACAAATTCTGTTTCTTTTTTAAAAATTACAGCTTACCAGTGAATTATTACTAGACCAATCTGGCAAAAGCAAGCAATGGTTAAGTCCTCCTGAAATTAATCCAGCATAATAAAGTCAACTAAGTTTCTTTGGGCTGCTGTAGATTTTCCAGGGTTTGTGGCCACGGTCTTGGCATTGTGAGACCTGACGTTTTGCCAGCAACTGTGACTGGCATCCTCTGAGGTGCAACCCAGAAAACTGGAGTTCTCTCTGGGTCAAACTGGTGAGAACTTGGTAGGCAGGTAATTTATATCTACTCAGGCAGGTGGGGTAGGACTGAGTCATTATCTTGTGGGAGCTTCCTGGGCTGTGACATGCTGATGGAGCAGCTTACCTGAGGGGTTGTTTTTTATATGGATAGGCTATTGAAATTCTAATCGTATCTCTAGCGCTGTTGTAAGCTGTAGGACATTTTGTGTTTTTTCAGGACTGGAAGCCATGCCCTAATCATTTTTAAACTTTCTTCCTTCCTGTTGAAATTGTATTTATGTTTCTGGATTTCAATGTTCTCCCTGTGTAATCTAACATGGCAATTAGATGTGCTGTCCAGCATGACAGTGTCTTGGAATAAGATACTGTGTCCTGTTTGAGTTAGGCTATGTTCAGACACTGCTGATTTTTCAGGCTGGCCAAGTCTGCAGTGTTTTTCATGTTCTTTTATTCTTGTCTGGATGCTATGTTGTGTGGTCCCAATGTAAACTTGTCCATAACTGTAGGGTATACAGTATACTCCTAAAGAAGTGAGGGGGTCTCTTCTGTCTTTTGCAGACCGTAGCATTTGATGTATTTTTCTGGTAGGGTTGAATACTGTTCGTAGGTTGTTTCTTCATAAATTTACCCATCAGTGATTCCTTTGATATACAGCAAAAACACCTTTTTTGTAGGAGACTGTTTTTCTTCAGTTGTTTGTTTAATCTTTGGTTTGATTGCTCTTCTGATTTCATTTGCTTGAAGTGCGTGGTTTAGATTCCATTGTTTTCAACAGGGCTTATTCACAACCAATTTCTGACAGATTGCACAGAACCAGAATTTCCTTACGACTTTGTTCACCAAGTACAGCAAGTTAGGTGAAGTTCCCAGCATAAGTTATACTGTAGCAAAAAATGGACAGTTAACAGTTCCAATAGACTCCAAGGAGCTGGTAAATCCTTTCCAACAGTTTTCACAGTGACAAGCCCTATATTTGCAAGTGTAGAGTCAAGCTTTCAAAGAGGTAACTGGTATGGTGCCTTTATTGGTCAGCTGTACTCAAAAATCTGTAGTATTCTGAATTTTTACCTTTATTTTTTTTAATAAAGTAACAGAATACCACAAATATCAATTCTATGGGTATGTATGTAACAAAAGTAGCTAATGCTCAGAAAAATGTACACAGTAACAAAAATGCTTAGGATTCTGTTTCACAGCATGGTTTTATGGTTCACTCCTGCAGTTCAGTGTCTCTCTCTTTCCTCTAGCATAGATGTTCCTCCCTTTCCACTCCATACTGCTGACATTTAAGTTAGGAAACAGCACACTTTTCCAAAAAATAAAAAAGATCACATGTACTCATTTACAGAAGACATTAAAATATTTACCCAGAACACAAGGTTAAAATATACACATGTACAACAAAAAATTTACCTGTGTTTTGAGTTCACCCAAATAAGCTCGGAATAATTTTTCGGAGTTTTCAAGCATGTCACTAGGTTGGACTTCTCCCAAGACTCCAAGGAGCTCATAAATCCTTTCCAACACTTAAAAAAAAAAGAGTTTAGCATCCTACTCATACATTTATTCGGCTATAGCTGAATCAACAGGTTCACTGTGCTCACCCTCCCTGTCCTAACTTTTATCCACTGCCATATATACTGGCACTCTTATTCTAACAGCCACAGAAAGCTAAACATTCATCCTACCTGGGTTTTCTGTGACTGGGAGAAAAGGTAAAACTGACAGGATACATTATGCTTTTTATTTATTGCCATGACAATTTAAAAAAATGAACTGGCCTCAAAAAGGAAGACTACTACACACTTGGTAGCAGTTCTAAGTCCAGGCATCTCACATCTGCACACCTTCAATAACCAGGGCTTTTTTGAGCAGGAACACACAGGAACACAGTTTTGGGAGGCTTGGCATCAGGGGGTATGGCCTGAAATGCAAATGAATTCCTGCTGTTTTTTTCCTACAAAAAAAGCCCTGTCAACAAGTTTCTTAGTTGCTCTTGATACAGAAGTCAGAAGGCAAATGAACAGAAAGGTGCTCATCCCATCCCTTAAGACATAAACATCTGGATCAGTTCTCTCCTCTTCAGAGGAAGAAAAAGGAGTGTGAGCTCCCCTAGCTACAGAATATTCATGCATCTGCCAGGTGAAGAACCCATGTCTATGAACACAGAGAACACAAGGAAGAATATCTGTTGAGTAACAGAGAAACCAAAGAGGAAACTAGCTAGGTTATAGACAGAGAAACCAAAGAGGGAACTGGTTATGGTATAGACAGTCATGTGAAACTATTTTCACAGGGAGAAGGAAAATTAGATTTATACTTCATCCTTCACTCATAGTGGCTTACAATCTGCTTCCCGTCCTCTCCCCACAACTGACACCCTGTGAGGTGGGAAGGAGAGAGCTCTGAGAAAACTCCTCTTGAGAGAACAGCTCTGAGAGAACTGTGGCTGACCCAAGATCATCCATCTGGCTGCATGTAGAAGCGTAAAGAATCAAATCCCATTCTCCAGCTTAGAGTCTGCTGCTCTTAACCACTACACCAAACTGGTTCTCAATTTGCTAGTGTAGAGTCAGAGCCCACAAACCTAAAAGACTGGCATGGTGCCTATATTAATTAGCTGCACTCAAAAATCTGTAGCAACTAAAATGAATCGTATCTCTAGCAACTAAAGCAACTAAAACTAAGCCACAATCACGATGCAGCTTAAGAACCCACGTGTGGTTCTTTCACTTGTCACCTGACTTTCCTTTGAAACTTGGAAGATGGGGTAAGAAAGTGGTGGGGAGTGAGGGAAAAAAGGCCTCTGAGTTGGTAACGAGACAAGGCAATGCTAGTGCACTTGCAGCTATACCACTTGATATTATCTTAGTGGCATGTGCCTTGACCAGTGGCTGCCTCTACTCTAAACATGTACACAGACCCATGTATAATAAGGAAAGCTGCCTGCTCCTGCTGCACACCCTTCCCTTCTTGGGATAACTCAGCAATGCTTATTGCTATCTGGGCCTCATGTTTTCCCTCCCCATTCTGATGCGTTCCCAGGGCTAATCCCTTTTACTTGGCTGTGCTGTACTTAGTGCCCTTCTAGGTCAGTCAGCAGCATGCTGCTACATACAAACAGGCTTGCTCAGCTGTAGCCCAAGACACCAAGCTAAAGTCTTCTCTTCACCCTCACTGTAGTTTCCTTTCTCTTCAGCCCCATTATTCATAAAGGAGGATAGAGAGCAAGTGCATACCATGGACATATATCCAGAGGAGTTAGCCTCTGCTGCTGCAAAATAGTAGAGTCCAGAAACCCCTTTAAGACTAATAAATTTTACTGTAGCATAAGCTTTTGAGAAACACAGCTTTGCATCTGACAAACAGCTGTTTTAAAAGATTTCAGGTTTTCACGGCTGGTAACATCATTAGGGTTTGTAGAATCTTTCGGGATCAAGTGCCGTGTTCTACTGGAGAAAGTTTTTCTTTCCAGACGTTTCGTTCTCAGCTGCGGAGAACATCCTCAGTGGCGTTGCAGCCGGAGCAGGCGCTCAGACCTTCTTGGCTGCTGTGCATCTCAATGCTGCTGTGCATCTCAATGCACAGCAGCCAAGAAGGTCTGAGCGCCTGCTCCGGCTGCAACGCCACTGAGGATGTTCTCCGCAGCTGAGAACGAAACGTCTGGAAGGAAAACTTTCTCCAGTAGAACACGGCACTTGATCCCGAAAGATTCTACAAACCCTAAACAGCTGTTTCTTGACAGCTTACACTACAATGAAAATTGTTAGTCTTAAAGGTGCTACTGGACTCTATACTAAAGACAGATGAGTCAGGGCTTCATTTGCATCAGACTCGTTCTTAATCTAGGCTCAGATAATGAGACTAAAGGGCTCCCGAACATATTTAGATGACTTTCTCCTTATTATTCACAGCTAATTCTCACAAAACCAAAACAAGCCCCAACCCCACAATTCAACAGAAGGTTAAAGCTATGAACTCTGTGCTCAATTTTGGTCTGGGGTGGAAAATTTCGAGGGCAGAAACTATAGTATGTTTCCAGACTGCCCAAAACACAAGTAGAATTCTTGAGGTGCACCCTAAGAAGGTCTACTTGGAAGTAAGCTCCATTTTATTCAATGCTGCTTACTTCCAGGACAATGTTTTTAGGATTGCAGCCTTTGTGATGCATTACTAAGAATGCCAACTTCTTGGCTGCCAGGACCTTCTCTGCCTTGATGAGTTGCATGAGAAGTAGAAATTGTGCAGGTGTAATTGCACTGTTCACAATGCTAATGTTTATAAGGAAGCCAATGAAGCAGCCCATGATTTATGTTCTCCAAGAGTCACCGCATATGACCGAAGAAACTGGGGTACTCTCTTCAATCATGTGGTACAGGCACTCCAGGACTGCAAACTGTTTTGGTCTGTCCCTACCTCCTAGAATGATATGCAAAGTCTGGGCAGTGCCTTCTTTTGAACATTTTTTTTGAGCTATTAGCATTGGGATTTATTTTCATACCACTGAATTGTGGTATAGTTCTATGCACTACGCTAATACATGTAAGCAGCCAAGCTTCTAAAGCGCATATTGAACTAGAATTAAGGTATGACACTTTTTGTTGCTCAGGTATCTACCAACCAGCCCTACTAATTCTGAGCACAATGCGCAGGGGCATACAAAAGTTATGTAACTCTGTTGGTTGACAGTGATTGTAAATGTGGCTCTCTGTGAGCCATGGACTTAGTACCACTACCCTAAGCTAATTTTTACTAGATTGTGACTGAATCCTTTAGTAATTCTGGTGGCCCACTGTTTTCCAACTTTTTAAAAGTTAAAATAAATTCAGAATTACCTGTATCTGGAATTTTACTTTTTACAGCAAGTTCGTTATATAATTTGTTAAAGATTTCTCCGACTTTCATGTCTTCCATCACACCAGCTGACCGTACATTCTGAAGCAGCTAGAAAGACATTTGAAACAACCAAATAAAAAGAGGGGACATTTTTAAAAGGCAGAACAAAGCAATAGAAGAACATATTTTCTTTCTAGCTAAATGTCAGCCTGCACAGACTCTTGGATAAAGTTCAAGATGCCAGGAAAATGAGTCGAGCCAACTGAAAGTTGCAATTAGACGTGTTACCATTTATGTGTTACTGTTATGTATTCTTTTCCCAAAGGTACATATTCTTCCTAGTAGTAATTTACTTCAATACGCCCTTCATTGTGAAATAAATATTCTATTGCAATATTCTTATTACAATAACCTCTGATTATTTCTACATATATTGATCACTAAGGAATACAGCATATCAAATGTAATAATATAGCCTAGGCTAAATGTTGTACATAATTTTACCATAAACGAATGAAATTTAAATATTTAATTTAACGAATTAAATATAAATTTTTCTGTCCTTTTTCTATTCTTCTATAAATTAGTATTTTACAATACAATCATAATATATTTTAACCAGTCTTATATATAAACTCAAACAATCCAAACACTGAATGAAAGACCACAGATAACCGGTCTGGGGTGCCCACATGGAAATATCACAATGTTATGGAAACAAAGTCCTCTTCCACATAGACATATCACAGTGTTGTAGAAACAGAAGGTCTCTAGATGTAAAACACACAGAGTCCTGTAAATAACAGTTTCAATATTCAGTTAAGAGCTTGGCACTTTTCCTCATGGATTTATGAAGCTTGGTTGCTCCTTAGAGATGTTAGATGCTTTGTTGTTCGGGGAGGGACGGTGGCTCAGTGGTAGAGCATCTGCTTGGGAAGCAGAAGGTCCCAGGTTCAATCCCCGGCATCTCCAAAAAAGGGTCCAGGCAAACAGGTGTGAAAAACCTCAGCTTGAGACCCTGGAGAGCCGCTGCCAGTCTGAGAAGACAATACTGACTTTGATGGACCGAGGGTCTGATTCAGTGTAAGGCAGCTTCATATGTCCATGTCCATATGTTGTATATGAGTAAGTTCCAACAGAGATTTAAAGTTTGGCAAGTTTTGTCAGGCTCAACCTTGACTTACAGTGGATGCTTGTTTGCATCTGGAAACCCTTTTGGGTCATATTTTCTATAAATATTGAAGCTATTTGATCATATTGTAAAATATAAATTTATAGAAAAATAGAAAAAGACAAATGACTTTATATTTAATTCACGTTTTGTAAAATTACATACAGTATTTAGCCTAGGCTATATTATTACATACTTCTACATATAAGCATGCAAAGCTAGATGCTCCCAGAAACAAGAATAAAGTTGCAATCAGACATACTGCCATTTCTGAACTAGAGCTGCATATGCCCTCCTGAAGGTAGATATTCTTTCTACTAGAAATGTCATTAAGTTAAAGATTAATTTATAATTACAAATAACATACTATTGTAACATTCCTATGGCAATTAACTTTTGAATGTCATTCTATATAACGCTACAGTGCAATCCTCAATCAAGTTACATCTTTCTAAATTCATGGGCTTAGAAAGGTGTAAGGATGGCACTGACAGATATTCTCAGAAACAAGAACTGTAATATAAAGTTTCCTGACTTGAATTCTCTTTTGGAGAAAAGCAGAGTAAAACTTCTTAAATAAATAAATACCTTAATCAGTAGCTCTAGGGCTGGGATTCTGCATTTTGCTGATCTATCCTTTGTATAAACACTAATACATGTTCGCTGCATGTTAAAAGATAATAAACAAATCAGTAAATGATGTGCCATATTTGCATTGCAATAACTTGCACAATGATTCCTCTTCAGCATTTTACTTAGGATGCCAATCTATTTATGTAGAAAAGCAACAAAAATCATTTAACTCAAAATGTCGTTTCCTTCGATTGGTCTTGTAAAAAGCCAAACATGGAAAGAACTTTTCAAAGCACCCTAAGCAAAAACTGAATGCATTGACAATAATGTTAGATTTATACTGATAAAGACTGCTGCCGAAGATGCTAGATTATTGTTGCTACACAGAGTTGACAATACATAGACAAGTGATTCTATTTATTACTCACAGTATCTTGACTGCGAGTATTAGAGTGAACAGGAAAGTATCTCATTCTTCCTAATCTTCCACAACACCACCCAAAGTACAACTTACGCACCCAGGAGAGACAAAAACTTCAGCTACATGGACAATTCGTGCATACCAGGAAAATGAAAAAAGAAAACTTGTATTTTGAACATGTTGAAGAAGAACACAGCAGAAGAACAGGAAGCACAGACATTTAATTCAGCAAAACAATTTCCCACAAAAATGGATTGCAGAATTGATCAGGACTTAAGTCATCTCCAGGACACAACACAAACACACTGGTTTTCAATGTAGATATTATTATAAGCGGGAAACTATTAAGAAAACAGCAAAAAAGATTTAACGTTATATAAGAGAAAAAAATCTAAAAGTATTCATATAAAAACTAGGGGCGTTTTTGCACTGACCTTAATCGGCAGCGACGTCCCTCTTCACCGCGCAGGATCTGCGCGGATTTTGCACCAATTGCTGCGGAGCACCCGGAAGAGCCGCAAAGTCCCGCGGCTTTTGCGGCGCAAATGTAAACTGGTTTTTGGCGGTTTACATTTGCGCCGCAAAAGCCGCGGGACTTTGCGGCTCTTCCGGGTGCTCCGCAGCAATTGGTGCGAAATCCACGCAGATCCTGCGCGGTGAAGAGGGACGTCGCTGCCGATTAATGTCAGTGCAAAAACGCCCTAGTAGTTTTACTTAACCTACCTTTACATCATATGCATAAGGGTGAATTTTCTGCCCAATCTTTTCCAGAAAAGCACAAAGAAACTTTAATATTTCTTCTCTGCATTCCCGAAACTGAAAATAGATAGCATTAAAAGCATTTCCCAGAGCCATATAAGCAATCGGACAACAAAAATGTGCAATTCTGCAAATGGGTTACTTGCTCAAAAAACATTTTACCAAACCAAGCACACCTATATTAGTCCTTTGTGGCATAGGATGGCATAAAACTAAAAAATAACTTATCAGTCCCAATTTATTTTTTATTTAACTTTACTTGCATCTCACCAATCTCACAGAGCCACAAGGTGGATTTGGAAAAAAACAAAACAAAAGCACTTCTCCATCAGGTAACCAGGAAATAACTCTCACCATCCAAGACTAGCGTCTATTTGCATGCATGCTTTAAACTCAAATTAACTACTTACTTCTTCTGTGTTCAGTGATTTATGGATAAACGCAAGTAACCCATCCTCTTTAGAAAAGACCAGTGAAGTCTGTAAAGCTGTGGGAAGAGAAAAAGAAGGCTTATAATGTATGCACCAAATCAAATTGTTTCTCTCCAAATTTATGGTTCTAGAATATATATTATACAGATAGAAACATGACAAGGTGGGAACATCTAAAGCCAAATTACCAGTTAATACAAGTTAGTTTACAGGCTTAGTTATATAGAGCAGCTGCTCATATCTACATATTACACAAATGAAACAGGATCCCCCCCTATGGAGAGATGAAATGTGCCCACAAAAGCCCATTGTAGAGACAATAGCCATCAGCGTTCTTCAATGTTTCAACCTATAAGTATTTCTCCTTTGGTACAGAAATGTAACATTTGAAGCACATCAACTATATATTTCTAGAAATTACCTTTCCCTTTAGGAAAGAATATCACTGACCCTAACTTCAGAGATATCCTGAGACATTTGTCTATACATATATTTCTCATAGAATACTGTTAGTTCTTTGAAGGACATGACTGTCTGCAAGACCTGAACAAGATAGTTCATAAGATAACAGCATTGAAACTATTACTTTGACAGCCATTTTCATGCTATGAGTACTGAATGTCCTATGAGACAAGTGCTATATTTAACACTTACTTATTTTTATACAAGTTATATTCAGAACAATTACACTTTTGTGGTATTCTTATCCTGTATTTATGAGAAGTTTGCTTATAGTCCAACATTCAAACCCTTCCCATTATTTTTATTTTCTAACCCACCTTTCTGTTTAATCCACCCTAGGCAAATGCATAGGTCCAAGGCTTTTTTGTAGAAAAAGCCCAGCAGGAACTCAGTAGCATATTAGACCATATTAGCATATTAGGCCACACACTCATTAGCATATTAGGCCACATCATCTGGGATAATCAAGTGCAAACTGAACTGTGACAGTAACTTTTCCAGGCCTTGCAGCAATTCTGGCCGGCCAGCCAGGCCCCAGGGAGGCTACCGCACAGTACATCTGGGCCCTGTGATCCCTGCCTGGCCCTCGGGAGGCTGCTGCACAGTGCAGTTGGGCCCCATGATCCTTGCTGGCCAGCCAGGCCCCACAGAGGCTGTCACATGGCTTGGTTTGGTCCAGCAATTCCCGAGGGCCACACCAAGTGACCTCGGGGGCCATATACGGCCCTTGGGATGGAGGTTCCCCACCCCTGGTTTAATCCAAGGCAGTTTGCATGACACTATGATCAGGAAAGCAATATGGATTTTTCTCCCCCTCGTGAATTCTAAAAGCTCTCAGCAGCTTTAACAAGCTCTGTCTGTGTTTAACTGACCCTCAACATGTATTTCCAGAGCCTACTTGCTCTTTATCAGGCCATTTCTCAAGAGAGGTCCTTTCATTATTTTAGTCATGTAAAATAAGTCATGTTTTCCTGCATGCTTGGGAAATGTCTAGGCTTGTTATTGCAGTAAACAAACACAGAATTTACAACTGATTGATTCTAAAAACCTGACAGATCAGAAATAACAACTATTACTATTCATATGACATCACCTATACCCAATACAAAAGACACATAGTGGCAGTTTGGTACCCATTAATGACATACTTTTCTGAAAATGAGATTATTCCTAAAAATACAATGTTACTGTATTTTTGAATGATTTTCTCTCTTTTCCTGTTAAGTTACTGCGGTAATAATTTTCATAGACAATACTGTAAGCTACTTACCTCAAGGTAAACATGTCTTTTTACAATCCTGATATTATTGTTTATTATTATTGTTTATGTAATGCTATGAAGTATATCAATAAAGTACTTTTTTCTCTTTCTCAAAAAAAAAAAAGAAATAACTATGGTTATGATAAAATAATAGCTCAATAATCAATGCACAATTTAAAGCAAATTATAACACCTAACAAGAATGACTTCACTATACACTTAAAATAGAGAATGCCACATGGTGAGCCTCAAAGAAGAAAATATATCTGAGTTGTGACGTGTTAGGGAGGGGCCGTGGCTCAGTGGGAGATCATCTAATTGGCATGCAGAAGGTCCCAAATTCAATCCCCAGCATGTCCAGTTAAAACGATCAGGTAGGAGGTGATGTGAAAGACCTCAGGCTGACTCTGGAGAGCCACTGCCAGCCTGAGTAGATAATACTGACTTTGATGGACCAAGGGTCTGATTTCATATAAGACAGCTTCCTGTGCTCATGACTGCCCAAAACACTTGCTCTATCACTTATGAACTTTTTGTAAAAACCTAGAATGGGGAGTAGTGCCTTTTATTCAGTCTTTAAAGGGCAACAATTATTTTATTTATTTGTTAAAAACCTTTATTAGCCACCTTTCTTCTTTCAAGACAGGTCAGAAGGCTGCAGTATAAAAGAGGAAGGGAACCAAGTCTCCCCGTCTCCTTGGGATCCTTTTCTTTCCCTGAGTAGCATGTCAGGAAAACAGAGTAGAGAGAAAGTTCAAATCCCTTTTCTCTGCATGCTGTGGTCCAGTTCTGAATCGGCCCTCCACACACCTAGGAACCAAGTTCCCAGCATGAAGCTCTAGGCAAACATAGGATCCAAAGTCCTTGTGCCAACCAGTAGATTTTGGTAACATGCAAATCAGCCCTGCTTATTCTCAAATAAGCACACAGTAGCATCTACTTCAGAATAAAAATGCTTACAATAAAACCTCACAATTGCAATCCTATGCACATTTGCTAATGGATTTTTCTTCTAATTCAACTAGTATCCAATTAGGCAGCATACGTGTAAAGCTATGCAGGCTCACTTGCTGTACCCCAGGTGGCAATTCTCAAGCCCATTGCAATGAAAGTGGTTAACAGGATCAATCAAAATACCAGTGAGCAAACTTTCAAGCACCTCAGAATTTTGTCAAATTGTTCAAAACAGCATCCTTTCTCTTTCTACACTCCCCCCTCTGTTAATCTTTCTGTGTGTTGAATTTCCAACATCATTACACTAATGAGAAACTCAAAAGCTTGCTTCCTATTGTCACATTTTAGTTGGCCCTAATACAAAGGTGTTGCACTACAGGGTGGTGGTGGTTGTTTTCCGAGGAAGGACTCAAATATATTTATTTGCTTACATTACTTATAGTCCATTTTTTCTCACCGAGACACAAGGCGGATTAAACAGTGTAAATTAATGCAATCAATAGGAAGGGCCATCCAGGAATGATGGCTCTGCAATCTTTGTCTGGTCAGGTGGCAATGAGTTCTGCAATCAACAGCTGCAAAACCGTTTGCGCGAAGAAAATGTTATGACTTTAAAGGATTTCCAATGCAGTTCTTTTCAAAACTCGAGCCCGAATAGTATCTTAATCACATCATAGTATCTAATCACATCCTTGAACCCTCAGGCTGCTCTATAATGCGCTGTTTACGCACCACGAGTGACATCCCCGCTGCTCGTCACACACGTCTCCGCCAAGGAACGAATCAGGCTGTGTCCATGAAGAGCGGCATTGGCAGGGTCTGGGCTCTGCAGGGTCCCGTGCAGTTGCAGCAGAAACCCCTGCAGCCCCCCGCCAGCTACAGCTAAGGAGATCGCCATGCCTCCCGCCCCCCACGGCAGCAAGACCCGAGCAGAGACGCCTTCCGAGACGCGAAACAAACGTCATCAAAAGGCGGGAATAAGAAACCTTGGTGGGCGGGTTCTAAGTCTATGGAAAGGAGGAAATGAAGGCGATTGGATTCACAAGAGGAAAGGGAGTGTTGGACAAACCATTGTCCTCTAAAGATAGGAGGCGTTCCCCGGTCATAACCAGGACAGCTAAAGCAAAGAACAACATTTTATGAGGTGTTTTTAAACATTCTTCAAATATCAGTCTACTGAAACTGTTAACTGCCAGAGCTGCGCTGAGTTCTTTTTTGCCTTCCGCCACACGTTAATGGTCTATTCCTCCTCGACGTATAGACGCTGTCAAAAGCGGAGGATACCATGATTAGGGCGGGGAGACAACTGTCATTGAGAGAAAGTGCTTAAAGACAGATGCCCATCAATGACACAGAACTGGATTAGTAAAATTCACACGTTCTTCTTCCACAGCCATGCGCTCAAAATTCCGGTGGGAATCACTTTGCCACCCTTTCCGGATTCAATTGGTATCTCCCATTATACGATTGGTGGGAAAGCCCGCGAACCTCGGAGTCATGTGATCATTTGGCGCGGAATTTTTCATTGAAGAAGAAAACAAGTCGTGTTTGTTTGATCCCAGCCGCTAGATCCGGCCAGTGAGACCTGTTTGTGTGTGTGTAAGTTCTCGCGCGGGTCAGGAGGCAGCCTTGAATACTAGTTAAACCGACGCTAAGAATCGCTCACAGTCTGTTCTCTCTTTCTTCCTTAGGAGTTTCTCAGCCATGTCCTCGCCAGCGTCTACCCCTAGCCGCCGTAGCAGCAAGCGCCGCAGAGGAGGGACGAACCCGCCTACGCGTAAGTAGTTCGCACTGTCTCTGCCCTAGCGATTTTGGCATCTTGTCTGCTAGCTCAGGCTTTGTTTGTATTTCTTATTATGAAGAAATGTTGTTATTCCCGAACGTGGAAAGTACAGCGTACTCCACTTACTGTGTGTATCTCTCCGTAACTTGTGTACATAAAGAGATGCACGTTTCAGCTCTTGCGTGTGCTCGTTTGTTCTCCAGGGTTCCCTTGTGTCCTGAGGAGTTTCTGCGTGATGCAGCGGCTTTGGTTCCTAGTTCCACTTACAGTTCTTGCTTCTTTAGTCAACTTCCAAGTACAGATATTTATATAGTTCTGCATCCCCAAATAACGATTGGACCATCCCAACGAATAGCATTCCTAGAATCTACGGTTGCTAGGTCTAACTAAGAAAGTAGCAGGAGGTTTTGGAGATGTGACTTAGCAAGGATGTGGTGTCATCTTCAGTAATATTTCCAGGTCAGACAGCAGCACATGGTGATGTCCCTTACAGGTCATGTTCCAAAACATTTTTTTCTTGGTATTGCTTCTGTGTCAATCCCTTCTGGTGAGGTCACACTCTCCTTTAAAAGTTCTGTCTTTTTCTGTCCATTTTTCCCCTGGCATCACAGATGGTAATAAAAATACCAGAGAAGCTCAAAGACATCAGATACAGCTAGAATAATGTTAATATCTTTGCTTGGTTCCTAAAACTGAATAGTCTGTGCAGGTAAACAGGAGGGGGGAAGCTCTGGAAAGTCCTATAGTTCCCTCCCCGAAAAAGAGGGACCAAAACCAGGGTTCCCGTGGGAGCGCGGAAATTAGTGCAGAGGGAAGACTTTATGTCCCCTCAAGAACACTACTAGCTATTTATTCTTTAGCCAAACCAAGCAGGAGAACAATATTCTCAGTGCAGCTACACGGCCCGCTTCTCACTGCTTGCTGACTTTATGAATGGATCAATTGAAAAGCCATCCCCAGCCTTAGCCAAGATACTACCAAAGCTGCTTGGGCTCATTTGAGAACAGAGTAATAACGCAGTAGGGAGGGGGATTGTATAGGGTTATTACTACTTTTCCCTATCAGTTAACAGCTCTTTAAAACAAAAGTGAGGAAACAAGAATAAAATATAAAATGAAATGTAACTGTACATGTATGTTTTTATATTTGTTAGTTTTTATGAAAAAATATGTCCCCTACCTATTTGAAATATGAGATATAAATGTATAGTGGGTAGTTAACTCTCATTTTGTTACAGCTCTTGCTGAAGATGTACAATCCCCTCCTCCACAGCGACGTCGTCCAGATGACTCTACATCCACAGGAGACTTACAACCAATGCCAACTTCTCCACCAATTGATACACAAAGTCCAAATGTTCAAGATGCCATTTTCTCCAGTCCACCACAATTCCAAAGTTCAGGTGCTCTTGGGTTTGAACTGGATAAATTGTTAGAGCAGCAAAGAGCTCCTTTTTGGCAAATAAAGTTTTTTCCAATTATTACTCTTCATGTTGATGATGAATTCATGTTGAAGAAGTGGATGCCTATGAAGAAAATATTGTCTGGCCTAAACTTCTTTTTAGTTTCAAACATTCCACAGATGTACAATTTCCTGTGGTGCTTGTTTTCAGAATCATGGCTACTGTGGTAAACAGCAGTAAGGTGAAGCAGAAGGACCAGAAACCAAATAGGAAAAAATGGGTATACTCAACAATACTAGAGACCTTTATTGATAAGAATGAACAAAAATATATAATAAAATATGTGTATGATGTAATCCAGCCACATTTAAATGCTTTAATTGATTTCATTGGGGAAGGTTAAAAAACACACTTAACTTTCCAATTGAAGTCAATGCAACGTGGAAGTGCTTAGCTTTAAGTGAGCTGTGATGATAAACTGTAGATTATTGATGTACACACACGCAATAGAAGAAATCTCTGATGGTTATAGCTAACTATAAGTGATCATTTGGGGTCTATATTTCATTCTTGCACATCCTTAGTCTTTAAGCAGATTGAGATGGCTATTTTGGGTAATGATACCACTGTACATTTGGGTAGTAAGCTATGCTGTTGTAGTTTTCAAATAACTTTAAGTGCTCTAGATTCATGTCTTCAATGATGCTCCATTAGTAGGTGTTGGGAACCCTCCCCCCCCCCCCCCCCCGTACACTCCAGTTGAGAATCAACAGCTCAGTTTAATTAACTTTTAGGATTTAGGCATGTAATGTGAAAACCATGTGTTTCTTATATGAATTTGGATGATCTTTTGGCTCACACTAATTCACTGAGATAGGCAGTTATTTCCAGATTTGCCCAAAGTAAGTTTGATATTCCTTCTAAACCAAGCAACTGGTTTTAATTTGCCCCATATACCAGGGTTCTTAACTGGGAACTTTTTAGAATGCTGGCTTGTAGGGCAAGGTCAAACCATGTGTGTTGTCATGTTATTTTTCTATCTTGTATCAGAAACTGCAAATTGGCAAGCTTGAGTAACATACATTACTTTAAAATAATAATAATCTCATTTTATTTCTAACAGTTCCAGTTGACTTTGACATTAGCTCACCACTGACCTACGGCACTCCCAGCTCTAGAGTGGAGGGAACCCCACGGAGTGGTGTGCGAGGTACTCCAATTAGGCAGAGGGCTGATCTCGGGTCTGTCCGCAAAGCCAGGCAGGTGGATCTGCATTCTGATGTGGTATGTATGTCAGATTGTATGAGTGACATCTATTTATTAATTGCTGAACAACATTGAGGTTGCATTAAGCATGGGACCAGCTGTGGTGGGGAGGAAACTTATTTTGCCTTCAGCAAAACAAAAATAGAACAGCAGCAAAGACGACTAAGCTGAAAAATGACCTGTATTGCTAACCATGTTGGTAATTAAATGGAAAGGTATTGGAGTTTGATTATCTCAAGATTTTCTAAAACATAAAATAGTGCATTGTAAAATTAATAGTTTCATAGGAATCTCATAATTGTGAAAATGTTTCTTTCCCGTTTTGCTTACCAGAAGCCACAAGACACATGAAGCAACCAACTCACAACTAGCTGATTTAATATATGGCAGCCTACATTTTTAGTTGTACATAAAGATAAGCTCATAGCTGTTCCAAACAAACAAATTTAAATGTGTTGTTATTCCTCTGGGCTGGTTTCAAATGGCTGCTGATGGCTTGAGATTGTTGTAGGCAATGTAACAACAATAACATTTGTCTAGATGTGTGAAGGTTGGCTATCTACTGAACTCATTGAAGTCATTAAAGATTTCAGAAACTTTAGTTAGCAAGTAAATGGGTGTGTTAAGAAGACCCCATATGAGCCCATACTCAGCATGAACTTTGCAAATAGCTATGCTGAAAAAATGGTTTGTGATTTACATAAGGTTTTAATTGCTAAAAATAGGTACCCATGTTTAAATTCTTGAAAGCTGTCTCCCTCTCTTTGGATGGCATCAGCACCAACAAGTATTTGTAGTGTTGTTGATACGTTCAAAATAAAACTATCGAAGGAAACAGACAGAATGCTGTATGTTGTCTGGGGCCAGCACCTGGACTTAAGGTAAGACACTTGTGCAAATTTGGGACTCCTCAGTGATGCAAGACCCATCCACCTTCCTTATACCTCAGGCAGAACTCCCAAAACAGGACCCTAGATGGTAGGTAGCCACAGCAACTGGGTATGGGCCTTGCCACCTGGGTCCTGGATCTTTGAGTGTCATCATCTCCTGTCTCCAGGACAACAAAGGTGATGCCAAGGAAGAGTGAGCTTCAGAGCTCATCAGTCCAGATCGCAAGCAGGAAGGCAGCCAGCAGAATCCCAACCATGACAGCCTGGGCAGAACACAGGAGGGGCCCAGCCACACAATAACTTCGGAGAAACAAACCAAGGAAAGCCTGGCTGAAGGTCTCCTGGGAACTAGCCAGTGAGAGAAAGAGGGAGGGCCAGTGAGGATGGAGCAGGAGACTGGGGGGAGTGGTGCTCCCACCTGTGGTCCAAGTAATGGCTGAGGCCAAGGCATGGGGCTGGGGCTGATTGGCAGGGGTGGGGAGGAAGCATAAATGGTAGCTCCACAGCCAGGCCAGGCAGAAGTAGAAAGGAGTGTGTTATACTTTGGAGGAACACTGCTTCAGGAAAGAAAGAGGACTTGGGTGGGAAAAACCTGTGCCCCTGTGGCTTGGAAAGACTCCAAGGAAGTAAAACAGCACAACAGCTGAAGGCCAGGGAGTGGCACCAGTGAGGGAGGAGTCTCACCGTTTTTCAGAACAAATGAAAATGTGTTTATCTAAGGCTAAGCAGACCTGAAGAGTAGTTTTGTTTGGAGGAGAATACTCCTAATACCATGCATAGTAGTTTCAAGTTACCCTTTCAATACAAGTAGTATGGGAAGGGAGAAACAGCATAATGTAACACTGCATTTTATAAAAACTGATGTTTTTTGGGCAGGGGCATAAAACACTGAAAAGCCATTTCATTATTTAAGGTTGATCTTTTATGGAGTTGTAGAAGGTTGAAAATATTTTTCCTAATTTTTTTTGTAGATTTGACACTACTTTTCAGCCTAAAAAACTGACAGCGAAAATCTGTGTTTACTCTGAAGTGTTGCTGCTGAGTTCAGTGGAATTTATTCTCCAATAAGTGAGCAGAGTATTTAATATTGGTGTGTTATTCTTTCACTTAGCCTACAGTAGAAGAAACAGTTCCTAGTGAGCAGTCTCTTGGGCAAAAGCTTGTGATCTGGGGAACAGATGTCAATGTGGCTTCATGCAAAGAAAAGTTCCAGGTCAGTGAGTAATGGTTACCCCACTTGTGATGTTTTGTTTAACCTTACCTATTTATTGTACTTTTTTTAAAAAAAATCATATTTTGAGTAAGAAACAGGATAAGATCCTGTTAGCTTTTCTACTCAATCTTCCCTGATTCCCTGCCTTTCTATCGCCTGGGGTGGGAGGATCTCATAATACCTAGCATAGTTTTTTTCAGTAGTCAGAAACTGCTAGGATCCAATCCAGTATAATGTGTATGTTCAGAATACTTATGTGGTGACTTCTGTGGAAACTTTTTCTACCCCTGTCTAATGCAGGGGTAGAAAACATGCAGTTTGGGGGCTGAATCAGGCTCCTGGAGGGCGCCTATCAGGCCTCTAAGCAACCGGCTGTCATCTGCTTCCTTCTCCCTATATCTTGCTTCCTTCTGCATAACGACTTGCTCAAATGCACAGGAGCTACAGAGCAAAACCTCTGTTTTCCCCATTGGCTGAGGCTCCTCCCTTGGGGAAGAAGGGGGGAGGAATAGCTTGCTTTGCCAGGCTCTGTCAATTACACAGTGGAGCTATGGAGCCAACCCTCTCTTCTATTGGCTGAGGCTCCACCCCAGTCCTCTGGGGATGGAAGGCAAGAGCCAGAGCTTCCTTTGCCCCGTTCCTGGATCCCATGGGAGAAATACAAAGAAAGCATCTTTAAGACCAGTGTGTGCTAACGTTTTAAACATGTTTTAAGTTTTTTCAAAAAATATATTCATGTTTGTGTTCTTTATAAAATTTGTATTTCTGCTACCTAATCTTAAATAGGTACACACATGGCCCAGCCCAACCCGACATGGCCCAGCCCAACAAGGTCTCATTTATGTCAGATTCAGCCCTCATAACAAATGAGTTCGACACCCCTGGTCTAATGCTTTTAGTTAGTGGTGGGGAAATAAAAACAGTTCTCTTACTGGGTAACTTGAAATAATACAATTTACTGAGGAATCACTATGAAATTTATAGAATGTTTGCCTATTTGATTCTGTTGGATAAACCTAAGCACTAACTTATCGTTGTGTCATTGTTCAGAGATTTCTCCAATGCTTTATTCATCAAACTGCTAAAGAAAATGAAGACATTGGTTTGGACCTTAATGAGCCTCTGTATATGCAGCGATTGGAGGAGGTATACTATAGTAATATTGTTCAAAATTGGTTTGTAGCTTTTAGACCTACTTGTTAATGTGTGATGCAATATTTTGCAGGTAAACTTGGTTGGAGAGCCATTTTTGAATGTAAACTGTGACCATCTAAAATTGTTTGATGAAAATCTTTATAGACAGCTGATATGCTATCCCCAGGTAAGAGTAACAAATGTTTCAAGTTGTCCCATCAATTTAAAAACTAGAATTAACAAGACACTAGAATGAATTAGTCTTGTTTTATATCTGGCTTAAGGTCAGATAAAGTTACTTTGGAAATTCTGCTGCCAAAGGGAATTGCATAGTTGCTAGTAAGAAGTAATAGCTGATGAGATGCAAACAGCCACATTATGTGTACCCAAGGCAGTTGTTCCTTTGAAAAACAGGTGATTATCAACGTGTCCTATAGCGAAGTACTTTTGAAACTCTCCTTGGTTTCTATACAGTTTACATTGCAGCACTGGTTAAAAAAATACTCCTTGCAGCATGTGGAGTTGCCAATATTTATTAAGCATCGTCATTAAAAACAAAAACTAGAGCATGCACAATTTTTTTAAAAAAAATAGTGGTCCTTACAATCTTTTTAAAAGTTATTAGCAACCAAAATGTGGTTTAGTGCCATTTTGGTGAAGTGGTTAAGTGCGTGGACTCTTTATCTAGGAGAACCAGGTTTGATTCCCCACTCCTCCACTTGCACCTGCTGGAATGGCCTTGGATTAGCCATAGCTATCACAGAGGTTGTCCTTGCAAGGGCAGCTGCTGTGAGAGCTCTCTCAGCCTCACCCACCTCACAGGGTGTCTGTTGTGGGGGGAGAAGATAAAGGAGATTGTAAGCCGCTCTGAATCTGATTCAGAGAGACAGGCGGGGTATAAATCTGCAATTCTTCTTTATTGTGGACTGTGGAAACAAGTACTAATAAATAGTTGTCTACTTTATACAGGAAGTTATTCCAACATTTGATATGGCTGTTAATGAAATTTTTTTTGACCGTTACCCTGACTCGGTATTGGAACACCAAATTCAAGTACGACCATACAATGCATTAAAAACCAGGAACATGAGGAGTCTGAATCCAGAAGGTAAGACAGTTTGAATGCAGTGTCTTGATATGAGAACAGAAAATACGACTTATTAGCTATATGCAGTATAGAGGACTTTAATTGGATTGCCAGATCTATAACTTTTCTGCAAAAAGCAGCTGTGGACTATAAATTGGAGCCACAGTGCCGGGGGAAGGGTTCTTTGTTTGGTTTTGTTAACTCTTCCAGTCCATACCCTGGCTGCTAGAAGCCCCCAGCAGGAAAGAAAGGGCACCAGTATTGGTATCTATCTTTTTTTCTATTAACTTAAAGCAGCTAGAGGAGTTATTTTTAGTTAGTTTAAAAAAAAAAACTTGTCACAGGCAACAGTCTCAATTGGTATCCCTGTAACTGGTTTTCTCAGTCATGGATTCCCAACATTATGTATTGTTCAGCTTTTTTCTTCTCAGGAATATGAATGGTGAAAAAGCGGCCATATTGAAAAGGAGAATAGGGCTCAGGTTATGCAAAGATTCCAGATTCTTTTCCTGGCATCTCTAGTTAAAGGATCACAAGAGGCACATATTGGGGGATATCTTGGGTGTACTGAGCTACATGGACCGATGGTCTGTGTTTTGGTGTAAGGCAGTATTTAGGTCTGACTGTGATGTTTGTCCACTTGTACAGTATTTTGCACATATATAAAGGACAGTGTGTCTGAGGTAGAAAAAACACAAACATATGTACAGCCTCTCTACAGAAGAAATTAGTTAATTTCCTAATAAGCAGATCAAGTATATCCCCTATTTAACCACATAATTCCATGACACCCATTGTTTAATTCTAGTTCTTTCAAGAATTATTCAGGATGTATTGCATTAGGTGTCAGGCAGTATTTATGTACTAATTGTTCTTTAGGTTCTACATTATTGTTAACTATTTTTAAGAACCCTATTAAAACATGTAATTTTTTTCCCTTTTGTACTCCATATAGATATTGACCAGCTTATCACTATAACTGGCATGGTGATCAGAAGCTCCCAGTTAATTCCAGAAATGCAAGAAGCATTCTTCAAGTGCCAAGTCTGTGCTTTCACAACAAGAGTGGAAATTGACCGTGGCAGGATTGCTGAACCATCAGTATGCAAGAACTGTAACACCTCACATAGTATGGCTTTGATTCACAATCGCTCTATGTTCTCAGATAAACAAATGGTATGTTGCTCCTTGTGCTCACTTAAAAGTTTTGACGTTTAATTTTAACAGCAAAATATTTGCTTTTTTACAGTAATCAGCCAGTTTTAGAGATGTTTATTTAAAAAGAGATTGCATGAGTTATTGGACTATCCTAACATGTCTAGAAAGATAAATATACATATATATGCAAAAACATGTTTTGCTTATTAATTATATTGGATATACAAATGTTATAGAGTAGACTTTTAAAAAATGATGTCTTTTATCAGTTACTGGATTCATTCCTTAAAGGCTGTCTTCCTCTCCTGTTTGCCTTGTTCACCTTTACCCCCTGTTTCTCCTTCCCTCACAATGCTTCATCTATTTCTTTGTTGTCACACCATCCCTTTTTTCTAGTTTTTGTTTCCAGTTTCTAAACAGCAAGTTAGAAAGGGCTGAATTGCTTTTGCACTTTAAAAGTTAAAGCATTAACTGTTGTATACAAGCTTTCCAGTCAAGAGCTCTTTGGTTTTAGATAGATCAAATTGTAACAGGTTAGTTTGATGGTATTGCATGCAGTTGCTGCAGATGTGTAGCACTATTAGTTGTAAGGCTAGAGAAGCAGGTAATAGTGGTGATTTTTGTAACAGTTCATTATAACAAAACAGTACTGGCAACTAAACTTCCTGGAGCCATCTTTTTGCAGTAATTGCAGTTTCCAAGTAAACTTATCTAATTCCACTGTAACTTCCTGTCTCCTTTATATGTAAGAGAAGAACAGCTGTGTAAATCTAAGGGAGCTGTGCATCATTTGTTGTCTTACCATGTATTTGTGTGTGTTGCCATAACCAGGCAAATGCTGAGATACTATATATTCTACTGATCTCACTGTGTTGATTGCTAGGGACAATGAGCAAAACTCTGTGAACAGATCTTCTGCTGCCTAATGTAACCCTTCCACCGCCACTTTTCATGAGGGCTGCAGGTCCTCAGCAATAGCTTAGGTCAGAGTAATCTACACACTTATGAACGTTAGTAAAGAAGTATTGTTTTATTACTTGTTCTCAACAACTAGAAAATATTTGCATGCTTAGTATATTTCTTACAGCTATATGGTCCAATGAAATAAATATTGGTGCAATTTAACCAAATATTCTTATGTCAGATCAAGTTGCAAGAGTCTCCAGAAGATATGCCAGCTGGCCAGACACCATATACTATTGTTCTTTTTGCTCACAATGATCTAGTTGATAAGGTTCAACCTGGTGACAGAGTTAATGTTACAGGTAAGAGGAACATCTGAAACTAGTGATTGCCTTACTTAAATAAATGAACAAGTAAACTAGTTTGGGTTAGGGTGCAGAGGTGGAGGAGTTACTATTCACTTGCACAATGAAAGAGATTTCTGTTTCATGGAATCTGCAGAAGGGCAGGATAAATAACATGGTCTTCCATATACATTTTCTTAAAGCACTACACAGTTGGCATTTTGCCTCCTTTCCTTTCAGGGCTGCTATCACTGCTCTGTAATGCTCCATTTTTCTAGACCACTGGAGAGTGACATCTAGGTAGAAGATGATGATTTTGGATTTATATCCCGCCCTATACTCTGAATCTCAGAGCGGTCACAATCTCCTTTACCTCCCTGCCCCCTACAACAAACACCCTGTGAGGTAGGTGGGCTGAGAGTGCTTTTACAGCAGCTGCCCTTTCAAGGACAGCTTCTATGAAAGCTATGGCTGACCCAAGGCCATCTCAGCAGCTACAAGTGAAGGAGTGGGGAATCAAACCTGGTTCTCCCAGATAAGAGTCCATGCACTTAAGCACTACACCAAACTGGCTCTCTGGCTCTCAGATAATTCCTTTCCTGGTGAATTTTTCTATTTTGTTTGCCTGACCCCAGCCACTAGGTTGAGTTCAGTGGTCCATGATACTAACTGCTGGCTGGAGGTAGTATGTGGGAGGTGCCTCCCAGACCAGTCCTAGAAATCTTTCTTCTACAAATCATCTACCTCCTAGTGAACAGAGAGGCGAGGACTGTTATCTGGACCACTTTTAGGCAAGCAAGTAGGAGAAATCACCAAGTGAGCAAATTCTGCAGTCTTTCCTAGTACTTGGGAAACATGCTAAATTATGTGTATGTAAAATTGTATTGTGGCTAATCATATTTCAGAATTAAATTATACTATTTAATACATTTAGAAATTGTTAATTGACTGACTGTAGACTACCCAAAATTTTAAAGCTGGCTGTTGACTTTTTGTGGGGAGAAGTATGATATCTCTCTGCAGTTATAATATGATTTTGTACTGGGGTAGGTATCTACAGAGCAGTCCCTGTTCGTGTCATTCCAAGGATGAGCAATGTAAGATCTGTCTACAAAACCCACATTGATGTTATCCATTACTGCAAAACGGATTCAAAACGTTTACATGGCATGGAAGATGAAACAGAACAGGCAATGTTTACAGAAGAACGTGAAAAAATGCTTCAGGAGCTTTCAAGAAAACCAGATATTTATGACAGGCTTTCTTCAGCACTTGCTTCTAGTATTTATGAACATGATGATATCAAAAAGGTAAGCAGAATTTCATATATCAAGGTTACTTTTTTTGCCATATTAATGAACTACATCCAGTTCTTTGGCTTGGTGCATGTGAGGTAGGATAAGGGTGGCATGTTTGAACTTAAAACTCTAGAACAAATAGTACCAGATAAATTAGAGGTGCAGCTAGACTGTTCCAGCAGTTTGACTCCAGCCCTAAATTTGATATTGTGAAGAGCAGTAGTAAATGCTTGGTGCTGACTGGAGATCCAAAATTATCTGGAGCTGAATCTGAGCTTTCAGATTTGGCAGTTAAGGCAGAACTCTTTAGGTGTTAATTCAATGACCTATAAGTGTGGCACCAGCTAGACATGCCTGCAGCTGCATGGGAGTTCCTTTTCTGTAAGATGCTGAATCTAGTTGAATCATTCAAATGCAGCCCTCTGCCATATTGGATCTTCTCACATATGAGTTTCCCCTACACTTTTATTGGTATGACTATATCGGCAGATACTATATCATGCATATCCATATGTACATAAACTGTTTGATCTATCACTTTAGAAAACAAATCTGTAGTTATCAAAAGTCTTGGTTTTGCAGGGCATTCTTCTTCAGCTGTTTGGAGGATCAAGGAAGGATTTCAGTCACACTGGAAGAGGAAACTTTCGTGCAGAGATCAACATTCTGCTTTGTGGTGATCCTGGCACAAGCAAGTCACAGTTGCTTCAATATGTCTATAACTTGGTTCCAAGAGGCCAGTATACATCTGGGAAAGGCTCTAGTGCTGTTGGTCTTACAGCATATATAATGAAGGATCCTGAAACACGACAGTTAGTTTTACAGACAGGAGCCTTGGTGCTAAGTGACAACGGCATTTGCTGTATTGATGAGTTTGATAAAATGAATGAAAGTACAAGATCAGTGCTTCATGAAGTCATGGAACAGCAAACTCTTTCTATTGCTAAGGTAAAGGTTTTACTTTAAACATCCTATTCTTATAGTGCTGAATAGGCATTGTGCTTTACAGAGTACATATCTGCAATAACTAAGCTAGAGTCTATGAAATAGTTCTGAGATTGAGCTGAACATATACCTACAAAAGGACTGAGAATTGGTTCACTTAAGCACATAGTTAAAAAGGATAATTGAGTCCTACAGAACTATCGTTTTTAATAGCTGCTTTGGGGGTCGATGTTATCAATGGAAAGATGGAATGTAAATTTGTATAAATAGCATTAGTATTCATTGCTGAAGTTCATAACTGAAATGATACCCATTCAGATCTTTCCTTCCCATCAGGCTGGAATTATTTGCCAACTGAATGCTCGCACCTCCATCCTGGCAGCTGCTAATCCCATAGAGTCTCAGTGGAATCCAAAGAAGACTACTATTGAAAATATCCAGCTTCCCCATACATTGTTATCTAGGTATATCTTGATAGATATTGTATATTCTGTCTCCTTTCAGGTAGCATGTCATTGTGGAATTTGGAACAGTAATCCTGGAAGCTGTTTTGCTTAAACACTAGAAGCTTTTGTTTTGTATACTCCTGTAGAATGCATTTGTTTTGTGTAGATATTGAAAGCAATTGGGAGTTCTTTGGATACTCCATGGAAATCTTCTACTTTATGGTGCCAATCTGAGAATGATCTGTGCGCAGGCTACAAATTATGGAGTGGGGATGTAATGTGATATGAAGCATAAGTCCTTTTCCTCCACAGTAAGGAGAACATAAGAGAAGCCATGTTGGATCAGGCCAATGGCCCATCCAGTCCAACACTCTTTATCACACAGTGGCCAAAAATTTATATATATATACACACACACACTGTGGCTAATAGCCACTGATGGACCTCTGCTCCATATTTTTATCTAACCCCCTCTTGAAGCTGGCTATGCTTGTAGCCGCCACCACCTCCTGTGGCAGTGAATTCCACATGTTAATCACCCTTTGGGTGAACAAGTACCTCCTTTTATCCGTTCTAGCCCGACTGCTCAGCAATTTCATTGAATGCCCACGAGTTCTTGTATTGTGAGAAAGGGAGAAAAGTACTTTTTTCTCTACCTTCTCCATCCCATGCATAATCTTATAAACCTCTATCATGTCACCCCGCAATCGACGTTTCTCCAAGCTAAAGAGCCCCAAGCGTTTTAACCTTTCTTCATAGGGAAAGTGTTCCAAACCTGTAATCATTTCTAGTTGCCCTTTTCTGCACTTTTTCCAGTGCTATAATATCCTTTTTGAAGTGCGGTGACTAGAATTGTACACAGTATTCCAAATGAGACCACACCATCGAGAAAAGTTTGCTTTCCAAAAAGGGGTGGGAATCCTGTTGAACATGGTGTCAGGTTCTTTGGACCTTGGGTTGTTGGAAGGAGAGGTCAGGGGCTCCAGGATGTGACTTTCTCATTACACAGCACCTCAGACCACAGCTGGAGGGAGGTTTGCACCACCACGCTGTTCTCTCTCTCTTGCTATACCTAGGCTATGGGCTCTTCCTCCTTGGTGGGTCTTACACTGAATGTTAAATCCCCATCTCTGCTTCCACCTCCCCTTCTCTCCACCAATCCTGAAACAACACTGCTGTGGATGCCCAGCTGGAGCTTTTCCTTTCCAGGTAGCGCATGGAATCTACCCAACTCTTCCACCATGTCTACAGGGTCTAGGAGAGTCGTTACATGCCCGCCCTGTGTCTACTCTCATACAGGAGACTATGGAGGAGGAAGGTGATCCTCTGTTGGGAGTAAAGCTGCTTCGTTTGACAGGTTGTTGGCCTAGCCAGAAGGGAAGAAGTCCAGGGGTCAGTTCAGGGACGTGGCCACTGAACATATAGCTTCTTGACTGACCTTGCAGCAGTGCTGATTTCTGACTATTCCATCAAATTCTACAAGCAAACATTTTAATTTTGGAATAATTATTCAGTTAATCTGTTTCAACAGATTTGATCTCATTTTCCTTATGCTGGACCCTCGAGATGAAGCATATGATAGACGTTTGGCTCATCACTTGGTTGCCTTGTACTATCAAACTGAAGAGCAGGTGGAAGAGGAGTACATGGATATGGCAGTTTTGAGGGATTATATTGCTTATGCTCGTAGATATGTCAATCCAAGACTGAGTGAAGAAGCAAGTCAAGCTCTTATTGAGGTAGGAGCATGTTAACATTTTTTTCAATCCAACAACTTTATGGAATAGTTTCAGCAGTCCCATTCTTTTAAAATTCCTTTTAAAATCAGTAATTAACTTACTGTAGATTTTAATGGGTTGAAACTGGAGCATTTGCTTTAATAGTAGCAGTAAAAGGCATCGGGCTTTCCTGGGCTATCCAGGTCAGTCTCATCAGATCTCAGAAGCTAAGCAGGGCCAACCCTGGCAAGTACTTGGATGAGAGACCTCCAAGGGATAACATGGCCAGAATGCAGAGGCAAGCAATAGCAAGCCACCTCTCTGAATGTCCAGGCCCCACTAGGGGTCACCAGAAGTCAACCATGACTTCCAGTCACATGCATGCGTGCACACACAAATCGTATCAGTAAAAGGTACTGTGTTTGTTAGTGGTCATATTGTAGAATCATATATAGGAAGCCATGCCTTTTGGCAAAATATCAAGATACTATTTTGTATGGATGAATCTGGACTCAATTTTTGGGCTGGCCTTTGGATTCAAAGAAAAGCTGTGAAGGCCTGATTTAAGTGTATCTTCATTTTAATACTTGTAAATACGTATGTATGTAAAGATATGCTTTTTCTTTTTCTCCATATAAGGCATATGTAGATATGAGGAAGATTGGAAGTGGCAGAGGAATGGTTTCTGCATATCCTCGACAGCTGGAATCTTTGATACGTCTGGCAGAAGCTCATGCTAAAGTGCGCTTTTCTAACAAGGTGGAAACAATAGATGTGGAAGAAGCCAAACGTCTTCATCGTGAGGCCCTAAAACAGTCTGCTACTGATCCAAAAACTGGAATAGTGGACATATCCATCCTCACAACAGGTCCATAACTAAGAGTGAATTAACCTGTGGGATTTTTTTTCATGTGCTGTTTTAAAAGTGGCCACCGTGATCCATTAATCCTGAGTTGACTGATACAGTAATCTGTGAAAAGAATTTTATTCACAGCTCTAGCAGTTTTAAATTTTGTGGCTCATGATTTTTTCATTGCTTGGAAAATAAAAATTCAGACTTGTTCTTTTCTCTGTTTGTTTTTCAAGGCATGAGTGCTACTGCCCGTAAACGCAAAGAAGAACTGGCTCAAGCTTTGAAGAAACTTATTCAGACTAAGGGTAAAACCCCCGCTTTAAGATACCAACAGCTTTTTGATGATCTGCGTGCACAATCTGAAACAGTAAGTTTTCAGTTCCATATATTTAAAGGCTTGTGTGCTATACTTGTGTTTGCATCCACATGGTCCAAAATAATCATAATTTACTGCTCATAATTTAAAATAATTTAGTATCATAGGGATACCATGGTATAGGTTGGTATAGAAGAAATTTCTGACAACTATACACTGTAGGGCAGGGGTGTCAAACATGAAGCCCGGGGACTGAATCAGGCCCCCGAGCAACTGGCTCTTGTCTGCTTCCTTCTCCCTCTCTCTTGCTTCATTTTGCATCACTACTTTCCTTGGAAGGCTTGCTCAGTCGCACAGGAGCTACAGAGCAAAACCTCTATTTTTTCCATTGATTGAGGCTCCTCCCTCTCCTGGTCCCCTGGGGAAAGAGGGAAAGAGCCAGAGCTTCCTTTGCCCAGTTCCCCAGATCCATGGGAGAAATACAAAGAAAGCACTTTCAAGACCAACAAGTGCTAATGTTTTAAGCATGTTTTATTTTATTTATTTTTTTTTTTAAAAAAACCTTTGTGTCCATTATAAAGTTTATCTCTCTGCTACCCAATCTTAAATAGATACACACATGGCCTGGCCCGACACAGCCCAGCCTGACAAGGTCTCATTTATGCCAGATTCGGCCCTCATAACAAACGAGTTCAACACCCCTGGGAGGAAACTTGGAGGTGGAGCCAAGCTTCCTGTCCTTCCTCCCACTGCAGTCTACTGAACTACATGCGTGAAAGGGGTTTGTAGCAGAATGGGAGAAATTTTCAGTTTAGTCTAGCTCCCAACCCCTCTGGTAACAGTGAAGTTTGGTGTAGTGGTTAAGTGTGCTGACTCTCATCTGGATGAACTGAGTTTGATTCAGCCCCATAGCCAGGATTTGAAGAATTGGGTGGCCCTGATTTTTTTCAGGGGGCACATAGTGGCCTCAACCTCCATGGCCTCTCCTACCACTGCTGAGGAGAAAAGCTGCCAGCTCACTGCCATACAGCCTCCCCCCTTCCCACAGCTGCCCCAAGGTGATCCCTTTCCACCCCTCTTCCAGCAGCTCTGGTGGGGAGCCACTCAGAGGTTTAGATACGTGTCGCATGGTCTCCTGCCCTTACCTGTAGCATGATCCAGCTAGGCAAGCCCGACGGGACAAGGGGGGGTGGAAGGCACCACCAAGTCGCAACTGACTTCTGGAGCTACAAGACCTCCAATTAGGATTCCTTCCTGTTGGAGGGGAAGCCGAGGCTGCCCAAATGCAGCTCTCACCCTCGCTCGGGTAGCCAGCAAGACCAGGCCAGAAAACCCCTACAGGAGAACATCACCTCTCCACTGATCCCCAGCCTTGGACTGCAGCCGGGACCTCCACTTGTGTGCACCAGCCTACCCTACCCTGCCGTGTCTGCAATGGAGCCACCCGCCCTCTGCCCCTGCCACCCCACTTGAAGGTCAGAACCGCCTATTCTTGCAGGCGCCCTCTAGCCCAACGGCAGCCCAACATGGAGCTTAACTTTCAGTCCTGGGCTCGGAAAGTGCCCTGTTGTTTCTGCTTGCTGAGAGGTCAGAGATTTCTTCCAGCCCCTAAGCAAGCAGAAGCAACCGTGTATGATGATGGCAGAATGGAGAAGGATGCAGCCGAGGCACTGGAGGCTGGTTGGGGGCCCCAAGTTAGGGGGCCCTGCATAGCAGTCAGGGGGCTGTGCCCCAGCAGCCCCCCCCCCCCGTAGCTATGGGCCTGGTTTGATTCCCCACTCCTCCACTTGCAGCTCCTGGAATGGTCTTGGGTCAGCCATAGCCCTCATAGTTGTCCTTGAAAGGGCAACTCTGCTATAAGAGCTCTCTCAGCCCCACCTACCTCACAGGGTGTCTGTTGTGTGTGTGTGGGGGGGAAGGTAAAGGAGATTGTGACCCCTCTGAGATTCAGAGTATAGGGCGGGATATAAAGCCAATATCATCATTATCTTCAAGCTATCTTTCAGGGAAACTTGTCAGCCACTACAGATCTTACTGGGGAATACCTGATAAGTTTCTTAGAGCATGACTGAAGAATCAAAACGTATTAGTCTGATAAACTCACTGGCTTCACACAAACTTCTCCTATGAAAATGTTTTCTTGATGCAGGACTCTGAAAAGGAGAATTGATAAGGTGGAACAATGCTTAAGGTTTTTGTTTATCATGCATAGTATCCATTTCAGTTTTCTTTCTTTCAGGCTGTCACTAAAGAAATGTTTGAAGAAGCACTTCATGCATTGGCAGATGATGACTTCTTGACAGTCACTGGAAAGACTGTTAGATTGTTATAAAATCTTCACAATAATGGAATTGTAAAAATTGTTTTTCTATAATAAATTTAGTGCTCATGTTATAGTGTGTACTATAGTGTTTGACTGGCATTGGGTAGTATGCTACCAATATCAACAATGAACATTTCTGTCAGCATGAGCTCTGTTCATTTCTTTCAGTACAGGAGATTATCACTTAAGGACAGTCCCCACCCCATCCCCAAAGCGCTACGAAGAATATATGCATTTAATACCAATCTGTTAAAACATAGGCTACAGTGTACCTTGCATTCATATTGATTTTGGCTTAGCACTTCCACATTATAAAAATACTTCTCAAAATTTTGTAATTTGTAATAAAATCTAATTTACTGATGTATGTTCTCATGCATTTTGAAAATCTGAACAAGAGTAATCAATTCTGGAATCCAGTATGTATTTTATCAGCTTGTATTTAGTATTTTAAATTCTTTTCAAGCTTGTTTAGAAAACAGGAAATATTCTTAATGTCTTAGATTAGTGCCCTTTGTCTCCAAGATACGTACGGTAATTCTGTTTGTAAACTGGAATGATAGTTTCTATTACAATATATATTACTATAGATTCTGGCTGGAATCCATGGACTGAAAGACTGTTACAGCTACCAATTATCCCTTCTGGTTACAGTAGCCCTTCACAGATCATGGGATGCCACATCACAGGACATCTCCATTTTTGTGATAAGAGAAGACAAAAAACTACTGGAAGAGGAAAGCTGAACCCAGTGGGTGCTAGATTTGACTAGGACTTCCTGACCTAAGTCCAGTTTTTGGTGTGCTACCCTTTTGTGTGTGTGCATGCATGAGGGCCAAACTATACGTGATTTATCCAGCATTAAAAAATAATAATAACCACATCCTCTTCCCTGCCCCCAGTTTGGGTCAGCATGCTGTGGGGTGGTAGTGAAAGTTAAACTTCCTCCTTCCAAGTACAGTTTCATAGATCAAGACCAACAGTGTGGCTGATTGCTGTTATTAGTTTGTTGTGGTGCTGAACACAGCCGAGTGAGGGATGGTTCTATTTGTAAGGTTAAACCATTTCCTGTTTGCAGCAGCTATTTCAATTTTAAACATGAGTGGCACTTAACCTTGCAAGTGTGCATTTTGTGCTAGAGCACTACAGATTGCAGAGACTGGCCAATGAAATAATGATGAAAAAATCCAAATGTGGTGGGGCAGAAGAGAGGGCCACAGGGTGGGCTCAGAGGTGGGGGCATGCAGCACCACCCTCAGAGCCCCCAATTCCCTCCTCAATGAAGCAGAGGTGGTCTCAGACTGGAATGACCATCATTCCACTCTTCTGTCATTCCTGTTCCAGAGCCATCAATGGCCCAAGACAGTCTGAATTCATATTCATTACTTCCAGGTGTAGTAATGTATTTGTGATATATTGCAATGGAAACAATGCTAGTCATTTGTAATTCCTGTATGCCAGTACAGTATGTCCAATTGGCATACTCCCCAACCCCCTCAAAACATCACACCTGCCCACTGTGTTAGCTCCACCCCAGCCAGTAACTCCAAGGACGCCATGATCACCTGCCCCCTCAGTGTCACCTTCACAGATGTCTTCACTTTTGGTGGCAGAAGCTCCCCCTCCCTGGAGCAGAAACACAGTTATGAACTGTGTTCATTCACTCATTTTATTTCTGAGCTTTCTCTCCCAGGTGCTTTACATCATTCCCCTCTTTTCCATTTCACATACACAACCCCATGAGGTTAGTTAGGCTGAGGGTGTAGATCTTACCCAAAGCCACCCACATAGCTTCCATAGAACAAGTGGAATCTGGGTCTCCGAGGCCTAGTCTCACACTTGAACCACCACACCAGGCTAGCTCATTCCCCCCTTTACAGTGCCCTGCAAGATGGGGGAGGGAACCAGTTATTAGGTCAATATTGGAGGTACCACTGGGTCCCTAGCAGAAAACTTATCAGTAGGGCCCACACAACCATTCACAGCCAACCCAAGACACCTTGGAGCCATCCCTCAGGGAAGCCCTAAGAGAGACAGATGGGCTGGGGAGAGAGTGGGGCAGGGAAAGGTTTGGAGCTTCTGTCAAGTAGTATAAACTTAAAGTGGTGGTACAACGCAGACTTTACTGAAATGCAAACCATGGCAAGGTGTGAAGATTCCATTTGCTTCCTCCTTGGGGTCATGGGGAAGAGGACTGAAGACCTCCGCCACGGTATGCATCTAAAAAGAATGGCTTGGCAGGTGGAACTAGGGCTGGCAGGATGCAACATTCCACCTCAAGAGAAGGACTGGAACTGCAGACTGAGCAAGTTGGTGAGGCGGGGCTTGCCACACCCATAGGTTTCCTTGTTGAATTTCCACCTGCAGTCAAGTAAAGCTGCCCAGCTATGGCAAGCAGACGTGAGTGCCATGACAGCATCATGCATGGATGTGTTGCCCAGATAGCATCTGCAAATGCAGTTCCATAGGGATGGAGGGCTTGCCATGAATCCTCTTGAGCCATAGGCTGGTACCATTCAAATTACACTCACCTGTCCTGCATTCAAGTGGACACAGATTGCTGGCCATCCATCCACAGCAGCACCTCCTGCTTGAGGTTCTAATTCTGTTAGGAAATGAGTTACAGGGTCACATGGCAAGCTAGCTCTCCATGTATAAAGGAGCAGCTGCTGCCAGATCCACCACCACCACAGACACACCCTGCCCTCTGTGGAGAGTGGGAACAAGACAAATGACAAAAGCATTCCCCAACACACTTCACAGGAGACTTTCCTGGGATCGTTTCCCATGGCATGTTGGGGACCATGGAGTTGCACAGCCATGGCTTGTGCCACCCCTTCACAAACTCAATGCTGAGCTTGAGTGCAGGAGATGCTATTGTGGCATCCAGCCTCAAGTGAGGAGAGTGCGGGGACAGGTTTTGGATCCTTGCCCTTGCTTACCGGTCAGTACATGGTTGCCCCTTTGGGTGAACCTCCAATGGTGGGGTACCTGTTACGGCTTTGAAATGGGAGACGTCAGCCAAAGAGTATGGACTTTGCTCTCTTCCTTGGGTGTTAATGCCAGGTGGTCACCCTGTAGCACAAAGTGCCTTCTCTGTGCTCTTTTCACCACCATAGTGCCTCGTTGCTTGCCCTAAGTCCACATGGCAGGGAGCTCCGAGACACAGTCCTGTGCTGTGCACCCCAACTACCGACTCTAAGATGGCCAGGCTGACATTTCTGTAGGGGGTGGGTCACGACTGAGCGCTGAAGAGGGGGCTTGGCCGCCATGGGAAGGGTGGCGATTGGCTGAGTCTGTAAGCGGCCTCCTGAGCTCCTCAGAGTCTTATAGTTGAGGCTGCAGTGGCCGGCAGATGACACATTTTGACATTTATTTCACCATTTCCCCCCAGAATTAAACTCAAACAAATGAGAACCTAAGCCTGTTGTTCTTGTTTGGTCCTTGCATCTGTTAAAGATTTTCATTATGCTGTATGCTGATTCGCTGCCCACCCTCTATATATGGACCGGTAACTTCCATTTCATGGTGTCTGAGGAAGTGAGCAGTGATTCATGAAAGCTTATACCTTGAATAAAACGTCGTTGGTCTTAAAGGTGCCACTGGACTAAAACTTTGTTCCGCTGCTTCAGACCAACACACCTACCCACCTGATTCTATCTCCTTGAAAACCAATGGTGGTTATTAGTAGAAAAGAACATGAGTTTAGTAGCATCTTAAAGACTGACAAAATTTGTGGCAGGATATGAGCTTTCGTGAATCACTGTTCACTTCTTCAGATAGACAGAATGTTAGTCCATCTGTCTTTATATATTGGGAGACTGGAGTGATTTCAAATACCAAGTGGCATTAACGGGTGAATGACAATAGCCAGCATGATTGGTCATTAGCATCTTTATACATTTTAGCTAGTTTAATAGGAGAGAGGTGCCACTGATGTATTATTTTTTGCATTTTCTAATACTATTTTTAATTAAAACTTCCAAACGTAAGTGGCAATTTCATAGCCTAGAGAGCATTTTCTGAGAAAAGTTAGACCAAACCTCCACACAGCTTTATAAAGGATTGTATAAAATGTAGTCAGTGAATTGATGCTCCTTGAAACTGTGACCTTCAAAGGGAGTCTGTGAGCTTCAAATGAAGCTCTCCTTTACAGAGCCTAGTGATAAGCAGAGTTAATTTACACACATTGTACTGGAGAAAGGGAATTTCCTTCTTAAAACTTCAGATTTTTAAAAATGTTGCAATTTTGATGAAGCATGATTTTTTTCCCATTTCACCATTCTGTGGGCACCAGGGCTTTTTTTTGAGCAGGAATGCACAGGAACACAGTTCTGGCTGGCTTGGTGTCAGGGGGTATGGCCTAATATGTAAATGAGTCCCTGCTGGGCTTTTTCTACAAAAAAACCTCTATGTGAAACAATGGTAATGTCGAGGATGTGGCCTAATATGCAAATGAATTCCTGCTGGGCTTTTTCTACCAAAAAAGCCCTAGCGGGCACTAGTTCTCTTACTATGAAGTTAATAGTGAAAGCTGCAAAGAAAGTTTGCTGCCAAATGTATTCCACATTTCAATAATACAACTAATATAGTTATTGCCATAGTAACTGCTTATTGTAGTTTTCTTTAGTATGAACCAGCTTCCTAATAGAAATTTTACAAATGACTGTTCAAGTATTACATTGTCTGCATCATTTAAGGGCATCCAATTTAGACTAGAGGCATAATACAAAGAAATATTTGGAATGGAAAACTTCCTTCTGACCATCTTTTCTGAGCATCAGCCCAAACTATTCTTGTTTTTTTTTTCTAATGTCAGATATATTCACTGATATCTACTCATTTAGTATTTATCCAATATACACAGAGGGACATCTGAAAATAGAAAATCAGTTTTGGTAACAAAGTCATTTTTAAAGTGTTTTCTATCAAAAAGTGATAGTGAAAGGTACTCAAGTATGTTTTATATTTTAATGACTTAGCCAAATTTTTTCTTATATAATTTTGCTTTAGCCAAAGTTATGTTAACGCCCTGGACCGTGACAACTTAGATATAAGACTCCTGTCTTCGTTGGATTCAATTTCAGTTGACTCAGCCTGAGCCACCTTGCCACAGCTTGTAAGGCCGTGGACAGATCTTCCAGGGTGGAGGCGGACGGGCCGCCCATCAACAGATAAGAGCTGGGTGTCATCTGCATACTGATGGCATCCCAGCCCAAACCTCTGGGCAAGGGGGTGCATGCAGATGTTAATAATATCAGGGAGAGAACATGTAAGGGCATGCCATCAGGATAGCTCCTCCCCTATCACTACCCTCTGTCTCCAACCCTGGAGAAGTATTCTTTACAGGACTTTTTTTTGGGGGGGGGGGAAGCCTAGCAGGAACTCATTTGCATATTAGGCCACACCCCCTGCCATCACCATTGTTTTACGCATAGCTCTTTTAAAAAGGAAAGGCCCAGAAGGAACTCATTTGCTTATTAGGCCACACCCCTGGCACTAAGCCAGCCGGAACTGCGTTCCTGCTAAAAAAAAAAAAAAAAAAAAAAGCCCTGATTCTTTATATAGCTAAAGGTTCTAAAAAGTAAAGCAGACAATTAACACCCTTGTTTTACACCTCCACCAGTCTTAAAGGGAGGTGAAAGTATACTGTCTAAACTTGACCTTGCCTCTGAACATTGATAAATTATTTCAGCCCATTGCAAAAAATAATTGCTAAATTCAAATGTTTTTTATTATCAGAAGCTTAATAAAGGTACCACGTTTTGGACACTCAGGAATATATTACATGTCAATAATGCATTTGATTTTAATAAAACTGAAGTATATAATTAGTACCAGCAAACTTGTTCTCATTTCTCAGGTCAAGATATCAATGTATGTTTTTCCACTGAGGAAAAATGTCGCTACAGCCAGTTGGAACCAAGTGGCTACTATAACTGGCAGGGGAAAAGAAAAAGGAAGTGCAGAAATTTTGCTTTTCTTGAGGATTCATTATGATACCATGGAGTGCCTGCATTTCCAGTAATTCTACAACCTACATACTTAGTAATAGCTGGACATGGTTTTACAGTGCATAGAGCAATTCAGTGACCTACTGCCTCCTTTTCCTTACAATTTTTTTTTTAATGTAAGAGGGCTAGATACTATTTTTAAAATTAGTTGAAAATACAAGAAAAGGTTCCTGGCCATGACAAGTAACCCAACTGGTGGCTGAAATCTTCTTCAATGGTAGACCACTGTACTTATCAAAGCAAGTGAGGTGTAGGTACCTGATATTTGTAACTTCTTGTGCCCAATACAGCTCTGACCTGGATTGTCCAAGATAGCCCTATCTCATAAGATCTTAGAAGCTAAGCAGGGTCTGCCCTGGTTAGTATTTGGATGGGAACACCAAGGAATTCCAGGACTGCTATGCAGAGGCAGGCAATGGCAAACCACCTCTGTTAGTCTCTTGGCTTGAGAACCCTACAGGGTCACCATAAGTCACTACAACCTAAGGACACGTGTAGTGCAGGACTAAACAGTTGGTGGTGGATAATGCTGTCATGTTGCAGCCAACATATGGCAACAACATGGAGATTTCAAGGCAAGAGACTAACAGAGGTGGCTTGCCATTTCCTGGCTCTGCCTTGGACTTCTCCGGTGGTCTCACATCTAAGTACTAACTAGCGCCAGCCTTGCTTAGTGTCTGAGATCTGACAAGATCAAGCTAGACTGAGCCATCCACAGTTGTACACTTCAAAATCCATTGAAGTATATGAGTTTTGAAGGCTGTAACTCTGTTGGAACTATGTTCACAATCTCTTTATAAATCATTTCCATTCTTTGATATAAGTATTAAGTACAGAGTCGTACCACTATACATTTGAGATGAAATATTAAGGCTACAGCACTGCACATATGTGGAAGATCACTGAATTCCACTGTCCCTACTTCTGAGTAAATATGCATAGGACTGGGATGCATCTGAGAGCTTGCTCCTTAAAACTCACAAAATAAACACTACCTAAAATAATAATGCTTTGGCTTTGTCCAATACTAAGAAACTGGGGAGGGGAAGGAATATTGGAACTTTATGGAGAAAGCAATCCTGTTGCATGAATCAACTGCTGTATAGGTAAGATTTTGCTTGCTTGTTTCCAAACTCAGCTGTCTCTGCTCTGCTACATAGGATGACTCATTAAAAACGCCTAGCACACTGTTCTCCAACTAGGCTTTCTATTCACAGCCTTCCAGCAGTACTTGTGGGTGGGGAATTAGCTCAAATGGTAGAGCGCTCGCTTAGCATGCGAGAGGTAGCGGGATCGATGCCCGCATTCTCCAGTTTGTTTTTTGCTTTATACAGAAGCTTAAATACTATCCGTTTGAAATAGTGGTGCATACTGCTTCAAAACATTTGCTTTAAATTACAGCCTAAGATGCAAGGGGAAAGGAACTAGCAACCATGTTTTAGTTGTATTACTATAAATGTATCTACCAGTACGATCCTATGCATTTTAAGCAAACTCCTATTGAATATCTGAGGTACAACAAACCATTAAAATTGCATGCACCAGTCCATTCACTTCATGCTCGGCAAACAAGCATTCCATACTCTGAGCCATTCTCTGAATGCCTTGTAGACAGTTAGGAGCCAGAAATATTTTCATTTAACCAGTGCCCCTTCCTGTGCATAAAACACAGGTACTTACAAAAGGAAATCAGTTGCTACAAAGTCTATAGCCCTTTGATCTACTTTCTTTCCCTGTTCCCTTTGAGGCTGCCCAGCAGGCTATGAATAGACAGCCTTTGTATTAGAAAAAACAGTCCTGGAGAATGCGGGCATCGATCCCGCTACCTCTCGCATGCTAAGCGAGCGCTCTACCATTTGAGCTAATTCCCCCTGCAGATTACAGGGTTTAGCCTTTGGTGAATCATTACAGGAAATGGCCTGTCCTGGAAACATCACACCCTCAGGACTTCCCAAAGAATGAAAACTTCTAGAGACAGACTTACCTTATCGAAATGAAAGGGGCAGTGAGGACTTGGTAAAAAATTGCTTTATCTACAAATACAGTATAAGTGGAGACAAGACAAGTCAGAAGCTACCCTTCCCAGAGCAACTTGGGCAGCTGCCCCCCAACAACCTCATTTTAGCAAACTCCAACTAAAAATTCTCTGTTTCCCCTCTTTCTCCACCAGTCTGTTTATAATTCACTACTGCTCTTTCTCAGACACACATCTGCCCCTCCTCTCAATTGGAGAAGCATCACCCTTTCCAGTATTGGCTGACCTGGAAACATCTTAGTGATATTAAAAGCCACAACACTAAAAATAAAACAAAATGGTGCGAACATTTTAATCTTGCAGGTTGGTGATTTAATCTTGCATCAAAAAGCCTTTATTGGCATATATCAGATTATAAACAAACAGGTAAACAGGTACAGAAATAAGAAAAACAGTCATATGCAGCTATATATTGGACAATGTACTGGACTTGAGTCTTGATTACCAGACAACATTGGTGTTCAAAATGGCCGGGGTCTGGCTATAGGAGTTTAATAATATTTTAAATACCATAAAAGGCATGTAGCCTCTCTTTATTGTAAGTTCACATGCCATTGGAAAAATAAAAACAGAAGTGAACCAGAGAGAAGAGAAAATATGAGAGTGCGAAGAAGTGTGCTGAAAAAAAACAGAGCAGATGTGGAATCATTGTTCTACAAAGCGGGAAAAGGAAACTACAGTACACTATATCTTGTTTTGTCCTTTCTAGTTTCTGTTTCTTCTTGCTGAAATATAGATCCAAATACATTTTCAGTTGTACAAATCCAGCACTCCCTCTTCTTTTCTTTTCCATAGAACATGTATTTAATAAAGTAAAGGTAGTCCCCTGTACAAGCACCAGTCGTTTCCAACTCTGGGGTAACATTGCATCATGACGTTTTCACAGCAGACTTTTTATGGGGTGGTTTGCCACTGCCTTCCCCAGTCATCTACACCTTTCCCCCAGCAAGCTGGGTACTCATTTTACTGACCTCAGAAGGATGGAAGGCTGAGTCAACCTTGAGCCACCTACCTAAACCCAGCTTCCGCCAGGATCGAACTCAGGTTGTGAGCAAAGCTTGGACTGCAATACTGCAGCTTACAATGCTGCACTACAGGGCTCCTATATATTCAGTACTTAAGAGGTAATACAAATTTTCATACACATGCTCACTATTTGACTTTTCCTTATTATCTGAAGAAAATGTGCTGAATTTTTTCAGAGCAGGAAGGCAAATAATTTGTGATTAAAGATTTCTTTTTCTTTTTTTTTTTTTTACAAATTTAAAGTTTATTTACAAGGGGAAAAAAGGGGAAACAACAACCAAGCAAAACAACTACAACATAACATACAAAATAACAAAGTAACAACATAACAATAACCAAAATAACATAAACATATCACATTCCAGCATCTCCAATCATACCAGGAGCATTCGGGGTCTATCTATTTACTATCTCTATTGCTCCTATTTTACACCTTTATCTTTCACCCAACAATAAATTGGATCCCACGTCTCATTACATTTTTGCATATTACCCTCTTGTAATCTTGTGGTCAATGTATCCATCTCTGCGGCTTCTAGTAATTTTGTGATAAATTCTTCACTATTTGGTATTGTGGCTGTCTTCCAATACTTAGCATAAAGAATTCTTGCTATGGTGATTATATGCAATAAAGCTTTAATGGTGGTCTTAGGAAGATTATTTCTACAGATTCCTAAAAGGTACAATTCTGGCGTATGAGGTATGTTAATTTTAAGAATTCTTTTGATCCATGTATTAATCAAAGCCCAGTATTTTTTTGCATGATCGCATTGCCACCATATGTGAAACATGGATCCTTTAATTTTTTTTACACTTCCAACATTTGTTGCTATAGTCAGGATATATCTTTGCTAGTCTGGCCGGGGTAAGATACCAACGGTAAACAATTTTATATAAGTTCTCTTTATAAACTGCAGATCTCGTCAATTTAAGGTTTAATTTGTGATTAAAGATTTCTTGAGGCAGTCAAAAAACCCTAGCTGCAGGCATAAGGTTACACTTCCCTAGAACAGAAGTATAGCAGGCTTCACATTTGAAGTGTATGTGTGTGTGTACACAAGCATGCCACAACTCCAGACTCACCAACAGTAGCCAGGTGCAAAATTACATCCCCAGAAACACCGCCAGTTACAACAGCATGTAGCCCAGATGAACCTATGGTTGCCAAGTACCTGCAGAAAAATATCCCATTCCTGTAATTAAAGGGACAATACATTTTTCCAGGCCTGTTGGCAACCCTAGTCTCATCATTCTGCTTGTGCTTCAAGGTGAGTATGTCCTAAGCCTCAAAAATCTGAGTATTACTGCTCTAAAACAAAAGGGAGTCTTATGGTGCCTTAAAAGCAAACTGATTTATTGTGACTAAAACAGCTACCTCTTTGAAGACCTGCTTGATTTCCTTGGCACCCTGACCTTTTGGCTTTTGGACATTGACTTCTGATTCTGGTTTGTGATTCTGCATTGGTGACTTGGCTCCTGCTTGACTTCCTGGACTTTGACCTTGGACTGGCTTTGGACTCCTGTCTGCCTGCACCCTGAGAACATGACAGTTGGTCTTAAAGATGCACTTGACTCCCACTTTAGTCAACTGCTTCAGACCAACACGGCTGCCCACTTGGATCTGCTGCCTGAAACGTGTTTCAGTGGAATGCTTACTGATCTGATCTGCCAGTGACAAGGAAGATAACTCATCAAAGGCCATATAATCTCTCCAATGAGGGGGAATTAGCTCAAATGGCAGAGTGCTCACTTAGCATGCGAGAGGTAGTGGGATTGATGCCCGCATTCTCCATTGGTATTTCTGCATGCTTTAATAGGGAAAACATTCAAAAGTGTAATTTCTTAAAGTTCTGCAGCCAATATTGTTGTATGAAAAGATTTTCGGTCATAGTTTGTTACTGAGCAAAATAAAAATGTCTGATGAATGGAGGTAGCTAGAAGAAACTAATGATTACTGCACAATCCTGTTTATGACCTACTCTTTGCATCAATTTTTAAACATTAATCAGCATTCTCTTACCACAAGATGATGCACAAATATACTTTTTAAAAACAGAATCAGCAATAAAGTACAAAGATATTAACCATCCATATAGTTACCAAATTTCGACACAAGAGTCTAAGAATTGGTGTTGCCAACAGATCAGGAGGAAAATGTCAGGTCACTTTAATAGAGGTTTAAGATGTGGAAACAGGCAGCTGAAGCTGTTCATGACATGGAGAAAAATAGCATAACTTGTTAAATAATACACCATTAAGTCTTTATTTAAAATAAGGGAATTTTTTCTTTCTCCAGGAAGTTGGCAACCCTACTAGGATTACAACTACCAAACAGATCAGATTAACTACATGGCTTCCTGCACAGGCTGGTACAAAACTGTAGTAATACTATCAAGAGAAGCTCCTGTTTTTAGTACATCTAAATTCTCAAAATGAAGGAACCAGGGCACAGCTCCTTCATTAAAATATGTGGGACTGTGTCCATTTAGGGCTTTATAGAACCAGTAGAACCAGAATTATCAAATCCCTTGAAAAGCAGCCATGGAATTGCCAAACAGCCTGGAGAAAAAACATCTTACTTTTTTAGTAGAGGCTAAATTGGAAATTATTTACCTGATATTATATACTGTGCATTCCATGAAAGCTACCCACTTTCATATATTAAGCCTCCATGAGGTTAACTAGTAGGACACAGCAAGCGAGCTAGCTAGTACAGGAGTAAACTCAAACATTCAGGAGTGGAACTTCACCCAGCAGTAAATTCACCATCTTAGAATCATCAGTCCACTCACTGGAATACAGAATGTGCTTTGTTCATCATCTCCCTTGTCCAGCCCGTAACACCAAGATAGAAAAAACAACTGCGCCTGAAAAACAAAACTCACTAATCACTTAAGAAATTTTTCTATTGAATTTGAACTACAAATGCAAAAGACATATTACAAAAGACATATTATCAGACAGATAATTCCAAAACTTCAGTGTCTCTTAAAGCAACAAAAAATTCTTCCTGTATGACTCCTCAATCATTTTCTTCTTTCACAAGTCCCAGAAGGTCCAAAGTTCAATACACAAATAAGAGTCAATATCTAGGATTCGGCTCCAAATGGTAATTTTCCTTCACGTGGTTGCCAGCTAGAAGATTTACGTTCCACTATACAAAGCTTTTTCGCAAGCCAAATACTACTATTTGCTCTCCAAGCATCACTTCCACACGCCCATTTCTCTAGACATTTTTTCAAAAGACGGCTTCAAAAAATTTGTTTTTCAGGCACAGTTGTTTTTTCTATCTTGCTCTCACTGTGCCGCCACTGGTTTTTTGTCATAACATCAACCAGGCAATGGAGACGGAACTGCTGTTCATGAATTTGATAGCAATGAAAACTAGAACAGGATGTTACCAGCACACTGATGACACTGCACTATGAATCCATGGCTCTTTCCCAACAACTGCCACCAAATGTTTAATAGCTCAAAGAACGAGATGGAAATTTGCAGAACATCCCAAGTTACTAGAGAAGGGGAGCAGCAATTGCCTCATATAGCATCCTCTGGAGCAGGGGTGACCAGACTTGCTTAATGTAAGAGCCACATAGACTAAACATCAGATATCTGAGACACGAACACCAGATGTTTGAGAGCTGCAAGACATGAAGGGAGTGAGGGGGAAAGAAAGCAAATAGATGGGAGAGAGAGGAAGAAGGGAGAGGTAGAAAGAAAGCAACTTTAAATGCATTCTCCAAGCTGCTGGCTAGCTTGGCTTGGAGAAGTGATGTGAAGAGACAAATGTCTTCTCCAAGCCAGCCAATGGGGGCGGTGGGGGCTCCCAAGACACAGTTTGGCCACCCCTGCTCTGGAAGCAACTTATCAATATGATTGGAAGCACTGCAGAAAATGAATGTTCCCTCCACCAAGGCTACTCAGCAGGATTTGATGCCCCATTTTTACTTCTAGTCCACAAAGATAAATCACCAGACTTCACCATAAATGTCTAGATTCAGATTATACCCCTGAAACACTAACAATTCAGTGGAGCCAATAATTTATAACAGTACAGAAAACCAATTTGTTCAAGTAGTATCTGTAATTAATTATGTTCATTCTTATCCAATAAAAGAATGTTTACATTTTATCAAAAAATACTATAAATACCTGACTACTCTAGGGCAACCTTTTCAGCAAGGAGAGTTTTGCAGCCTCCTTCTGAGATGAAGACCATAATCCTCCTCAACTAATGTCCATTTGCTGTTGAAGTGTGGCCAGTGTCACATAGTAGCTAGACAGGGGTGCTGAATTCATTTGTTAGGCAAACCAGATCTGACACAAATGGGAATTGTGGGGCCGGGCCATGTGAGTCATAAAATGTAATGTGAGGTAATGGAGATAAAAACTTTATAAAAGACACAGACAAACACAATTAAAGATATTTTTAAAACTTAAAATACAAATATGCTTAAAACTCTTGCTATATTTCATTTAAAATGGAAAGGTGAGAAAATAGTGGGATTTAGCAATGCAATTATGAAAATAAAACATCAAGAAAAAGCACAAGGATCACAGCAGAAACTAAAAATATAAAATGCCCTGAGTCTGGGAATAATGAAATTGCATTGCAAGCCCCCCACCCCCCAGTCTAATCGGATTGGCAATGGCTCTCCAGTGTAATATCCCCCATTGGCAGTGGGTTCCCAAGTTAGAGTATTCACTAGGTCAGGTCCATTCAGCAGAGACAAACTGGTTCAAAGCATCAACCCTTTATTTGCTAGGATATAACTCAAGGAAGCATGAGCTTCAGCTGACTATAGGAACGCTGAAAGTGGAACTGATTTCTGCTCCATTTAAACACATTGCAGCACAGACAAAGTTGCAAGAAACATCTGGAAAGGATTTTCCATTAAGGTCTCTGGGCCCTATCTATCTAGGCACAGAGACCTTAATGGAAAATCCATTCCGCGTTTTTCTTGCAGCTTTGCTTCCTGCTGCAGCCAGCAAAGACAAGGAAGAAAAAGCAGGGGACTTCAGCAGCCTTGGAGCTTCAAAGGGTGAGTATAAAAGGGGGGAGGGGGAGAAAAGCACTTTGCAGATCTGTTTAAAGCCCTGGGTGAGCCGATTGTGACCCACAGGCCAGACATTTGACACCCTTGCCCTTGCCCTACATCATACAATGGTAAGATGTTCCTGATGCCATATCTGATCTGAAGATACTCATAAAAGATACTCACAGGGTTAAATTTTGTCTTAAATTCTCAGAATAACATGGTCCCTTCCTTGTGAAGGTCCATAAAACTGATACATCCACATGAAACCATTTATTAAATAGGTCTTAGTTTTTTCAAGTCAACCAAAGTCTCAGTAGACAGCACTTAAGGGACAATATCAAATTATATATTCCCCAAATGTAGAGAAGGTGAAACATGTTTTCTTCAGTTGTGTCTCTTGCCCAATACATATCTTAAGAGGCACTTCCACTCTTTTTTATTCTAATTCCTGCTTAGCTTGTTTTTTTTTCAAATCTCTGAAAGAAGGGGTGGCCAAACTGCAGCTCGTAGTCACATGTGGCTCTTTCACACATATTGTGTGGCTCTTGAAGCCCCCACCACCCTGGTGGCCAGCTTGGAGAAGGCATTTTTCTCTTTAAATTACTTCTCCAAGACAAGCCAGCCAGCAACTTGGAGAATGCATTTAAAGTTGCTTTATTTCCATCTCTCCCTCCCTCCTCCTGTCTATTTGCTTTCAGCCCTGCTCTGAACCAATGCATTAGCAAAGAGCTCAGCTGTATGATAACTACAAATTATGAATTCTGAGTCCTCCCTTTTCATACAAAACTGGTATAACTTTTTGTATTCCTCCTCAAATGAACTCACTCAAAATGGACATTTTCAGGGTTGTCAAGGATGTTAACTGCAAAGCTAGGAATATGAACATAGATCTGAGAGGCAATTTTGTTTTTATTACTGCCATCTTCCTGAACTATAAGAGATTATATGTAAACCATTTGTTCAATTGATTTTCAGAGTAATTTGTTACAGGGTCCAATTTACTCAACATTTGTAGAAAAATAGATGCCTAAAGATTGCCACAAAAATGGGGTAGTTTGAGATACACAAATGGCCCTGAACTGTGGGGGGGAGGTTTGCCATGGCTTTTACCTGTCTGTTGCTTATTGCTACACTGGATCTCACACTGGGCAGAAGCAAGGATGTTTCGCTATGAGGAATAACAATCGAATCACAAGCTTTCTTCCTATTAAAAAATGTCATTTTGTTTTGGGTATAAATATAACCCACTGTACTGTCAGGCAGAGTGCACATGGCATGACAGAATATTGTGCTGGCTGCCAGGAAACAAAGTGCACACAGGGCCTGCTTTTAACTTCAGTAAATAAATATGAATCCTATCCTTTATTTAAAGGAACTCCTTTCTGGATAGGATAGAGTAGAGCAGTGGTGGCCAACGGTAGCTCTCCAGATGTTTTTTGCCTACAACTTCCATCAGCCCTAGCCATTGGCCATGCTGGCTGGGGCTGATGGGAGTTGTAGGCAAAAAACATCTGGAGAGCTACCATTGGCCACCCCTGGAGTAGAGATAGTATTCTAATCTAACTCAACTAGCCTAGGATGAAGAGAGATGTAGGAAGCATGGTGGCAGCTCTGTCTTCCATCAACCCTTTATATCAGGGGTCCTCAACCTTTTAAAATAGGGGGCCAGTTCACTGTCCCTCAGACTGTTGGAGGGCCGGACTGCCGTTACTGTACAAGGCTGCGGGCCGTCAGGTCTCCGTCTTCTGCATCTCTCTCCCTTCCCCACACCACACACCCTGGCCTAGGAACTCACCTCACCTCGGTATCACCTCACACTCTGTCTCCGCCGCCTCAGCCCAGTGCCGGAAGTGTGCGTTGCTAACGCAAGTTTAGGTCGAACGTCACTTCCGGTCTGATTTTGCCATAACCCGGCGGGCCGCATAAACGTCCTCAGCGGGCCGCATCTGGCCCATGGGCCGTAGGTTGAGGACCCCTGCTTTATATGGATCTGCATTCTTCTTTAACTGCATCGTCACTGTTCTGACCAATGCTTCAATGAAGACAGTGCTCTGAGGAAAATGGAGACTGTTTGATTTTTGATGATCACATCCATAGTCCCTTGCAAATGGCTGGACTAGTTCTGGCACTCCAGGTCTTGCAAAAAAGGATTTACAGTGCAGGACCACTGCACTGACACTCAGGCTATCCAGTTTAGCGATTTCAGGAAAGTGGGAGCAGTAATCTATGATTAGGAGAAACAAGTTCCCCTGGCCAAAAAAACAGCTCAAGCCTCACTTTTTGCCAAGGCCTCTCTGGAAACTCTAGTGGCATCAGAAGTTCAAGAAGTGCAGTAGCTGCCTGAATGCAGACAAGGCATATCTTTACCATCTTCTCTATTTCAGCTGAAAACTCTGGCCATCACACTAGCTCCCTTGCTGTGCCTGACATTTTTAATAGCTGGGTCACTGGGTGTCTACTGTGGACTCGGTACACAACTTCCTTGCACATATTAGTTGGAATGATCAGGTGATTTCCTCTCAACAACAATCCCTCTTGAACTGCTGTTTCATGATACTTCTGATACTCCAATCCAATTGGTGTTTCTCAAGCCAGACCTTTCTGCAACTTTACACAGTGTGATGTCTTCTTGTTGGTTCCTCCAAATTTCTTGCAACTTTCTATCAGATGCTGGGATGCAAACAACAATGGATTGAATATAATCTGTAATTTCTTGTTCATGTTTACTAACCTTGGTGTCAAGGCAAAGAGAAATGCAAAATGATGCAAACAGTGGTCAGTGATTTATATGGTACATGTGTGTTTTATTATCCCACTGGTGCAAAAAAAATAATTCTCTCACCTTTCCCTATGCTGTTTTTTGGGGGGACTGTTATTCCCAGCTTTTGTTCTTTTTTTTAAAAAAGTCTCCTTCTAACAGTCATGTTGTACAGTGCATACATACATATTTTATCCTTCTGTGCAAAGAAAGTAGTAATAATTTTAATAAAGATGTGTATGTAATATTTGTTTATGTCTTGCGGTTCTCAAGCATCTGACATTTATTCTATGTGGTTCTTACATTAAGCATGTTTAGCCATCCCTGCTCTAGTAGAAACGTAACAGCTGACAAGCAAGATAACTAATGAGGCAGAGAGATGAATAAGGGATTACTATACAATACCTAGAAACATGAAGTTAAATTTAGGGCATTTCTTGCTCTTTAAGGGTTGCCATTCCAGTCACAGAGAATTGAGCCTGATCCCAAGAATCATCTTTCAATTCTAGGATCTATCATTCTAGTCCTAGAACAGTTCTTCTACTCCCAGAGGCCTTTCTTCCAGTTTGGTGGCTCTCATTACAGTTCCAGAACAGGTTTTTTACTCAAAGGGACTATTCTTCAAATCTGGTGACTGTCACTCCATTCTGATTTTATTGGTTGTGAGCTGCCCTGAGACTGCTCCGGTGGGGAGGGTGGGATATAAATCTAATAAACATGAAACATTCCCAGAACACTTATATCAAACCCAGTGATCATTATTCCTCTGGGGACCCCTGTAATTTGAGTCCCAGAATACTCATACTACTACCAAGAACCATAATTTCACTCTAGGGGCTGTCATTCCAGATCACATATGCCACTCCCATTCCATTTTTCAAAATGTCATCCCAGTCCCAGAAGAGTTATGGCACTTCCAGGATGGTCATTGCTCTGGAGGCTCTCATTCCAATTCCACAGCAATATATGAAGGCCATCATCTGGGGGTTGTCATCTGGTCCCTGAACACATATGCCATTCTCCCAGTCCATCACTTCACTTTCAGGACTGCCATTCCAGTCCTAGATCTTCCACTCTGGTGGCTGTCTTTCCAGTCCCAGAACACTTATACTACTCCCAAGGGCAGTCATTCAACTCTGAGAACCATAATTCCAGTCCTAGAATAGTTGATCTGGGCCCGGGGGCCTTTATTCCAGTTACTGGCTGTCTTTCTAGTCCCAGAACACTTATGCCATTCCAAGGGACTCTCTTTCCAATCCCAGAACACTTACATCATTCCCAGAGACTGTCTTTCCACTCTGGGGACTGTTATGCCAGATCCAGAGCAATTTATTATGGCCCAGGGGCTAACAATCCACACTGGGGGACTGATAACCCACACCCATGTCAGGTGTCTCAAAATCCATGCCACGTTTTCATTTGCAACTTTTCGGCAATTTTTTTTTTCAATGAAAGTAAATTGGTATTCCTGACTCCCATTATATCCAATGGACCTTCAGATAATATCCCTTTTTATCCCAATCGGCATTCTTGTCATTCTTTTAAAAACATCCCTTAATTTTTTCTTTTACGTTTCTTCCCATTTACTTACCCAAGGAGGTTCAACCGCATTAAGGCAACAACCCCTACCATTTGCCACCATCGACTCTATTGTTAAGGGCGCTCTAAAAGCAGGAAAGAAGAAAGTCATAAAGTTCGACCAGCGACCCAAGCCTATGCATTGTTAATCGGGCAGTAAAGCAATTGGGTTCATTAAGTTGCACCACGCGTAACGGGACTGGCTTCCTAATGAATAAGCGTAAGACTGCGCTCCACATACTTTGTTTAATAGGATTTCTTCCTAATTAGACGTTCGTGAGAACACAGGCCACTCATGGGCACCCAGTTCTGAACCTCACAGTTGTGACAAACACCAGGAGACTCTTTTGCTTTCTGTTGCCTCCCTTCCATCTCTTTGCTCCGCCTGCCAGGGCGTTCTGCGGAAACTCTGACAGAGGTGGGGCTTGTTTCTAGGAAGTGATGTTACACGCAAGGCAGAAGACACGCATTTGGCGCCTGTGCGTTTCCTGGCTGGTGGAGGAGGGGTTAGGGCAAGATGGCCGGATCCACAGGTCTGTGTTGGGGGGTCTTCGGCATGGCCGAGGGGGGGAGGTCTGTCTTGGGGGGAGGACTGCGTGCATTTGGGGTTTGGGGTGGTGCTGCCGAGTTCTGCTCACTCGGTGCACAGCGGCTGGTGTCTACAGCTTTGGCAGGGTTTGTCAGGCTGGAGGAGGAAGGTGAGGAGGCCGCGGGGTTGGCGCAGGGATAGAGGGCTCTCAGCGTCGGAAGGAATGGGAGGGATTCAGGGGGCAGTTCAGGTAGTGCAGGAGCCTTCTTGTTGGGGTGTGTGTGCTGTTTATTTATTCGGGAGGTTGAGTTTTCTCTACGAAAGCTTGCAGAAGTTGGGTTAGGCTGGTTGGGAGTTTGCTTCATAAAGAAAGTAAAATTTTAAAGTAAAATATCAATGAATGATGTTGGTGGTAGAGGGATATCTCAGGTCTCTGACTTTCCTACCTCGAAATTGTAGGTATTGGGGGTGAAGAATGTAGCTAAGGAGGAGGGCGGTATTAGGGTACTGAAATTAAATCCAGTATGTTGTTTCCATAATTTTACTGATAGTGTATTAATCAGCACAATATTGGGGGTATATTTCGCTTATGAAATGTAATTGTAAGTAATATTCTTGCTTTAAACTTTTCCTGTCTGTGTTTCTTGTTGGTTAACTGAAAAACTAAAAAAGAAAACCTGGTTTTGTTCACTGCAATCTGTCTGTGGTGAAACTTGAGCTTTTTGCATTTTATTTGCTTTTTACAATTTATCTCAACCTCCCCCCCCCCCCCCAAATTTTTAGTATTGTAGAAGAATGGTTTTTTTCTAGCCATTCAATGCATATACTGTGGCTGAAGTTGGAACTAAGCTCCTATAGTAACTATGAATAGGAAACTGGTTTTTTTTTAAAAAACAAAATAAAATTCCAATGACCGTGAAGTAAAATAAAATGGTGTTTGTGTATATAATACTGTTTCCCGCTAGTTATTTTTAACTGATTGAGAATACTTGTACTTTGAGAATACAAATAGTAACCATGGCATATCAAAATGGTATTAAAAATGGTTATCTAGATAATAGTATGTGGTTTGATTCCCAAGGCATTGTGGTATTGTCTTCTTAGGTACTGGTATAAATTAGCTTATAATAAAAGGTAATATAAAATTAATAATTGTATTTGACTTATACTTGGATTTAGACTATGAATATTGTCTCTGGTAATGTGGTGATGGTTTGTGACCTGGATCTTTCACAGCAGTGAGGGATACTGAATTCCTTAAAATGTTTTGGCCCTAGCATGGGACTGTTCATAGAAGTGTGGTATGCTATATGTTCTAAACATTTTACTTTAAAATGTATTAAAATACGTAAGCACTATGTTTTGTTTTCCTTATTTATTACATTTCTGTTTTGCCCTTTTCTGTCATGGAACTCAAGGTGGAGTCCTTAAGAATTCACAGGAGACCTTCCATCAAGACCCAGACCTGTCTTGGTTTAGCAAAGTTGTTGCTTCATGGGCTTCCAATTATACCCTGGGACTGTACACTAAACTGTATGTTATACCATTACTTTAATGGAAACCATCTATTCAGTATTCCCAAAAGGTGCCTTCATTTAAATTTTGCAGAATATATGTTGGATTTTAATTGACAGGACTATTAACAGTTGCTTTTGCCAATTCCTGTCTGTAAATCTACCTTGAACAATTTAGAAAGTAGCCAAAAAATCATCTCAGCAACCTGAGGAGCTGTCTCAAGTGGGTTTCATATACATTTTCTGCATACATTTTACAAATAAATTGCTATTACATTTAAGCCACACCGTCAATCCTTGTCATAAAATGCTACCTAGAATAAGGTTGTGCAGTGATTCTGAAAGAACCTTGGTGAGCTGCTGAGTGGGCTTCCAGTGTTTGGGACAGATTTTGAATGAAAGGGACATACATGGTGAATCTGAAACTTGCATGAGATAAAGAAGACAAATCCATAAGTATGGACAGCACAAAATGGAGTTTTAAAGCTCAAAACTAGTGCTACTGGAATCAGCAATTTAAATAGTAATGTCAAAAGAGAACAGGCTGTGCTTTCTGCATTGGGTGGGGCACTAACACAAGATCTCCACATTGGATGACAGATAAATTCCTTGGTGAACGGGGAAGAGTACAGGGGTGAGATAATTGGATGTAATGAAACAGGCATACCCATTATTAATACGTACTAAATTTGTTCTTAAGGCCAGAAATTGCTTTGCCAACTAGATAGTACAACACTATTTTAGAAAACTGGTAGTATGAATTGAATCAAAATATAGTATGAGCAACAATCAAAATATAGCAGGAAGTGTTTTGGACCTGATGTTTTTGGACCTGCCTGATTATTACTGTGGCCAAAGCAACAATAAAATGTCTGACTGGCTGGCTAGTTCTCATAAAACTAATGATGAGAGACACAATAACAAATCGGTAACTGAACAGAGAAATCTACAGTATTTTAAATGGCAGTTATCCCTTCTACAGTTCCCAAGGCAAAAGTTACAAAAAAAAGGATTCTAGAAAGTATCTAAACATTTTACTGCCTTGAAGTCTCATGTCTGACATGGAATTGTGATGGGCAAGTTGTTAATCTCAGCCTTGGCTCCCCATCTGTAAATGGAGATAACACTCTTGTGATATAAAATACGATAGACACTTAGGATTCCTATAGCTGCTTGATTGTTGATGTGAGAGAAGAATGGAAGGAGACGGGAAGGAGGAAGATGTCTCTGGAATTATACTTGCTGAGAGTCAATGCGGTCCATGCAGTTGGCCAGCAAGTAATTGATTAGTGTGATTATTTTAAAAATTGATTTAATTACTAAGGTTTTTATATTTCATATCCATTGTCAATGGACTTGTCCATTGTAAACTGTGAAATAAATTAGAATGTTCATGATGCTGAGAAGTTGTGAAGAAAAAATACAAGCAGTTTAAAGAACTAGAATGAATGAAGGTTCAGAGAGCAGACCTGAGTGTGCATCAGGGAATCAAATTTATCTCTACTTGAGTGAATCCATGATTAGATGTGTTCTTTACCAATGCTTTGACAACAGTTTAGGACTTCTTCAATAGAATTACTGAAGCATTTTTAGGTCTATAAAGAGTCTTCTTACCAAGAAGGAAATGGTATGGGGAGAGTGTGGACACTGTGGCTTTTGCTGTATAAGGGAGCCTATAGCCTTCTTAAAATCAAATCAGGAGTGCTGCAAAGGGGGCTATCCTACTAATGCTTCCAGTTTTAAATATCTCTTGCAGTGGACTGGTCTCAGCATATAGACTTTTAAGTTTTGGGTTTGAAAAGTAAACCTATATTAGTTTATAATAATTTGCAGCTTTTTGTAGCAGGTCACGCTCTTATTTGCCACGTTACTCTGCAAAGTGCATTATGATTTGTTTTTGTGTTGCAGTAATCCCATGAGTTTTCATTATACTTAACTTGTTTATGACTGTTCAAAGTGCCTAACATGTTATTTTGCTATCCTTAAAGAAATCCTGTAACATAGGTCTATGTTGCAGTTATAGTTTGGGGACAATGGCTTGCCTAAGGCCATCTAGTGATTATATGGTGCAGACAAAATTTAAACTGGGAATTTCCTGGTTCATAATTAAATTCTTTTACGCACTGTGCTTCATTGTGTTGTCCCAGCAATTGCCTCTGTACATTCAGGAAACTGAGATTTAAGGAAGGCTGGACAAAAAGTAGACTGCAGTTAACCACTAACCAGATTTGCTTAGCTCATAAAGTGCTTACTATTGCTGGGATTTCTTCAAATGCTAAATGATATGGTTCTTGGCAGGATCTAACAATAGTTACCTTTTGTTCTTAATCAAGAGTTGATATTTAGAATCAGTGATTGCAGATCTGTAATGCCTTTACTAAGAGATCCTTACTCATTTGTTATGAGGGCCGGATTTGACATAAATGAGACCTTGTCGGGTCAGGCCATGTGTGCCATAAAATGTAATGCCAGTTAGTGAAGATATAAACTTTATAAAGGGCACCAACAACACAATTTTTACAAAAAATAAACTTAAAACATCCTTAAAGCATTAGCACTTTTGCAATATTTTGGTTATTTAACGGTCCTTGATAATTGACACCTCTCACTCCGAATTATTGCATCAAAATATGGAGACAATGTTTGTGCTGTAGCAATCTTGAGTATGCTGTTCAGATACTGTTCAGATGTGTATCTGTAAGTTGCAAACCTACTTTTGATATATTGACATTCATTACAGAAATCTCATTGTCAATGCTCTGTGCCCTAGGACCCAGGGGAAAACATGAAATGGCTAGGCAATGCATTGTGAACTTTTGTACATAAGTTGCTCTGTGTGCTGTTCAAGAACATGTGAAGGCACCATGACACAGACTGAGGGGCTATGTGTGTCTACAAAGCTATGATCTTCCCCAGAAAAATAATTGCAACAGAAGGCAAAAAGCTCTTACTTACCTTGAATAAAACTGTTGGTCTTACAGTTGCTTTTTGTATTTCTCTGGTGGGATTGAGGCAGCCAGGAAAGCAGTTTCTGGCACTTCCCCCAGAGAGGGGGAGGAAGGAGGAGCATCAGCCAGTGATTGATTGAGAGAGCTCTAGATGTGCCAGGCTCTTTCAATCACACAGAGCCAAGCTCCTCTATTGGCTGAGACTGCTCCTTCCCCCCTCCATTGAGGAAGAGGAAAAGAGCAAGGAGAGTCTTCTTTGCTTGACTTCCTCAGTTCCACAGAGGAAAACAAAAATGGCAATGACAAAAGCAGGAAGTAGGCCATAGTAGGCTGCATAGAAGCCCTCTGGGGGCTGAACATTTGACACCCCTGCCTTATAATGTCCTCTTGTTCTTTCAATTTAAAACAAGTTGGTGAACCACATGGAATTTAGTATAAATAAATTAGAAGGGCAGTCTATAGTTTCCACATAGTGGCTTGCTCCAGGTTGCCAGTGACTTATAGTTAGAGATATCTTTACCAAGCTTTGTCTAGTTTCTATGCAGTGATTTTCAATACAAAAATGAGGAATAGGTTTGTGTGGTCCAGTATTCCTACACCACACAGAGGTATCACACTGGATTGATAATTGTTGTTCGTATAATATTTTGTTCTGGAAAAAAAATCCCAGAAGAATGAGCCTATAGTGTGATTTTAAGTTTTTACAAATGTTGTACTGACTTTAAAAGCAAAATGTGAGTAAATATGAGCTCAGTGGAAATTATTTGGTATTATTATTGCTAACAAAACTCATATTTCTTCACATAGCTTCACAGGAAATAAAAGTATTATAATGGTATATATATTTCAATAATATGCAAAAGGAGGGCTACCATATTAGAATTTTGGGTCTATATTAGCTGTGGAATTAAGTTCATAAATTACTAGTCTACAAAATAATGTAGTAGCCTGTTCACTGATATGTCAATTAAAATATTTTTAAAAAAGAAAAACTCAGGAATGTTGTTATGAGGATATATTTTTTTTAAAGGTTCACATTTATTTGTGATTTGAATGGCATGTATGGAAACAACACAGCTACAGTTTCATAACTTAAACTGCAGATTTTCCTTCACATAATCTAACTAAAGAAAGATAACACAAAATACCTTTGTCCAAACAATCATTTATAACAAAACAGTGCAGGACTCTGCTGGTATGTATCTGGGTTTCCTTGCTCTTAATTTGCACCAGGATTTATAGAACTCAGGCTAGACTTGTTTTTAGTGCCCGGATTCAGTCCAAAAACATGAGATGTAATAGATAGCCTGTGATAATGAATTAAATGCTCTTTTAAACTCATTGAGTAGCCCAAACAAGTCTTGCATAGTACCTACATTCCATTCAAGAGCAGTTTTCTTTGAAATCATACACAAAATTTCAACAGCTAATGCAAGTTTACATCTTTCCTTAGCTAATGCAAGTTTACATCTTTCCTTATGATTTGGCCTGAGATCAAGGGGAAAGTAAGTCAAACAGCAGTTATGCTAAAGGCAAAGACTATGCTCACAAAACATAGAAGAAGTGCTGGCTGACTTCTTCAGTTTTCTGGGTCCTGATCATGCAAGAAGCATGTAAGTAGCAGATGTCTTTGCATAACAAAACAGGAGGCTTCTGGAACACAAGTATTCTTTCAGTAACTGATAGAAGTTCAGTCAGCACTGAACTGAGCATGTCCAGTGAATATTTTAAAATAATTGTAAGGGGTATATTTGGGCTGGGCTAAGTTCTGTAAAGCAGGCACTCTTAATCACCTGATCACTTGGGGGCAGTTTTTGCTGGCCAATGGCAGCCCATCACCTAAATAACAAACCTGATGTGTTTATGTTCCTTAGGGCCTAGAAGCCTCTCCTATTCTAGATGCATTTTTGTTTTCAAGAAACGTGTCAATGACTTCAGTTATTTTGTGACTTGCTATGTTTGAGGAGTTTAGCTTAGCGTTACAAGAGGCTGATACAATCAAAAAACAAATTAATGGCAATCCTGCTAGGCAGGCCCATAGTTAATCAGGGGCCCACAGGGCCTGGCCCCCTGACAGGTTTGGGGGGGCCCTCATCCCCCATCTCAGGGCTGCCCCTCTCCCTCCCACTCCAGTGCAATTTAATTGCGCAGGAGGGGCACCAGAGCAGCCACTGCCTGTCCCGCACCATTTAAAGGGCGAGCCAATCAATTTATTGGCTGGTTCAAATTCACATGGAGTGGGGAGAAAGAGGGGTAGCCTCAGCCTCTCCAGCTTCCTGCTCTCTCCCGATGGTCCTCCCATGGCCCCCTCCCCCACGGCCCCTAGCTATGGGGTAATTTTGCTTACAGAAGAGTAGCTGGTGATAATAGCATAGTCACTATTGTTTTTCAGTCCTCTTTCCCATACTTATAACTCATCACTTTTCAGGCATTATTTTTCTCAAAGTCTTCTTGAAGGAATGTGTTTACTTGGTTGTAATCAAGGGCCAGTTTTCAAAACTATTGGTTTCTGTGAAAAAGCTACCACTAATCAGCTGTTAACATCTGCAGTACCAGTTATTGATCAAAACAATCTTTTGTGTATCCATTTCTGTTGATAACTACTGCTCCTAATTGTATGCATTAAAAAGTGCAAGAATTGTTGTTGCACTATATGTATAATGCATGAGTTAATAATTTATTTGTGTAGTAATAAATCATTTTGCACTTTGTTTGCATTTTGTGCTCACAGCATTTAGCTGTCTTTGTGGGAAATAGATGGCTCTAGTTTTTCTGGGGATATTTTAAAAGCTGACAAAAGTCTTATTGTGATCCATATTCTGTGACAAGAGCACTGGTCACCCGTAGAATACTTCAGAAAGTGAATCTGAGGCTATGCACCAGTGAGCAGTTATAGCAATTAAATTTAAATAGTATACAAAATCCCTTTATTTAATTTGCAAGGTTGTATTTTGAGAGGTTCAAATTGAAAAACTCTTTCCCATGGCAACCACAGGGCACTATAAGTCTTAGCTGGAGGCAAGAGTAGGACAATTTTAACAAGATTTCTTATAAGCTTTTTTCCTTTTCTTTTTGGAATTGTTTGCTTTGCTAATAAGTGTACACTAAAGCCATACATCTTAGGCAGAAAGAGGAAGGACTGCTTTTGTTGCAGTTTGGTGATAGGGGGGTAAATGTGCTTGTTTAACCCCCCCCCCCCAAGCTACAATGCACTTGGCCATGTGCACTTGGGGGGGTGGGTCCAGCTTAAAGTGGAGCCCTGTGGGGAAACCGTGGAAGCACTCCCACCTGAAAGCAGTCAATAAACAGCTTATGCTCTCCTGCATCAGGCTAAGATAAGGAATAATAGATTTGACTAGCCCAAGTGATAATGCCTTGTACATCTCAGTTGTAACTATCTGTATGAATGAGAATCAAGCTTCATATAAGTTCAGATATTTATCTTTGTTCTCTTGCAGTCATCTGTTAAATTCAGTTAGCACCTTCCTCAGTTCTGTCTCCAAAAATAGCCGCCTGAGCACGCTTGTGGTCAAACCAACTTAGAGTAGGCTGAGTACTTGCATAATAGTTGACATACACAAGGAATCAAATGTATACATAGCTGGATCAGTTGCTTGATGCATGAGCTTCAGCTGCTAGTGGAATTTGCTGACTTATAGCACTTTTTGAAATGATTGCTTTTATGGGGAAATTATGTGATGCTGAATTTATGGTTTTTGCTTTAATCCTCTCAAGAAATATGTGTTTCTCCAGTGATTTGGGGTGGGGCAGTCTACATCTGGGTGTAGCTCCTCCTCTCATGCATTTTCAGTCTTCATGATTACCAGAGGGGAGGGGCTTCTCCCACAGATCCCCAGTCTTTGGCCCTGTCTTTGGCAGCAAGACATCCAAAGAGTGCCACAATTCCAACAGAAATTGAAGAACTTAGAAAATTAAAAGAGGACTGAGGGAGAAAGAGTCCTCAAGACTCATGGGCAGTGAGAAGGTTTCCATTCCTTCCTGCACACCATCTGCTATAGAGGTGAAAGTCTGGGAACCAACTGTGGCAGGGACTCTTCCTTAACTTCTTTGCCTCCCTAAGCTGTGGGGCCTCTAGCCCTAGGGCTAGGAGCTTCCCCAGTCACCATGTGGCTTCCAGTTCAGCCCCAAGATAGCATGGTGTCAGAGATATACCTTCCCAATTCCCTGGCCTGTACCCCCTTCTTCATCTTTCAACAGAGATGGAAGGAGTCCCCACCTTAGATCTTTATCCAGGCAGTGCCAAGGTCAGCCTTCTAGCCTGGCTCAAGGGGAAGATGAGAAGGGAAATTAAACAGGCCATTAGTCAGATAGTCCTAAATAGGAGTGCTCCAGCTAGATCCTACCATATGGAAGGCATTTCCCATTCAGTAGTGCCTTCAGGAGCAAAAGGTCAGACAGAACATCTTACTCCCCATCTGAACTCAAGAGGAGAAAATTTAGAAGTCCAGTCCTCTTCTGGGTTACCAGTATGAGGAATCTGAGGAAGGGTATCTGAGCATGGAGTCCAGTCCTGTTCTGGGTCACAGGTATGAGGAATCTTCTGGGTCACTGGTATGAGGAAGAGGAAGAGCTGTTGGATGAGGAAGACACCACTGTCACCACTATGCAGATTTGCCTCTTCCTCCAGGAAGTGTATTATGAAATCCTTTCTGAGGTGCTATATATAGAGATTCCATACAGCACCAAACAGAAGGAAGACAGAGACCCTAACATTCCAACTGGCTCAGACAGAGCGCTCCCTAAGGTGGGGTCTGTTCCTGGTGGGATCCCCTTTCCTGTTGTCTTTAACAATGTGGTCAAAATTGAATGGGAAGCACCTACCAAACCAAAGTCTAACCATCCCATTATCTTCAGGTTCTGTTCCTTAGTACCAGAGGCAGTGGAGAGATTCACACTATCATTCGTGGATGATTCAGTGGCAAGCCTGTGCTCAAACTCAGTGCTTCCAGTGGAGGTGGGCAGTTTCTCTAGGGACCCTTGTGATATATGAACACAGCAGGACTCTGAAGCTTTAGCAGCAGTGCTGAGAGCTTCCACAGCATGCTCCCTATTCAGGGTGCTTATTCCCGGGTGTCTGATCTTTCAGCAGCAGTCAGCAATATTCCTAAGGCCCTCAAGACAAACTAAAAAAGATTGCCCTCGTTTCAGCCTTCTTGACAGATGTCTCCTTAGATGCCATCCAGCTTTCAGCCAGAGCTATGGCCTCTAACATGACAGCTTAGACGTAACACTTGGCTTTGAAATTGGGAGGTGGATCCCTTGGCCCAGGCCAGGGTGGCCACTGTTCCTTTCAAGGGCATTCAATTATTTGGAGAAGGTATGGACAAGTACCTTGTGGAAGATAAAGACAAGAAGAAATTGTTGCCTTCCAGGAAGAAAAGATACCAAGATTAAGAAACAGTTTTCTTCCTTTTAAGATTCTAAGTGTGCATTAGGATCCAGTTCTTCCAGGTCCTTCAAGGGTGAAACAGCAGTCCAAGCAGCAACAGAACAGCCTACAATAATCATCCAGACAGAACAATAAGGGATCCAAAAAGGGCTCTTCAGCATGACTATGCCAAGACCTCAGACACACCAAGAGTCAGAGGTCATCTCCAACTCTTTGCAACCCAATGGAAACACACTGTGAATAACAAATGGGTCTTAGACAAAGTGACAAATGGCTACTCTCTGGAATTGAGCTCGCTAGCATACAAGTGCTTTCTTCAGGTATCAAGAAATCCCTCTGATCAGAAGCATCTCCTCCTTTTGAAGGCCATTGGGGTGATAGAATGCAGGCCAGAAGCACAAACCACATTGGGTCTACTCAATTCTTTTATGGTCCCCCCAAATAATGGGGATTTCAGGGCCATTCTAGATCTCAGGTAGTTGAACAGGTGATAAGAAGGAGAGATTCAGAATGGAGACCCTCAGGTGCATTATGGTTTCAATCCAGAGAGGAGACTTTTCTCAGAGGCCTACCTACACATTGCAATCTAGAAAACTCATAGAAGGTTCCTGCATTTCTCATATGGGATACATTTCTAGTATTGTGCTTTTCCACTTGGTCTCAAAACAGCACCAAGGGTATTCACCAAAGTTCTGATCTCATTAGTGGCACACCTAAGGACTCAGGGAGTGCCCATTCTTCCTTATTCGGATGACAGCTTGATCAGGGCACCATCCTGACAACAAGAAATTGAAAACTGAATGGTGTCTTGCCCCCAGGAACATGGATTTCTGGTCAACTGGAAGAAGAGCAATCTACGCCCATCTCAGACAGTTCTACATTTGGAAGTATTAATGGTCAGGACAGGCTTTTCTTGTCACAAGAGAGACAGGAGAAGATACAAACAACCATTCACTATATCCTTCAGAGTCCCAAGGTGGAAGTTATGCTAGTGCCAAAACTACTAGGGATGATGGTTTCTATTGGGAAAAACAGGAGAGCAAGATTCCCAACACCACCCAGCTCGTTAAGAGAGGGCGATGAAACTGGCAAGGACCCTGTAGTTTCAGAGAGAGAGATACAACTGTTTCAGAATAGCTCATGTATTGAAATAAAAACCACATTGCAAAAATATTCAAGCAAATAGCAATTTCAATATTCATTATATTAGAAGACATTAAAAGCCAATACTTATCAATAGAGAGAGCACTTATATATATTTAGGAATACACATTCCAGCCATCAGTCAAGACCTAACAATAGAGGTGTTGGCAGAGAGCCCTGAACAGTGGCAGACACTGACATATAGAGAAGAAAAATTCAGAGTGGTCATCAGTTAAGAAAGGACAAAACCCAAATCCTCTCCCTTGCTGGCCAGATGCAGAGTCAATGCATAATCTATTAGATTAGAAACTAATAATATACTCAACACCCTCTCCATGTCAAAGCAGGGCTCTGGAGCCACACACCCTGATATCTCAATTGTTTTGGCTTTAGGAGTAGTCGTCCTAAACTGCAAATGGCCAAATCAGCTATTGTATGCTTTACCTCCAATACATCTGATACAAAGAGTTATACAGAGGACCATCAATGTAAGGGCAGAAGTAGTCCTGGTGGCACCATTCTGGCCACAGAAGTAATGATTTTAAGGACCTGATGAAACTGTATTCCAATAACCCCTGGAGTCTTCCATTGAGGGAGGATCTTTTTCTGCAGTATCCCCAACTGGGGTTTCTCCAAGTTTAACAGCTTGAAGGTTGAGTGGTCGCAATTTGCAGAGATAGGATATTCAGAGAATGTGATTAATACCATGATAGCCTCTAGGAAAGGGTCTACTAATAGGGTCTATAATAATACCTGGCAGGTTTTCCAGTTTTGATGCCTGAAATATAAATTAGACCCCCTCTCAGTAAATATCAGATAAATACTTTCCTTCTTGCAGGAAGGTTTAGACAAAGGGCTTAGTACCAGTACTCTCAAAAGACAAGTGACCTCTCTCAGCTATTAGGGGAACCAGGAAAGAGGATCCCTGTCCCAACATCCTAATGATAGGAGATTTCTAAGGGGTATGTCCTTAATTAATTCCCCACCCCCACCCCTTTCATTGTTTCCCAACCTGGAGTATGAATGTAGTGCTGCAGGCATTATCTAGGGCTCCCTCTGAACCAATGGCTATGTGTTCTCTTAAGGAACTTCCCTTTAAGACTATTTTTCTTGTGGACATTACTTCAGCTACAAGGGTGTAAGAACTGAGGGCCATTTCAGTAGATAAGACATTTTGTATCTTTCGTAATAACAGTAGTGCTGTGACCAGACCCACCATTAATTCCCAAAGTAAATTCCACCTTTCATAGGGTGGAGGACATGATTCTTCCCTCCTTTTGCCCCAGTCCTAAGTACCCTCAGGAGAAGCATTGTAAAAAGAGCTCAGAGTTTCTAACTTGACAGAACAAAACCCTTTCATAAGACTCTCTGTGTTTGTCTTTTTCAGGAAGGCTATAGGACAAAGAGTATCCATGTCCACCATAAGTAGGTGGGTCAGAGGATGCATCATTCTTGGCTTATAAGGCCACAGGTCTGAATCCACTCCAAAATATCACAGACCCTAAGACGGGTGACAACATCAGCAGCCTAGATCTTTTCCATCTCACGAAATCATATGCAAGGCCGCTACTTGGAGGTCTGTGCATTCTTTCACCAAACGCTACAGGATAGATAGCGTGGCTTCAGCTGAGCTGGTCTTTGGAAGGAGGGTCCTGAAGTGCACCCTCCTGGCCTAGGACCTGAGTTCTTTCCTTCATGGGGCACACTGCTCTTTAATGACCCAGACATTAAGACTGCCCCAATGTGGACCACTGGAGAACAGAAGATTTGTCTCACCATGAATCTTCCTTCTCAGGGTTCCAGGGGTGGGGCAGCCTTTTCCCACCCAAGGTATTAGAGCTGGTCCTTAGTGCTGAAGGGGTCTGCTATCGAAATTCAGGTTCCTATCTAGCCATTGTCACTATCCTGGTGTTTGTTGATCAGGGAATTGTTGGTTCCCTCTCCATTCTAGTTCCTCAGATTCTGAGAGGTTTATTGGTTAGTTCCAGTTGTTAATTAGGAAGTTCACTACTGGTGTTTTCTGGGTTGTTGATTGTTATGACGAGGGAGAGTTAAGGCTTGGAAACAGATTGGGGATATGTGGGAGAAGCTTCTCCCTTCTGGGAATTTTGAAGATTTGTGACCCTGTCTGTGGAGAGGAGGAGCCACATCCCAGATGTGAAGACTGCCCACCCTGGACCACCAAGAATATTGGAACTGATAGAATATAGAAAGAATATAGCCTACCAATGGATTGTAAAGTTGCTGCTATATTGTGTATTTCCTCTTCTTGGAACAAGATGGGTGCTCCCCCCTCCCCCACAGTATCACATTTTAAAAGGATCTGAGACATTGCTATTGTTTTATTTGTCAAATAGATCACCTTTTTCTTCATGGAAAATAAGAGACAAATCTTCTGTTTTGTTATATACAAACATGATGGGAGAAGAGTGATATAAGCCATTTTTCATCCCCATTAGGAGGAAAAGGCAAGATAGAAAGGAAGATTTTTTTTCTTTAAATGAATGGAATGAGAAAGTCTCTGCTGAAGTTCCATCAGCTGAAGATGCTTTCTGTCCAAGTCTTGACCAACAGCCGACAAGTACTGCTGTTGGAAACCTGTTACATTAGACTTATTTTTCACTCTTATTTCTAGCCTGAACCAGAAGCTCAAAATAATGTAACTCATAAAAGCTTCTAAATTCAAAGGACACGCTGTGAACAGTGAAGTTTTATATTCCACTGTCTACCAAGTAGGTTTTAACAGGGCTCCTTTTGAGCAGGAATGCCCAGGAACGCAGTTCTGGCTGGCTTGGCATCATCAGGTGTGGTCTAATATGCAAATGAGTTCCTGCTATTTTTTTCCTACAAAAAATCCCTGTGTGAAACAATGGTGACATCGACGGGTATGGCCTAACATGCAAATGAGTTCCTGCTGGGCTTTTTCTACAAAAAAAAGTCCTGGGTTTTGATGTAATAAACTGCAAAATTCCTCAAAGCCCAGGAGACACTAATTAGGTGGGGAAGGGACATCAAACAGATGGTGTCTTTTGGCATTGCCCTTTAAGGGCCACTTTGACTGTAGGCTTCATAAGTAGACAAGTTGTCAGTTCTGCCTTCCCCAACTCAGCTGCTGCTGCAGATGTTCAGCAGCAATAGTTAACCCCCAGGGACTCACAGTCACATGCTAACATCTGAACCCTAGCCAAAACAAGTAGACAAAAGTATGTGCTAAAACACAATATTACTCACTACTGCAGTGTTTACAATGCCTTATAATAGGACTTTTATTTCATAACTGAGAAAATTGCTAAATAAATTTATGAAAGGAATTAGATGTACTGCTGTTGACCTTCTACATAGAAAATTTGAAATGTGTTTTGAAACCAGTCACTTAAAAATGAAACCTATGAGAATCTACTTAATTTCGCAATAGGTTAAGCCTGAGTCAAACTAATTGATATTCTGTCACGAAATCTAAAATCCAAACTGTTCTATTATGTCACAACCACTTACAAATGGGGGCAGGTTTATTTTTCTCAGTAGTTCATAGGTAATTTGTTCCTCTGTAAACTTCACGTTTTACATGAAGGTATGGGTTTGTGATGTTTGTAATGAACAACTTGCCATGCCAATAAGTGAAATGAGGTGAGCTGTAATTTTGAACATTGTTATTTACATTGTTTCATTTTTCCATACAGTTAAAGTCCCTCGTAATTTTCGTTTGCTGGAAGAACTTGAAGAAGGTCAGAAAGGTGTTGGAGATGGTACAGTAAGCTGGGGCCTCGAAGATGATGAAGACATGACACTTACAAGGTGGACGGGCATGATTATTGGGCCACCAAGGGTCAGTGCTACAAGTTAACCTTCATTTTTTTTTAAAAAAAAAATAGTGTTTTAGCAGTACATTTGTTTCAGAGTAACTCAAATGTACATGGTAACCCTTATCAAACTAAAGAAAGTAAAATCTTGTAGGGCTAAATTTTAGTAATTCACGTCCGGCATCTTACAATACAACCGGTAGATGTCTACAGTCTTGCTTCCTGAGAGCTGGAAGATAAAAATATGTAAAGACTTTTTAAATTCACAGTTCCTGTCATCAAGAGTAATGACTTTCTTACGCACATTGCATAAGCTATCTAATTTATCTTGAGGTGATGTGCCTCTAGTGGCTGTTGCTCAAAATGAAGTATATACTCAAGTGGACTGCTAACTCAGAGCTATGACTCAGCACAGGTACATCACCCCACTGGGTGCGTTCAGACTATTTTACTGGTAGCAGTAGACGTCCCCTATTGCACTATAAGTTCAACTCTGCCAAGAAATTGAATTTATTCCTTCAGAAACATGAAATGCTTTCATCTACTATTGAGTGGCATATATAAGAAATCTTGTCTCTTGGTTGGTCTGGGTTTGCAACACAGTATTCCCTTCTTTCTTGGGGGAGGTGTGTTCCTACACTAGCAGTCCAGAATGACGAGGGGAGGTGGGTAGGAGATGAGACAATGGGTCTTTCAGACTAATACATATCGAAAGCAATTTCTTTATTTTCATTCTTTCAGAGACTTAAACATTAGCACCAGAGCCAGTTACTGCTTGAGGCAAAGCAGGGTGGGGTGGGGACTTCTGCCAGGTTCCCTTTTTGATGTGGAAGTGTGGGAGCCAGAGTTAGGAGCCTATTGTGTGTCTTAAGTCACCCATCTGTTGATGCTTACCCTCTAACTTCAGCCTTCCAGGCATGATTCAGAAGACTAAAGTTGGAGAAGCACTGGATGGGTGAGCAGTGACATCTGAATTATCTGGGCTCCTGCGTGAAGATTACTGGTTTCTGAGAGTCATGTAAATTAACCTGTTGTGTGCTTGCATGGCAGGCATTTTGTTAGAATAGTATAAATAGAAATGATCAGTGATTCCTGACCATAAGCATAGCCTGAATTTTTTTCTGTGTATTAGGCAAATTTGAATGCATTTGGCATGTACAATACTATAGTAAAAGCAGTTTTGTTTACAAAATTTCTGTGATTCTGTTAGAAAAATGACGGTTCTTAATAAGATGTATAAAACGAAGTGGCAAAAGCATTCATATCAGCATAGAACTATTTGAACTGTTATGCTTTCAGGCATGCCTAAGTTTAATTCATTACTATTATAAAACATTTCTGTGTCACCAAGTAGGGCCCCCAGAGCAGCAAACATTAAAGCAGCATTTAAAAATTTATTTAAAAATGCTGTAGTTCAGATAATTCAAGAAAAATACACGAACACCTACACATTCAGAGCTTATGCTCATTACATGCAACTTTATTATCCTTTGCTTAATTTTGAATGCCACTTTAAACCAGAATGCTGTTTCGGCACATGCAGCCAAAGAATCATTCATATTCACTGTGTGGGAAGTTCTTAGCTGCTGCTTCTTTTTTTCACAATAATAAAGTTTATTTATACTTTACATAAAATAATTACAAAGTGTCAACAATTTAGCATACCACAGATCTGACATATGAAAATCACAGTAAACAAGGACAAAACAAAAATTAAATACAGATCAAAAATAGATCAATTTTTTGTAGAATGTATTGATAGGTACAATGTCATATTCAGTTAAATACTTTACCAGAGGAAACCAGACAGCTACCACATGATGGTCATATTGCTCAATCAAAAATCAAAAGAATTGCATGCAATTTTATTCAGAACAAACAATTCCCACAGCCTATGAAACTATTGATCTAATAAAGGTGGAGAAGAGTTTACCCAATTTGCAGTTATCGTCATTCTAGCTGCTGCAATCAAAATATTAATTCAACACTACCTTTGTTAAGTGCATGGTCTTTCCAATTGCGTAAAAGATATACATCAAATTTTAAAGGGAGAAAGTAGCCTGTAATAAGTTTGATCTGAAATTGGATTTGTTTCCAAAATTTTGAAATATGCTTACACGTCCACCATCCATGTATAAATGAAGCAACCTCACCACAATTTTTAATGCAACTAGGTGCAATAGAAGGGACAAATTTATGTAACCTAGCTGCAGACCAATACCACCTCATAAGAATTTTTCAAATTGGAATTTAATATTAAAAATATTAGATTTGTTACCATATGAGGACCAAATTCTGTTCCACTGAAAGCTATCAATATGTTTATTAATGTGTTTGACCCAACTAGCCTGATAGTTTAGAGATTTAGTTTCAGATGTATTAAGCAGAACTTTGTATAATTTGGATAACATACCTTTAGAATCACCCTTCAAGTCCTTGAGCAAAGCTTCAAAAGCTGTTAAGGGGCGAGTACGCATTATTTGAATTTGAGGGGAGAAAAACATGAGCTTAATTTGCAGGTATTAAAACCAGTGAATTTCTAAACCTATCTTCTGTAAAAATTGCTTGTCTAAAAACTCATTTTTGTGCAGCAAGTTGATAAGACAGTTGCAACTTGTCACTCTCCAGTGTTTGATAAAATTATGGTCCTGGAAGTTCTTAGCTTCTGATGCTTGTCTTTTTCACTGACTCACTAAACTGAGTCCTGGGGAAACTGAGAATTCTTCTGTACTGACCCACAGTGTCATCATCAGAATTTTTAATCATAAGAGAACATAAGAGAAGCCATGTTGGGTCAGGCCAGTGGCCCATCCAGTCCAACACTCTGTGTCACACAGTGGCCAAAAAAAACCCCAACTGCCATCAAGAGGCTCCATTAAAAGTGGGGCTAGAAGCCCTTCCACTTTGCCCCCCCCCCCCAAGAATACAGAGCATCACTGCCCCAGACAGTTCCAGCAGTATGCTGTGGCTAATAGCTACTGATGGACCTCTGCTCCATATTTTTATCCAATCCCCTCTTGAAGCTGGCTATGCTTGTAGCCGCCACCACCTCCTGTGGCAGTGAATTTCACATGTTAATCACCCTTTGGGTGAAGAAGTACTTCCTTTTATAAGTTCTAACCTGACTGCTCAGCAATTTCATTGAATGCCCACGAGTTCTTGTATTGTGAGAAAGGGAGAAAAGTACTTCTTTCTCTACTTTCTCCATCTCATGCATAATCTTGTAAACCTCTATCATGTCACCCCGCAGTCGATGTTTCTTCAAGCTGAAGAGCCCCAAGCGTTTTAACCTTTCTTCATAGGGAAAGTGTTCCAAACCTTTAATCATTCTAGTTGCCCTTTTCCAATGCTATAATATCCTCTTTGAGGTGTGGTGACCAGAATTGTACACAGTATTCCAAATGAGACCGCACCATCGATTTATACAGGGCATTATGATACTGGCTGATTTGTTTTCAATTCCCTTCCTAATAATTCCCAGCACAGCGTTGACCTTTTTAATTGCAATCGCACAGTGTCTTGACATTTTCAGTGAGTTATCTACCACGACCCCAAGATCTCTCTCTTGGTCAGTCTCTGCCAGTTCACACCCCATCAACTTGTATTTGTAGCTGGGATTTTTGGCCCAATGTGCATTACTTTGCACTTGGCCACATTGACCCTCATCTGCCACGATGACGCCCACTCACCCAGCCTCAACAGATCCCTTTGGAGTGCCTCACAATCCTCTCTGGTTCTCACCACCCTGAACAATTTAGTGTCATCGGCAAACTAAGCCACTTCACTTTAATCATTCTAGTTGCCCTTTTCCAATGCTATAATATCCTCTTTGAGGTGCGGTGACCAGAACTGCACACAGTACTCCAAATGAGACCGCACCATCGATTTATACAGGGCATTATGATACTGGCTGATTTGTTTTCAGTTCCCTTCCTAATAATTCCCAGCAAAGCATTGACCAATTTCCCTTCCTAATAATTCCCTTCCTAATAATTCAATTCCCTTCCTAATAATTCCCTTCCTAATAATTCAATTCCCTTCCTAATAATTCCCAGCACAGCGTTGACCAATTTAGTGTCATCGGCAAACTTAGCCACTTCACTGCTTACTCCAAATCATTAATGAACAAGTTAAAGAGCATGGGACCCAGTACTGAACTCTGTGGCACCCCACTGTTTACCTTCTTCCACTGTGAAGATTGCCCATTTATACTCACTCTGTTTCCTATTAATTAGCCGTTTTTGATCCACACTGTTTGTCACTATCTCAGTGGACAACTCTGATCCATTACTTGGTAGAAAAGTAACAGCTAATCCTTCATCTCTTTGAGATGAGTCCTCCCGAACCAGAGACATTTCATCTGCTGGCTTTCCCCCAAGATTTAGTTTAAAAACTGCTGTCACCTTTTTGATTTTAAGCGCCAGCAGCCTGGTTCCTTCTGGGGACAAGTGGAGACCATCTCTTTTGTACAGCTCCCTCTTGTTCCAGAAAGCATCCCAGTGCCTAACAAACTTAAACCCTTCCTCCCTACACCATCGTCTCATCCACACATTGAGACTTCTAATTTGTGCTTGTTTTTCCAGCCCTGCACGTGGAACAGGTAGCACTTCTGAGAAGGCTACCTTGGAGGTCCTGGCCTTAAGTTTCCTGCCTAGCAGCCTAAATTTTTCCTCCAGGACCTCACGACTGCATTTCCCCACATCGTTGGTGTCAACATGCACCACGATTACTGGCTCCTCCCCAGCAGTGTCTTATCAGCCTATCTACAACATGTGTAATGTCCACTACCTTCGCACCAGGCAGGCAAGTCACCATAAGTCAGTATGCGGTTTTGCCACCCAGCCGTCTACTTGCCTAAGGATCGAACAACTACCAAGACCCCCCCCCTCCCTGCCCCATGGATGGTTCCTTGGAGCGGAAGGATACCCGCTCTCCAACTGAAGAAGAGGTCCCTTCTGAGGATGCATTCCCCTTATCCTCAGCACAGTGCCCTGTTCCCTCTTGACCCTCATGCTCCCTGGCAGCAATGGGGCTGCCATGTTCAGAGTGGGACTCATCTAACACGTCCCCAAGAGTCTTCTCCGAGTGCCTAACTGACTGTCTCTGCTTCTCCAGGTCAGTCACCTCGGCCTCAAGGGTATGAACTCGTTCCCTGAGAACCAGGAGCTCCTTGCATCGAGCACACACCCAAGACTTCTGTCCTGTGGGCAGATAGTCATACATGTGACACTCAGTGTAAAAACACTGGAAAGCCCCCCCCCGCCCCCCGCTGGCATTCTACCTTCATGATAGCTTTTTAAAATATACAGTCCCCCTTTAAATCCTGTTGTGTTTATTTGGCTCTCCTTCTGGAGGATCTACTTACCTTATCTGGAACACAAGGAAAATAGGGATCCGGGTTCCTGGTCCTTCCTGGGCTTCTTACACAGCCCCCAGGCTAAGAGCCACAGGCCAAGAGCCCTTTAGCTCGCGCCTCTGGCAAGGTGCAGCCTAATAATGCAAAGAGGGTGGGGCCTCAGTCTGCCTCAGGAACACAGCCACTCCCAATCAATCATCAACAATCACCTACAGCCCACTCAAAACAAACAGTAGTTCCCCAACAACCACACCGAGAATCATTTTCATGCATTGAATTGGCAAAAAGCCATTGTACCCTGTTGGAAGCATGAAGAACAAAAGTGTGCAGTAGTGTGAAGGCACTTTTAGTGAAACTTGAAGTAAGTTGCTGCAGGCCAAGAATAGATTCTGACAGAAGTTAGAGAGGTGCTGGTACTCATTCTAGAAGTGGCTCACAGACTTTGTGGGGTGTTTTTAAATTCATTCTGAAGGCCAAACATCAGCAGTGTTGGAGGCCAGTCTTTTGTAATGTTAGCTTGGTAGAGAGATCTGTTTCTTTAAAGCCTACCTGCCCCTCTGCTGCTTTCTGGATAGGGGTCTTAAACCATCTTTGACACTGTACACAAAGTTGAGGCTTCTTTGCCTTACTGTGCAGAATGCTGATTGAGAGTAAATATGGGGGTGCTTTATTTGCTGTGAAAACACAGACCAAATTACATTGGCTGGCAGAAGGAGTTCTGTGTTGATAGGAAAGTATGTATTAAAATGCTGGTATAAGCTTCTTCCTGCTCTGGAGAGGAAAGGCAGTTGCAGAATAGGTCAAATACTTAGTTTTATGGTAACCAGTCCAAGATGAAGAGAAGCCAGAAGATGAAGGCTGTTCTGCAAAGAAGTCTCAAACTCTATAGAGTAAGCAGGGTTGACTCTTGTTAGTATTTTGATGGGAAACCAACAAGGAAGTCCAGGGTCACTATGGAGAGGTAGGGAAATGGCCTCTGAACAAAGAAATCCTGCAAAGAAGTGTATAGTTTCCCCTAAAAATCTCAAGGTTCCCATATGTATCTATGCCCTTGGAAATGTATATTCTTCCAGTAACATGCAAAATGTAGTGCTTTTTTCTCAGTTTCACAGCTCATCACATGTTACCAATCCTTACAGAAGCTCTGTGAAGTAGATATTATATCTGTATGACAGAAGTAGAACTGAAACAAGGTGACATTAATCGCTGAATTCTGAACCAAGAATTTCAGTCCATTTTATGAGTAACTACTATAACACCATTTTGATGGCTGATCTGTTTTAGATGCAGATTTATAGCTGTTAATTTAGTCTTCAGTCTCTCAGAAATGAATTACAAATGAATTGCTCAGTATATATTAGATAGTTCTTTCCCCCATGGATACAGTTTTTCCAGGTTAATTTGTACATGCAGGTTGTTTGTGATGACTCTGTAATTTGAAAGCTTCAGGCATACTTGATCTGAGTTATTCCTACTGCAAGTTAGTTCTGCCACTGCTATATAATAATCAATTCAGATCTATCAGTAGGTAATGACTTCATTTTTCTTTGGGCATTAAATCCAAAAGAAGTTAAATAAAAGATAATTTACACTATAAAATATTATCAAAATAATAGTTAATATTTTGTTTAGGTACGAAGAGGATTGTGAAGGCGTCAACAAATTTGAATCACATAGAGGCTTTCATTGTAATTAGTTTAAGCTACATAAGAACTAAGAGCCCAAAGTTTGCCCAAATGTGGGAAAGGTTTAATCATTAAGGAAAAATATGGGAGTGTTGGGAGAAGGGCTAAATGAAAAAAAAAAGGTATGGAAGCAAGTGAGATTGCCTTCTTGAGCCCGCCCCCCCCCCCCCCCCGGTTAGTTTTCCCATCTTGCTTTACAGGCAGGGCTACGCTGAGAATCTCTTTCTGTCTCCTGTGAGTCTTTCCATTTCCAGTAGGAAGCAGCTCTCCTTCTATTTTGGTCTCTCGTATACAAACCCTTGCTGTGGTGTCAAAGGGTATTTCTGGCTAAAATATACACATGCACGCTCTCTGTGTCTCTGCAGTAAACTCATCCATGTCCAAGAGTTCTGACAAGGTTATCATTGATTTTGCTGTTTGTGCTGTTAAAGTGCCCGTAAAGTAATATGATTAAATACTATTTTTGACAAAAACATCCTGAGACACAAAATGTCCCATAGCAGATGTGATGCATTTTCACTTTGCATTTATATCTGAGCAGGGCATTATTGGATGTTGAACGAACTTGAGCCTGAGCTGTCTTGATCCTTTCTATTCCAAAGTTTGGGATTATTGGCCATATTCCCTTTGCTTTATACATAGATTTCTTTCCCTCAGTTTATTTTAAGTCATTTTAATCCACATTTCTGCTTTGGTAAGCTTCACGGCAGATCACATTGGAAATTAAAACACATGAAACCCACAGTTAAGGCCAACACATCAACTGTTGCTGTCCTCAACAGCAACAGATGTACCTCAAGTCAACAGATCTATCGCAAGTCAGCCTCAAAAAGTCTATTCCTTTATCAACTGATAAACCCCTCCCGAGTAGCTCAGTCTTGCACATTTCACAAAAGTACAGGAAGGCCATCGTAATGGGTAGGTACAGTCACAGATAAGGCTGGGCACAGGCTGATTTAACATTTATCTTTACATAGGTGCCTGGAATATACACCATGCTGTGAAATGTGGTACCACCAACTCTGTCTTGCTGCTGCTTAGTGGAGTTTATTATATTTATGTTTTATCTTTATTCCATATTAAAAGAACTAAGAGTGGTTTACATAGGTTCCTAGGAGTGAGTTTGTTCAGCTAGGGGCTGTTCATGGGCATCCTCTGGTATTCAGGGACCCACATCTGCACACGTGGTTTTCTTTACTGAACAACTAGTTGTGTTGTTGGAACCCTTTCAGTAATGTCAAGATTTCCCAGCTGATCTGTTCAGGAGAAAGAATAGACAAGATATTTCAGTCTCTGCTGCTGCTCCTTCCCTGATGAACAGTGTTTGGTTATTTTGGGTGGGCTTAATCAGTTCACTGTAATCGGGTCAACTGGCTTCATTTCAGTATTTTAATAGTACCTTTTGCAAGTGTATTAACCTTCATATAATGAATATTTTTTTCTCTTTCATTACTAGACAAATTATGAAAACAGAATATACAGCTTGAAAGTAGAGTGCGGCCCTAAATATCCAGAAGCACCTCCAACAGTTAGATTTGTAACTAAAATTAATATGAATGGAATAAATAATTCCAATGGAATGGTAAGTTGAAATGCATGATGAGCAACCTGTTTCACTTTGCAGAAAAACTTTTGAGGAGTATGATGGATAGGAAAGAATGCATTTGCTTTCCCTGTTACATGTCTTGAACTGAACCACACTGGTTCAGACACACACTATATCTAGCCCTCCATTCTCTTTCCCCAGTGGCCCACAGAAAGTGAACAGAGGCCAAAACTTCCCCATTGTTGCCTCCCAGCAACTGGCATTTAGAGTTACACGCCTTTCAAAAAGAGCCCCGTGGTGCAGAGTGGTAAAGCTGCAGTACTGCAGTCGGAGCCCTCTGCTCATGACCTGAGTTTGATCCCAGCAGAAGCTGGTTCAGGTAGCCGGCTCCAGGTTGACTCAGCCTTCCTTCCAAGGTCAGTAAAATGAGTACCCAGCTTGCTGGGGGGAAAGTGTAGATGACTGGGGAAGGCAATGGCAAACCACCCCGTAAAAAGTCTGCCGTGAAAACGTGAAAGCAATGTCACCACAGAGTCAAAAACAACTGGTGCTTGCACAGGGGACTACCTTTACCTTTCAAACATGGAGCTCCTATTCAGTCATCAAAACTATTGATGGATCGTTCACCTGTAAAGTTGTCCAACTTCCTTTTAAAGACATCTAAACTAGAGTCCTTTCCACACCCTGTGGCACTGAAGTACACAATTTAACTAGGCGTTACGTCAAAAAGTTTTTTGTTTTGTCTGTCCTGAATGTAACCACTGTCTCTGATTTTATGTGGAGCAAAATAATTAAGAAATGGGAGAGATAACATTTTGTTAGTTTCTGTGAGGCCTGATTCCATCATTACCAATTGGACGGGGTGGGGGGGCACTTACTGCATTTGTATGGAGGGAAATGATTACACATGTGTATATTGCTGGCTATGTATACACTAGGAAGGACATACAACTAGAAAGTATTTTATATTAAGTGCCCCTATGTCATAATTATGGATAACAATTTCAGAATACCATAGAATAAAAAACACACATTGATAATTGTCAAGATGCACTAGTAAGAGACAAGTGCATTTTGACAATTGGATTAGGATTGAGATTGGATTAAGGCAATTGACAACATTTATGAAGAGCAGCAAATTAGCAGGCAGCATAACAAAAGAGTTTAGAAACAGATGTGAGAACTGAATGATATTAGCATCAGTGACTTACAAACCTCTACTGCAGAGGTGGGGAACCCCCTTCACTTGGTGTGGCCCTCGAGGATTACTGGGCCGAACGGAGCCTCTATGGGGCCTGGCTGTCCAGCGAGGATCGTGGGGCCCAGCCATGCTGTGCAGCAGCCTCCCCGGGGCCTGGCTGGCTGCCAGAATTGCTGCAGGACTTGGAAAAGTTACTGTCACAGTTCAGTTTGCACTTGATTATCCCAGATGGTGTAGCCTAATATACTAATATTAGGGGACATGGTCTAATATGCTATTGAGTTCCTGCTGGGCATTTTCTACAAAAAAACCCTGGAACTATGCATTTGCCTAGGGTGGCGGGCCGGGTGTGTGTGTGTGTGCTAAATTAGGCTCTCCCCACATGACTTCAAATAGAAAAACAATTATTTGCATTAATTTTGCTGGCCTGAATCATTCTCCCTCAGCGGAGCACTGTTTTTTAAGTTAATTTTTTATGGCCTGCACATGATATTATAAGTATCCATATGGCCCTTGGCAGAAAAAAGGTTCCCCACTCCTGTTCTACTGGATAATGACCAGTTGTCTTTCACAGATACGGCGGGGGGGACCTTTTCTTGCCCACAGAGAGCCCCCTAATCTTAAACAGCACACCCACAATAGTACAACATCTAAGTTGACCATGGACACTGATGGGGCTTTTTTTGAGCAGGAATCCAATTCCAGCTGCCTTGGTGTCGGGGTGTGTGGCCTAATATGCAAATGAGTTCCTGCTGGGCTTTTTCTACAAGAAAAACCTTGTGTGAAATAATGGTGAATCAGGGGGTATGCCCTAATATGCAAATGAGTTCCTGCTGGGCTTTTTCTACAAGAAAAACCTTGTGTGAAACAATGGTGAATCAGGGGGTGTGCCCTAATATGCAAATTAGTTCCTGCTGGGCTTTTTCTACCAAAAAAGCCCTGGACACTGGTACCAGAGTTTGTGATAAAGCCAGATGCCAACTTTGCTGCCACGTACACCCAGACAACACAATCACGAGATCTAATAACATCAGTTACACCATCCCAGGCTCATTCACTGCTCATCTTCTAACACTGTATATGCCATTAAATGCTAGCAGTGCTCTTCAGGTCTCTACTCAGGACAAACAGGTCAAACCCTATATCAAATGATAAATCGACACAAATCTGACATCCAGAATCACAAAATGGGGGAAAAAACATGTAGGAGAACACTTCAGCCTTCCAGGACATACAGTGAGGGACCTCAGAGTAGCTATTTTTTTGCAAAGAAATTTCAGAAACAGGCTAGAATGGGAGATTGCTGAGTTAGAAGTCATTACAGCACTCAGGACAATGGAACGCCTAAGACTTATCAAAGATATTGGTTTCTTATCTCACTACACATGCTAATGTCATTCAGTAGTTCTCACATTTGTTTGTAAACTCTTTTGTTATGCTGTATGCTAATGTGCTATTATTCACAAATTTTACCAATCACCTTAATCCAATTTCAGTTATATTTACTACTCAATTATGCATCTTGGCTTCCTGGCAACACCCTCCCCATCCTCTAAGTATATGTAATGGTTGGTGACTTCTATTTCAGCGTATCTAGAATAAAAAAAATGTTGGCGCTAAAGGTATACCAGGACTCAGACCTTGTTCTGCTGGTTCAGGCCAACATGGCTATCACTTGAATTGTCATTTGCCTTGTGCCAAGTTCATGTTTCATTTGTTTAAACTGAACAATTACATATGCAGGCAAAGCATTAATCATAGTCTTTTTTTAGTGCACCTCTTTATGCTGTAACCAAATCTGAAGTAGTTGCATAATGGAAGTGACAATTTGTTCAAACATATTTAGAAAGTAAAATGCAAAATAACAGGCTTAGCTGTGTTTCCTTGTCAAGGGATTTTGTGTTTATATTGTATTGGTGTAGTATAGCGTGTGTTCAGGTCATACAATAAGCAAATTGTGCTTTAATCTAAATTGAATTGAAGTAGACAAAGCGTTGTGACTACTGGGTCCCTTTTATCTTTCCTTCTTCTGGAGTTCAGAGAGCTCAGAACACAGCTCCACTTTTTCATCAGGTCCAGATGCTGCAATTGTAAACTGGTGACTGTGATGCATTAGATAAATGAATAAATTGATTTTATTGTAGCCTAGCTTCTGATTGTTCTTATTACTTGGTAGTTTGTGTTTGTGTTGTAATTAAGTAGGGGGGGGGCGTTATTTTTGGGGTTGTGAACTGCCTTAGAGATGTTAGCCAAGGTATAGTGTGTTAGACTATATATTAGTAAAACAGCAAAATATGGAAGAAATGTCTTGAGCGATCAGGTGTGGAGAAGCAAGGCACAGGAATGGAGATAATGCAGTGCTCCTTCTCAATGCAGTCCTTTACTGCTGGATTTCCATCTTTTCTTTGTATGTTCCCTCAACAAGAAATTCACGGTTTAGGTCAGGAAAAAGTTACAGGGAAGACTTACACACATCCCTCCCACACTGCAGGTTCTGTCTGTACTGTGTACAACCAGTCCTTGCCCTGAAGTTGCTATTTTGCAATAAAAATATGCTGGAAGATCAATTTCCTGGCTTCCTTTGAGCCCCAGATTTCTGTGTTATTCAGTATAGAATCATAGAGTTGGAAGAGGCCATACAGACCATCTAGTCCAATCCCCCCCCCCCCCCAAACTCCATGCAGCATCAGCCTAAAGAATCTCTGACAAATAATCATCCAGCTGCATTTTGAAGACTGCCAATGAAGGGGAGCTCACCACCTTCCTAGGCAGCTGGTTCTACCTCTGAACTACTCTGACCATAAAACATTTTTTCCTAATATCCAGCCACTACTTTTCTGCTTGTAATTTGAGCCCATTGCTTCGGGTCCTATCCTCAGCTGCCAAATGGAACAGCTCCTTGTCCTCCTCTAAATGACAGCTTGCTGTTATATCACAGGAGTTTGCTCTATTGGTTGATATTTAAATGCTGACATCTGTGAAGTCTACTTTTAAAATGTGTTCAGTTGCTGAATTTATGTATGGGACAGAGTACTTTGCTTTATTGAAAACAAAACATAATATTGAACTTCAGCTACATCTTTCTCAAGTTATCCTGTTTGAAAAGAAGTCCAATGATGACAGGATCAGAAATCAGTGACTTGTATCTAATGATTATTGTCTGTCAGTTGAAGGGCACTACTGCTGGTAGAGGAAGACAACCATTTTTACCTGTTCTCAGCACCAACCACCACACACTCAACAGATCTTTTCATTATGCACAGTGATGATCCTGGAGAACCCTGTAATACTGGAGGCAGCATTTAGGGGGCTGCGGTAGGAGGGGAAAAGAGGCAGGAAAATTCCATTCTGAGAACAGAATGCAGCACATGTATATTTGGACACAGTCCAGTACCAAGTTTCTGTAGAAAATGCTTTAAAGCAACGGTGGCATAGCCTAACCATAAGCATTCTCACCTTTCTTTTAATGTGGCTTATATTTTAGCAGGAGTGCTTAATATTTTTACTGCTACAATAATACAAGAGCCAACCAATCTTCACCTTAAATATATACACCCATGATGCTGTATGACAAGGTGTAATGTTCACTTATGTACATGGAACCAGTTTCATCACCAAGCCATGTTATGTCACCTTCTGGTGTTAGTTTGAGAATTAAACACATGAATGATACTACAGCTGTGAACTGAGGTATTCTGCATTCCTTACTCCTTATTTAAATTTATGCTTTCTTCCCTTAACAGGTGGATGCACGAAGCATACCAGTGTTAGCAAAATGGCAAAATTCTTATAGCATTAAAGTTGTACTTCAAGAGCTAAGGCGTCTAATGATGTCCAAAGAAAATATGAAGCTTCCACAACCTCCAGAAGGACAAACTTACAACAATTAATTTTAGCTGAATCCCAAACTTGTCTTAAACAACTTCTACTTATGTTAATGTCTTGATTCAATCTCACAATGCAAAACTACCCACACATTAAGAGTTTCTTCTGGTGTACATTATCTTGACATATGAAAGAATATGTATATATATATATACATATGTATGTATGCCCCATATATACATATGTATGTATGTATGCCCCATATGTTTTCAGGCACAATCAGAAAGAAAAGGCAGCACATTTTTTTCCTCTTTAGCAAGGCACTATCATTTTAACATAAGCCTGAAGTAGCCTAAAACTGGAGCTCCAGTGTTTCAAGACGAAAGCATGACAAGAAGTGTCAGGTTGCTGTGGAGTAAGATGTTTCAGAAAAACCTTTTCTCAAGAAGAAAAATAAAAATGGCATGCTTTATCCATCTTGCTTTAGTAAAAGAGCTGCAGATGAAATTGTTTTTAAAGTAGCGGGTACTGCAACTACCATTGCTCAACTTGTTTAATTTTTTTTTGCAAAGGTGTGGGTGCTGAATGCTAGTAGTGTCACAGAATACAGTCAGGATTGTTTTGATACTTGTATTTATAAAATGAGGGAATGATTTTCTCTTAAGCGGCTCCTGTGTGTTACATGTAATGGACATTGCAAAATATTTGTTTACAGTCTTTGTTCTAATAAACCATGCATTTAAGTTTTAGTGAAACAAAACAAAAAAAATAAGGAAATAGGTGTATGGAAAATGTGATTGAGAATAAAGTTAGTCTTCAAATGTAAATAAAATGTGGAAAGTATCCTTGGAGACTGTGCCATTTCTGTATTAAGTTATCTATTCCTGTTGACCTTGCATAGACAAGGAGTGAATGAACATTGTTTCTAATCTATGTCCAACTTCTACTCTACTTAATTTGATAGCCAAAGCTGCTGCTTGCGCTATTTCAATGGAGCTGCTTGCTTAAGAGACTATTCAGAGCTTAGCTTGTGCAAGCATAACTTTTGTAAGGCTCTGGAAACAATGACTCTCTAGTTGTAACTTGCTGCTTTCATGGCTGCTCACTTTGTATGTCATTTATTCCCTATTTATCACAGTTATTAACATACCTGCAAAAATAGATACAATTGGAAAGGGCGTCATGGAAAGGATAGTTTTGATTTCATATTTTTGCTAGGAGAGTCAAGAGGCTTAGATGGCCAGTGGAAGTAGTTGTAGTATGAGGCCTATCATCATGACTGGGGCATGGGTGCTCAGTGTTTTAATGAGGAATAGAGCAGCCAGGCACATATAATCCCTGCCCAGCAAAAATAGAACACAACAATGGGATGTTAATGGGGAACAGGATAGCTGTTCAGGCACTCAAAATTGATAATTCACATTCCCAAGGTAAAACTGAAAGGGAAGCGATAACTTTGTTGTGAATCTTGATGGCTTTCTGGCCAGTCCAAGTATAGATTCCTTGTTTGGCTGTTTCTGTTGTTTCCCTGACAATTGTAGAAGCCCTGCAGATTTACAACAGGAATCCATTTGTCTAGAACCCCATTTCCAACAGCAGCAATGTACATTGTTCAGTGAGTAGGCTAGCTGACCCAACAGGGTGCCAACCATTCCCCTTCCTTGTCACCAGAAGCAAATGATCAGAAGTGAACTTTCTGTAAACTGGAAGGTTCTATTTAGTGGTGACTGCTCATTTGGTCAAATTTGTGTCAGACTCTGCTTCTGTCTATTCAGGTGAACGATGCTATTCGGGGAATTGAGTTTGTAGGAGATCCCATTCTCCCTTACTCCACACACACGGGAAGACTAGAAGGTATTGTGTGGGGTTTTTTTAAAGAGCTCATAATTTTCCTGCACATGTACATTTTAGCAAACATTCAAGTGTCCCCACCATCACCTGCTTTTGTATTATGAAAGTGTTTTCTGAGACCTCATACAAATTCTCCTGAGCACTGACTAGACATGCATGAGGATGAATTCCGAGGTTGTACTCCTGAATATTCCAGAAAGTAAATGGGGTTCAGGAAATTCAGAAGATCAGCACAAATATGTGTGCTTAGATTATGGCTAGTTATTACAGTTTAGTTTCTCCCATCCCACCCTACTTTCTATAGTATTTTTAGAAAACACAGTCATAGAAGCAGACTTGCCCCACAGAAAAAAACAACCGATAAAGTAAATTTTGCACAGGGTCAGCTTGTGTTAAGATTACAATAGCAAAACAACCAAAATGACCTTGCACTAAACTACCCTATCCACTACCATACACCTAAAGCCTTGATTCTGTACTAAAGAATTAATTTTCCCAGAATTTCTGCGTAATTCTGCATCTAAATTTCAAATTTTATCAAAGGACTGCTATGTCAAAATGGAAGCTATGGAACCATATGTACATTTTAAAAGTTGTAATACAGATAGGCGGAGCCTGCTCCATCAGAAGTTCTGTTCAATTCCAGACTTTTCAATAATTCTGTGAATGTTTGTATAACCAGAAGAGGGTATGGATTTTTCTTTTTGAGTGTTTTAAAAACAAAAGCAAGGAAAATGCTGAGGCTCCCCAAGATTACATAAACAACCCAGTACATGCATGGAATTTATTTAGCCTTAGTTTTCCCTAGCACAAACATTTGGTTACTTAAAATACATGAACTGCAGATCACTTAGCAATTCAAGCAGTATATAGTATATTAACCAGCAGGTAACTGGTCTGGCTGTGGGCTTTTGTTCTGAAAAGTGTGCCTGGAAGCAAATATTTCTAGTATTTTTGAATTCAAAGGACAGTGAGCTAGCCAGAGATGTTGGCTATTTGAGTCATTACAGTAATGTGTATATGTATTTAATGCTGATTGCCATACAATGTAAGAGTTGTATAAAAATTGTAATAGGATAACTATTTACCTGATTTAATGAAGATGGATTTACATTAGGAAATACAGTTAGTATAGATATAGCTAAGAACTGGCTAGTTTCCCTTTCTGTTCATGTGTTGACCAATTAAAATTGGTCCAACAATTAGAATGTTTCATTTTTAATGAAAAAGGATAAATTATTATTTTACTTGGTGTATTGCTATTTACATCTGTTTTAAATCCTATCTTTCTAATGGGTGAGGGAAGAAGAAGATCCTGTTTCATGCTGGCACAGACACTATTTCTCCCCCCCTCAATAAGACTAGGTACTGCTCTCATCCCCAGTGGTCTTGGAATGTATCTCATTTCTTTATGCCTTTATGTTCCTCATGTCTGTGGCAGACTGTAATGTGGCAGTGTGCGCCCCCTAGATGACAGGATGATCTAAAGCACCTGAAATGCAGAGTGTAAACAATAAACAGAAGCTAGTGAACTTTGTGTATCCAATGACTGTCTGCATGTCTTCTGCATTCTATGTTTAAGTGAAAGGGTTTTTTTCTTTTTGCATCTTTACTATTTTTCTCTCCCTAGTTGTCGACATTTTGACCGAAGACACGAACAGTCCAATGTCTAGGAGCAAACCTCATTGAACAGATCAGAGTAGGGTTCTTGACTAGAACTGCTTATAGAGTTATCAGGTTCCTACAGAGTGTGAGGCCCTCACTGACAATGCACTGATACCACTTTCTGTATACACTGGAAATGACATCAGTGCATCACTAGCAGAGCCAGTGCGTTTATAAGGCAGCATGAGGCGGCTGCCAAGAGCGCGGCTTTGGGAGGGAGGGCACCAGTTTTGGTGCTCCCGCCCGCCCTCACTTCCTCAGCTAGGGAAATAGCTTGGCAGCTTCTGCAGGGCTTCCAGCCTCAGCAGGTACAAATGCTGCTCTCTCACTGTCGCTCTGTCCTTCGCATCTGTGCTTCCAAGCACAGACACGAGGGGTGGAGTGACAGCATGCACATGTGTGTGCAAGCTGAGGCCAGAAGTTCACCCTCGCCAAGGGAGCAAGGGGCACGTTGCCTAGGGCACTAGCCTTGCACCAGCTCGATAGCACAGGTGCTGATCACTAGCAAAGCCATAGCATTTTGCCCAAATACTAGAGTAGAAGACTTAAACTCAATTATTATAAGGGCCAGGTATGACATAAATGTCACTTTGTTGGGCCGGGCCATGGGTGCCATAAAATGTAATATGAGGTACTGGAGATATAAACTTTATAAAGATGATTTCAGATGTCGACTGGCAGGCGTGATTGGATTTGGTGTGATATCAGTATTGGTAATGAGACAGGAAACCTAGGTCTCAGTTTGGTCTGGGAGGATTCCGTCCAGGAGGATGCAAAAAATAAATGGAAATAAGCCTGAACAAGTGACCAGTGACTCACAAAAGCACATATCCTAACCACAAATGTTGTCAGTCTTTAAGTGCTACTAGACTATTACTCTCTACTGCTATTAGAAACCACAACATTCAAAAACCAGTGGGGGACATTTTAACCTTCCAGGACATTCAGTAGCTGACCTAAGATGAGCAGTTTTCTTACAAAGGATATACTGCTGAACTGCAACTGATAATGAAGTTCAAGACAATGCATCTTCCTGTACTGAACTGAGACCTAGATTTCTTTTCTCATTACCAATGCCTGCTATTGCTATTTGGCATCTGAAATCACTTCACTCTCCAAGATATAAGGAAAGATGGACTCACATTCTAGCTATATCTGAAGAAATGAGCAGTGACTTGTGAAAGTTCATACCCTGCCACAAATTTTGTCAGTTATTAAGGGGCTATTGGACTCTTGCTCCCTTCCACTAATAAAAAATGCAAGCTGTGTTCTTAGGTTTCTTCCCCTACCCCATCGGTTAGAACTGGAAAGGGGGAACTCTCCAAGTGACTCATCCATCTCTCTCTCTCTCTCTGGCACTTTCCCTCCCTCCCCTCCTCCCTCTCTCTAAAGAAGTGTGCAGGCACACAAAAGCTTGTACCTGGAATAAAATGTTGCTGTCTTCTTAAAGTGCTATAGGATACTCTCTGGCTCTCTCCAGAGGAAGGGAGAAGCCTACAGCCAATCAAGGGAAGGGAGGCTTAGCTTTCTTTCTCTCCTCTGTGAAACAGGAAATAGGAGAGACTGGGCAAAAGCGAGCTCTGATACTGGAAACAGGAAGGAGGAACAGGAAGTAGGAAGCAGCCAACAGCCAGTGGGCCTGATAGGAACCCTGCAAGGGCAGTATTCAGCCCATGGGCTGTATGTTGGACACCCCTGTGTTATACTCAGCCTACAGAATTGCAAAGGAAAAAGTGAGAAATCTGAACAGGGCAAAAGATGCCAAAGTTATAGGTCTGTATAGTTTACAATTTACTATTGCTTGCTGAATAATAAAGGTTGGTTGCCAAACATGGCTATTACTTGTGCCCCACACATCAGATAACCAAGGAACATCCGTTCTGTAAGCATCTTGTCATTTCTTTACTGCTGAAGTCATCCATGAAAATGATTGAGTGTTGCTAGGGTTGCCAGGTCCAAATGAAGATATATTTGGGGCCTTTGGAAGTGGAGCCAGGAGACTGGGGGGGGGGGAGCCAGAAACAAGGGTGTGACAAGCATGATTGAACTCTGAAGGGAGTTCCAGCATTCACATTTAAAGGGACCACACACCTTTTAAATGCCTTCCCTCCATTTGAAAGTAATGGAGGATAGGGGCACTATCTTTTGGGGCTCACATTTTTAAAATGTTGGCCCTCTCTTAGTAGCAGGAACCTGGAACTCCCTTCTTTGGCTCCAAACACCATTCAGAATATCTCTCATAATTAACAGTGAAAGAACCTGGTAGGCAGGGGATGTAGGTGCAGATTTATATCTAAGAAGGTAAATGTTCATTAGGAAAGCAAACCAGAAAGCAGGAATATTATAAAAGTAGCAAAAAGTATAAAAATAGAAAAATATACTCTGGGAAGGTGTTTAAAAATTGTCCCATAGTGTGTGTGTGTGTGTGTGAGGGGGGAGGGTGACCTCCTTGAATCAGCTCAGTGGCCAGCAGTTGCAAGCAAACAATTTATTTTGATCTAATTTCTAAAATCTTCTTTGCAACACTTAACTCTCTTGCGATGACGGCTCTATCTATCTCTGCAGCTGTTGCAAAAGTGAAACTGCAAAGTCACGGTTTGTGGTTTATCTGCTCCCAAACAGCATAATGGGAAATCCATGCTTGGTAGCCAGAGCTGCCAATCAAGCTATGGGCAACTTCTATGGGTGTTTCCAGGGCTCTCCTCAAGTCCACGCCCAGTTTTGCCTAGAGATTAATTGATCGGTGCCAGACTGCCTGGGTGTCAGAACTACCGAAATGAAGCGAACAACACACCAAAATAAAATGGTTGTTCCATTTCATTTCCAAATCAGCATGAACAACCAAGCTGGGTCAGTACGATACACAAACCAGCCTGGTTTGAGTTAAAATTCATTTCGTGTTTTGATTCATGCCCATGGCCATCCAAGGTAATAAAATCCAAGGTAATAAGTACTAGAAATGCAATGTAAAAAAAAATTCATAATTTACTGGGGAGATTCAAGCTGAATGCATACTAGAACCTCAACATGATGCAAGAAGACTTTATGTAAGTGAGGATCTACAGGATGAAGAAGTTTTAACTAAAATAGAAATATTAGGCATTGAAGTAAAGTGCAAAATGTTCATGAATCATTCCTTTGGTTTTTTACCACAAGTTTTCATATGTTCTGCAACTCTGAACTCATATACATTTAAGTTATAGAATGATTTTATATGATATTATAGAACTGAAGGTTTTTCTTGTATGTGTGTGTAGGCATATGTGAGTAAAGGATTTTGTGTAAACATATATCCTTAGCTATTCCAGTGCCTGGAAGTTTACAGCTGTTTTGCCATTGCCCACCATCTGGCAATTCTTTATTTTCTTAGGTATGAGGCATGCTCTTTCCTGTTGCTTTGCTCTCCCTTCCCTCCTTCCTGCTCTTCTCTTTAGCAGGCAACTAATCAAAAAGAGGCTATTCCCAGGGCAGCTAATCTAAAGGAAAACAATTTCTGATCTACATTGTACAGGCATTATGAAGCTTTTACTAATTTAAATAGATACTAATTATCCAGCTTGCCTCTGGACGTACTGTAGAAATTGCCTGCTGAACAAAAAGCTTTACAATAATGAAATTCAACCATTTGGATATGTGCACTCCATGTATAGTCATGCACATTTTGAGAGTCTCGTCGGAAAGGGTGAGGGGGTCAACAATGTGTTAAGAGATTTTACTTTTATAATGGCTTCTAAATTAGGAGCCTATGTTGGATTGATCCTCCCTAACCCCCGTTATCCGTTCTTTGACATGTTAATCACTAAGCAACCTTATCCCAGTCAAGATAGATCCAAATAGGCAGCCGGGTTGGTCTGAAGTAGTAGAACAAAATAGGAGTCAATTGCACCTCTAAGACCTCTTGTGGATCAAAAACTGGCTAATTAATAGGAAGCAGAGAGTGAGTATAAATGGGCAGTCTTCGCAATGGAAGACGGTAAGCAGTGGGGTAAGCGGTAAGCAGTGCTGGGAATTATTAGGAAGGGAATTGAAAACTAATCAGCCGGTATCATAATGCCCCCGTATAAATCGATGGTGCGGTCTCATTTGGAGTACTGTGTGCAATTCTGGTCACCGCACCTCAAAAAGGATATTATAGCACTGGAAAAAGTGCAGAAAAGGGCAATTAGAATGATTAAAGGTTTGGAACACTTTCCCTATGAAGAAAGGTTAAAACGCTTGGGGCGCTTTAGCTTGGAGAAATGTTGACTGTGGGTTGACATGATAGAGGTTTACAAGATTATGCATGGGATGGAGAAAGTAGAGAAAGAAGTCCTTTTCTCCCTTTCTCACAATACAAGAACTCGTGGGCATTCAATTAAATTTCTGAGCAGTCAGGTTAAAACGGATAAAAGTATGCCACCACCCCTAGCCAAAAGCAACCCGATGTAAGAAAGAGGAGCCCCGGGTGAGCAAGGCCTGCTTGGGCTGGCTAGAGATCCAGCCAGCCCAAGCAGGCCTCACTTGCCTGGGGCTCTCCTGGGCAGCCCCCCCACCCAGTCAAAAAGCAGCAAGCCACGCACCACCCAAAATCACATAAGAAGTGGAGAAAGGGTGGTGCAGTCTTCTCCAGGGATTAATGAAGACTGCTGGGGGTGTGGCAAAGCCCCTGGTGGCTGTCTGGCTGCCTGCTCTCCTAATCCAGGGATTGTTATGCAGCTGCACCTATTATTCAATGGACAAGGTAGGTGGGGAGGAAGAGGGGAAACAGTCAGAAAGGTTCAGGAACTGTGTTCCTGTGAGCTCCTGCTGAATCTGAGGCCTGCCTAGAAGGCATGCAAGATGTACTCTGAAAGGAGGATGGAAATGAATTATGTTTAAGAACGGAATTGGTGAACTTTCTTTTGAAATTCTAGACCCTGACCTTTTGTTTGTTTTATCCTATAAAAGAAGAACTTTAAATCTTATTCAGTATACCACCTTGATTTTTTCTTGCTTGCATCTAGACAATCATCTTATTATAACTGCAAGTTCTGTTAGCATAAAGCCTTGAGTTAATCATTTTCTCTCCCAGCTAGAACTTGGGAAGAGTGAGTGTTACATAGGATTTTGAAAACTTCCTTAACACAATGGCTTGTCCTTGAAAGTCTACCCTTTCTCTCCTCTCACAATACTCCAAGCTCTGTACATGATGCAAATAAGCCAGGAAATGATACCATGCCTCATACACTAGTCCAACTAATTGATCTGCAGTCTCTCATGTAGTCAAAGACATTCCTACGTAATGGAAGGCAACACTAAATCAGGCTGGTTGTAAGACTCTTCCATCATCGTCTTGCTGTAAAATAAACAGCAAGGCTCCTAGAACGCAGTGGAACCTGTGGTGTTTTGCAGTGACTGATCATCAAGGTATCATATATAAACACACACTATTGTTATTTTTCAGTTTACGGTAAACATCTGTGATGTGGAGACACCAAATGCTCTCTTTAGAGGAAAAGGGTATCCTTAGAACCTGCTGGACTATGATCTGTAAGATCCAAGTTCAAGTCCCCATCTGACATGGAAGCTTGCTGGGTGACCTTGGGCCAGTCATATACTCTTAGCCTAACCTACCTCATGGGGAAGAGAGAAAGGTGCAGTTTAAGTGACGTAAATGAATAAATTTAAACACAAAGTTTAGATTTGAAGGGTTTTGTCTCATATCTCTTTTCCTCATACCCACTCAGTATTAATAAATGGTTAATTAAAAATCTTAACAATTGTACAAAATATCGTTGTGCTCAGTTTGCAGCTGAGACATAAGCCATTTGCCTTACACAGAGATAGTTTCCATGCACAGAGAGAGAGAGAGATCTGTGTTTTAGACTCATGTCTGGAAAATATTCAGAAACCTGACAGTACCCCAGCTTCAAAGTATGGTTAATTATAACAATCACACCCACTTAAAGCATGTTGGAGTTTTCTGATTCCTAACTCAAGCAGAGATTATTTCCCTGTAGGAAAATGCTGTGTATGAAGAAGCCTTCAGATACAGAATAGGTTGGTGCAGGGCTAGCCCTGCAACTAGGCAATTGCCTAGAGCACTGGCCTTCTCGGCTGAATAGTGGGTACCCCCATGTGACTTGGTGATGTTATCAGTGCAGAAGGAGGACACCAGAGGTTAACCTTGCCCAGGGTGCCAGACAATCTAGGGCCAGCACTGGGTTGGTAGTCTACCTTCAGTCACTCCCTGTCTCTAAAACAAGCATAGTAATCTATGAAGCAAAGTTGTTTGTCCGGAAGTTTATGGGTGAGGTAAATGGCCTGTAAAACTAACACTGTCCAGCGCTCCTGATCCTACTTTGCTGAAAATAGCTAAACCAACAGTGATTGGTTTGATAATTATCAAGATTTTTAATAAGACCAGTCTGTCTGTAATTACTATCTGTGATTTCACATTCTCTAGATTGTTAAGGAAATTGGTATCATCCATTTCATTGCCTGTCAAGCCTTTCCAGTGGGAAAGTCATACATAAAACAAGATCTAGTTCTGACAGGCTACAAATAACACAAACATGTTGGTTCTGTGTGCTGTTGCAACAACCCAACCCACAACATAAGACAGCAAATCTGTGTTACACAAGTAGACTCTACTGTCCTGGCTCTCACTCAGTCCAAAGCCAGAATCACAGATTTAGGTCTAAGTATTTTTGCTGTTCAGCAAAATGCCCTCTGTCCTTTCTTGTAAGAGGTGTGCAGATGATGGCAAAGAGCAGATGTTGCTGGCAGATGAGAGGCCAGATTTGATTGAGTCTTTAAATTCCAGATGCAACGCCAGTAATAACAGCAGAAATTGCTCCAGAAGTGGCAGTGTCCGAGAAGAGGAAAGAGAACGTCTGTCTATCCATGAGAGTCTGGATTATTTGATTTCACATAGCAAAGTTTACAAAAAGTGGTTGCAAGGCCAAACTTACAGGTAATGACTTTAATATGTGGGCTGAAAATTAGTACTAAATTACTACTAGTCAATTGGGAGTCTGTGAGAAATTGGGTGTGTGTAGGGGGGAGCAAGTGAAGGAGAAAGATTTCTAATGGCAATTTATAGCACTGTACCACTGGCCATTCTGACCCATTTCTGGTTTATATTGTGATGGGTTTATCTTGCCCTTTGATCTGGCCAATAGCTCACTCCATCAACTGGGCTAAATATGGGAGAGGAGTAATTTAAAGTAATAGAACTTAAAGTCTGAGTTGTTAGGGGATTTTTTTACTGTTTTTAAATTTAATTAAATTAAATTTAATTATAACTGACTAATATATGTATCTATTGAATTGTTGTGCACCACCTTGAGCCAGTTTGGTGTAGTGGTTAAGTATGCGGACTCTTATCTGAGAGAACTGTGTTTGATTCCCTCTCCTCCACTTGCAGTTGCTGGGATAGCCTTGGGTCAGCCATAGCTCTCGCAGAGCTGTCTATGAAAGGGCAGCTTCTGGGAGAGTTCTCTCAGCCCCACCTACCTCACAGGGTGTCTGTTGTGGGGGAGGAAGGTAAAGGAGATTGTAAGCCACTCTGAGATTCAATATCTTCTTTCTCTTCCTCCTTCCTCTTCCTCCTCCTTCCTCTTCTTCCTCCTTCCCTTTCCTCTTCTTCCTCCTTTCTCCTCTTCCTCTTCTTCTTGCAGTGATAAAGTAAGCTTTTATAATATTTTGAATTGTTCCACCATCTCTACTCACAGACAGGAAAGGACAAATTCCTTGCTTTCTCTGTTGGATCCCTAGACAATGTAAAATGGAAGAAATTTTAGCAGGTATCTAATCTTTAATTGTGGGCAAGTACATTCAAATCAATCAAATCAAATCAAATTTTATTCTTATATCCCGCCCTCCCCCACCAGAAGGCGGGCTCAGGGCGGCTCACAGACATGACACATCATGATTTAATTAAGACAGATAAACAACATTTTAAGTATAGTACAGTTACATAAATAGATTAAAATAGATAAAAATAGGTGCTATAAATTCTGTCATCCCAATTACATACTATCAAACATCAGTTTCAGTTACACATAAGATGGCTAAAGTTACGATGATTTAATCAGTTTAGTCTGGTCCTAATTCAAATGCGAGCTGGAAAAGAGAGGTTTTGCAAGCCCTGCGGAACTGGTTCAGGTCCCGCAGGGCTCGCACCCCCTCTGGAAGTTGGTTCCACCAGCGAGGGGCCATTAATGAAAAGGCTTGCTCCCGAGTTATCTTCAGTCTGGCCTCTCTTGGCCCAGGGATTTGTAGAAGGTTTTGGGAGCTAGATCTTAACGCTCTCCTGGGGATATATGGGGAGAGGCGGTCCCTGAGGTAGGCAGGTCCTCGACCATATAGGGCTTTAAAGGTAATAACCAGCACCTTATAACGAACGCGGTAGACGACCGGTAGCCAATGCAGATCCCGCAGCCCAGGCCGCACGTGTTCCCACCTAGGTAGTCCCACCAACAGCCTGGCCGCTGCATTCTGCACTACCTGAAGTCTCCGCGTTCGACACAAGGGCAGCCCCATGTAGAGGGCATTGCAATAGTCTAATCTTTCTAGAACATTCTAGAACAGGGGTAGGCAACCATTTTGGACTGAGTGTCAAAGCTTTCATAATGTCTGCCTGTGAAGATATTACTGTGATTGCAAAGAGAAATGGTTTGGGGAGGTGGTGCAGAAGGCTGGACATACTTAGAGCAAGCTGGGTGCCAGTGAGGGTTGCCAGCTGGGTGCCAGTGAGGGTTGCCAGCCTCCAGATGGGGCCTGGAGATCTCCCATTTTTACAACTGATATCCCCTGGAGAAAATGGCTGATTTGAAGGGTGGACTCTATGGCATTGCACCATGCTGAGGCCTCTCCCCTCCCCTCCCCAAACCCTGCCCTCTTCTGGATCCACTCCCAAAGTCTCCAGGTATTTCCCAAAACATGCCTGGCAGCCCTAGTACCAGTGGTGTTGCCATTGCCACAAGGGCTCTCTCACTTTGGTCCTTTGCATGGCAAGCAAAATGGTCTAGTGTGCCAGTCTTCAGCTGCATGTTAATTTTCTGTGAGCAGTTATGTGGTGCACAGGTTTAAAATACCTTCCTGTTCTTCCAATCCACTGTAAATTACATGTATACAGATTTAAGCAAAAATCCTCTGATGCCACCTGTTGGTGACAAAGAGGGAATAGTGCACTCAGATATTTCAGGGAAAATATGCTGTAACAGGCATGGAACTAACACATTAAGAAAATAAAATAAAACAAGAGTCCAGAGGCATAACCTTTCATTAGCCATCAGACAAGCTTATCTGGAATATATTGTGTCCCTCTCTAAGGTGCCATTGTTGTGTTTTGCTGCTACAGACTAACAAGGCAGCTCCTCTGGAATTATATGCCAAAGAAAGAAACTGGTAAATACCTATACTGGAACAACTTTTAAAAACATTTCATTTGTTTTTTTGTATTTGTATCCTGCCCTCCCTGCAAGCATTTTATGTGACTCCAAGAATATAATGTCTTGAATAACATTCAGCTGCCTTGCTAAAATGCAAGCCATGCCACAAAACATACAGCAAGGACAAAACTAATCAGTAGGGTTCCAAACCATTTGCTAAACAACTTCTGCGCATAGTTCTTCCCTAGCCACAATGGCTAGGAAAATATGGTAATTTTTCCAAATAGAAGCTGAAAAGTTCTGTAGTAGTTACTAGATATCATGATGCGCTCGTTCAGTTTTTGAGATTCATTTACCAAAATGCCTCTGAGATTCCTCTGCAACTGATATAAAGTTATGGGTTTTGTTTTTTTAATCTTTAGAATGGACTGGGATCGATGGTTGTTGATGGGACTTATTGGAATCGTAGTAGGGACACTGGGATTCCTGATCCATCAGATAATTGATTATCTCATCAAACTGAAATGGGAACTGGTGGAAAATTATATTCAGGTAAAATCTCTACTTCCACATACCTTTAAGTGGTGGTAAACTTAAATTAACACTTTCCAGCCTCACATCAGCATTAAGCTATCTGTTCCTAAGCATATCTCTCTGCCAACACAAAGGGAAAGTAGTGTTAAACCATTCAGTTACTGTTAAGCATGGGATCCCTAAGTGTCTCCATTTGTACTCCCTGCCTCCCACCCCCATATACTGTGCTCACTTTGTCTTAATGAGGGAAGCACATGTTATCAGCTCTCTGTCCTCTTCTAGCCTCTGCAAGAAACAGGCCAGCTCATGGTCCTGGTGTCATGAATGGCTTCTTGGGGCATAATTTTATTTGTTTGTTTATAATCCATCTTTCTCACTGAGACTCAAGGTGGATTGCATGTTGAAAACAATGTAATCAAATAGCATGAGAGATCTATTAAGCAATGCAATAGGATCAAGATTCCAAACATTAAGATTCTAAAAATTACAAAAACAGAAAACAATGCAATAAGAGCAGAATAACACACCTTGTGCATAGCATTCACAGTGGTATAGACTATGGTACATTACTCTAGATAAAAGTGCCTTTCTGAGTTGACCTTTATAGAAATGGCCTCCTGAAAAATTCTGTCTTACATAGTTTGCAGAATGGGAGGCTTCTTGACCTCCTCAGTCAGGCCACTCCATAAATTGAGGGCCACAACAGAGAATGCTCATGTAGAGACAATTATCGATTGCATTTTTGCCCCTAGGGACCCCTGACTTCTCAGTGGTATCCCATCTGACTGGCCAGCCTCTGGCTGTAGTCAAGGCTTGGCTGTCTTAAGAAAGATATACCTCATACTGATTGTTAGGGTGTGGCGGTGTTTTCCAAAGTGAGCCAACCCCTTCCAAATATGGTAAAGGAGAGAAGGGGGCATAAACAAGAGCAAGCTTCAAGGAACAACTAAGCTAAGAAACAAATTGTTTGCATTTCTTTAAAAACCTTTCATTTCTTAACCAGGCTGCTCCCGGTACTGCTTTTGTCTACCTGCACTCTAAGCCATAATCAGAAAAGGAATCCATTCTTATTGTTAAGGATGCAGGGATGCTTTCCAAACATAGTGAAGTCTCTCCTTGATTACTGCTGGGAAAGGGGAGCAGAGAGAAGACCAGAGAGTTAAAAGCAGGCTATAGATGGAGGTTTTTGAAAATGCAAAGCTTCATCTCTGGCTTGCCATGGAGGCAAACAGTTATGGCATCAGTGGGGCAGGAATCTTCTCCTTGCTGTCTGTGCTTGAGTCCAGGGCCCCAGCACAGGGGCAGCAAGGATGGTGGTAGGAGTCTCCTCTTGCCCTTGCTGCCACTGCTTGGGTCCAGTCCAGGTTTCAGATACTACACTTGATCTTAGCCAAAAGGCTAAGAAGCAATGTATGAGGAATACATCCTATCATAGCAATCAATAAGAGCAGCAGTAGCTGAATACCACTAAAATGTGACCTGACCATGGTCTTGTATGACCTTCATGATCTGAGATAATCATTTGAGGATCTAATCCAGATGCTTCCACTTTCAGAAGAATGCAGGTAACTACTGGAGACAGGGTATTTTAACACCCATAATTAAGAAGGAAATCTAGAGAACACTCCTCCTCACATTGTCAAATACTTTGGTGTGGAAGGAACACCATCTTTTTTTTGGCAACAGCTTTCCCACCTCTCTATACAGTAGCCAGTTGCCAGCACACAATTTATCTGTGACACAAAAAACAGAATGTTGGATAGAGGAGGAAAGACCAAAGGAGACAAATATATAGGTCCCTTCTCTCCCCCCCCCCCACACTCTACTTGAAAAACAGTTCTAGGTGATGACAGTCCATCCTTCGTCTCTCAAACCTATCTTCTTGGGAGGGAAAAGGTTCCTGACCTACATCACTGCCACTGGCAAGTTGGAACCATAAATCTGGTGAGTTGAGGACAAAACAAAGGCTGAGGAAGGAGACAGAATTGGGACAAGGACTCTGTGGCATGCAGCACCAAGGTTACTCATATGTCCACTTCAGAGTCTAATTCTCCAGCCTTGACCCTGCTTGAAACAGTGCTGGTAAGAGAGGCTGAGGAGAAAAGTGGTAGTGAAAGTGCTTTTAAAGATTCCATTGAATATTGTTGCTGTTTCTTTCTTATGTAAAAAATCAAAACAGGATGCAGAACAAGCAACTAAAGGCACTCACAAGTGTTGTTAAATACTTGCCCACTTTCCTGAATTTTAGCTGATCAAAACATTGAGACAGAATGAGAAATGTCACCTGGCCTGTGATGGCACCAATAGTTCCGCAGGGCCTGTAAGACCGAACTGTTTAGGCAGGCTTTTCTGGTTGACTGAAAATGGGCTGCCACCGGACATCCTACAGAAGCTGGCGGTCATAGTCAGAACCAAATACCGCCAGACTAGATTGAGATAGCGTACTAGTTTTTAACTTGATAAATGTTTTATGGTTTTATATGTTTTATGGAATTGATTGTTTTTATGATACTGTAAGCCGCCCTGAGTCCGCTTGCGGAGAGGGCGGGATATAAATGTAAAGTAATAAATAAATAAATAAATAAATAAATAATTTTATATCAATAACTAGAGCACAGTAGGACTCACTTTCCTTCTTCTTGTGTTATATATGATAGTGTCAGAAAAAATCCTGACATTAAGGGTCATGTGTAAGCAAGTTTTGGGAAATAAGGGGAAAATATCCATTCAGTATTCAGATATCCATCCTTTAATTTGCAGTTACCCAAGTAACATGCATCTGGTCTTCCTGTTTTGCTGCCCCAGACCACACATTTCCAATTTGAAGTCAAAGACCCCATGTGAGGTTAAGGCAGGAAGTCTGCGATAACTTGCTGAACCATTTAAGGTTAGGAAACAAAAACAGCATCTTTGACTCCCAGAAACAAAGTGACTCTAACCTCAGCACTGTGAAATATTTGAAAATGTGTGGGAGTCAATTAACTTGTGATGGGCACTGGAGACAATATGACTCTGGCTAGTCCAAACACAAACAAATCAAAGGAGGAAGAAGACTGAAAACACAGCTATGAAATGTTGTTATATGTTCTTTACTTCTCTGAATGGCAAGAAATTCTTGGGGCAGTACTTATCTCAGTTGGCTCCCTTTGGATGAGACAGCACCGGAGACCAATAGTGTTGTGTGTCACGTTTTCAGGGTGCAGGCAGGCAGGAGTCCAAAGCCAGTCCAAGGTCAAAGTCCAGGAAGTCAAGCAGGAGCCAAGTCACCAATGCAGAATCACAAACCAGAATCAGAAGTCAATGTCCAAAAGCCAAATGGTCAGGGTGCCAAGGAATCAAGCAGGTCAGGATCAGGAAGGAGCGTGGATGCAAGCCAGAGAATAGCTTTGTTGTTTCTACAAGGTTACCAGGTCCTGGGTGGGAGCTATATGGGAGTCTCAATCAGCCTGCTCTGTAGGTGGCAGTGACTCTGCTAGAACGCAGTGTTAAGCCAAATGCCCTCAAAACGAGGTTGGGGAATTAGTTAGGTGGACACCCGGCTTAATAGGAATCTTTTTACCAAATGTATACCAGGCTCAACCATCCAGAAGGTGAATGCTCAATAAAAGGACTCTAATTTAATAAAAACCAATTGTAATTTATTTGGAATAATAGTTCTTTCACACAAGATAAAAATACAAAACAATCACACATTCACACAGGTCTAAGAAATATAGATAGATTGATAGGGGTACATATAAGGGTAGACATACAGGGCTATATTACCTCTCGCAGACTCCAAGGAAGACTTCGAAGGCGACAGTTGAGGGAATGGGGGGGGAAGGGCCCGAAACTGATCAGGAATCGGGGATGTATCTACACAGTGGTAAATGGGTTGCTGAATAGAAGCACACCTGTGGGTAGCTAGTCCACAGGTTATAAAGAGTCACCTAAGTCCCGAGGGGATGGGAGGTGACTGGGAGGGGAGATGGGAGGTTCTGCTGATGACCACGAAGGCTGGACATCGGCTGAACCAATGGTGAGTCTTTGGTGACACCTGATTGGGTGTTTGCTTTGACCAATGAACTTCACCTTTGTCCTGGGCATCCTGGAAACTTCCAGGTTGCGACAGGGCCTGAGGCGGCTCCGATGGTATCAGTATGGAAATGGCTGGGTGCTTGGGATGAGATGGGATTATCTGGGAATGTGACAATAGGGAATCAAATATTGGCCTAGGTATCCCCGGTGTAGACAAAAGAGTTGACAATGACAGGAGATGTTCTTCTTCTTATCCCATCATCTCCTGGGCAAGAGTTATTGTTCAGGATATTGCTGAGCAATTAGGATCAACAGTTGAACTGTTAATCTATTCCTAAAACGGATGGGTTGCTTACGGGCTAGGAATGACTCAGGGTGTGTACGTGAGACTCCCACTAAGAAGGAATGAAGTCCAGCCTGGCAGGAAGATGGCTACAAGTGGTGTTAGCGAAACACAGTGGTTTCCATGCTTAGCGCTTCAACACCGGTCGCCTGGACAGCTCCATGGCGGTGCAGCTTCTTCCTCACCATGGCGGGCCCGCTCAGTGACGGGGGAAACGTTCGTGCATGTTGGCAAGCACTCAGTGCCTGTTTAGAATGCCTGCACACTTATGCTGCTTGTACACGAGTCCCATTTGGTTCCTGGATGGCTTTACTCACACTCTCTGGCCAGACGGGTGCAAGCTCACTTCTCCAGGCGCCCTGGCAACCATGCTTGTGACTATAATATTGTGGAAAGAGGGGTCATTTCCTCACATCAGGGCTGAGAGATCTGAAGCATCGGCGTGCCTCATGTCTTCGCTCTGAAATTTCTTTCCGGAGCCTGCTTCGAACTCTTGAGATGGGAGGAGGAGAGCTTGGAGGAGATTGATTGTCAACAGCTGACACTAGTGCCTGGAGAGTGATTGATGGGCCAGCTGCTGTTTGTTCAGCTGAGGAACTGGCTGGCAACTCTTCCAGGTCTGTTAACCCTTCCAGCTCCTCCTCTTCAAGGCTCATGACACTGTGTGATATTTGCATTATTTACAAGTAGATCATAGATAGAAGCAAAGAGGCACTCCTTCATATGTAAATCTATGCATGACAGAATAAAACATGCTAGTCATGCCTGACTGTGTAACTGCCAGTCATGAATTGCATGTTCTTCTCAATTCCTGTGTGTGCAGTGTCATATTTGGATCAGGGTAGTGATATGTTTGGAGAAGGGACTTCAGACTTCCTTCCACACCTGCCTTGAAATAGTCCTGGGGAACATTCTTTGACTCATTGGGCTACCCTGGGATACATGTAAGTTTTACCAGTGGGCCATACAGCCCCCCAGGGCTTTTTCAAGTCAGTAGAATAGTACAGAAGGAAGGCTGGAGCCTCTGTGATTCTGATCCAAACTGAGTACTGCCCTTGTTGTAATTGTGGAGAACTTCCAATTAACATGTGGATTGTCTGCTGAATGTCATTTTTACCATTTTTATCATAAATACAGCATGTTCTTGAGCTCTGGGATTGCTGCATGAACACAAGAACATAAGAAGAGCCCTGATAAATCACACCTGTGGACCATCTAGTCCAGCATCCTGTTTTCACATAGTGGTTGGCCAACCTCTAGCCTCTTGACACTGGTGCCTCTGAATATGGAATTTCCCATGGATTTAGCTGTATGCCCCATGCCTTCCCAATCTTTCTTTTTGGTAGTATAGTTAAATTAAACACATCTACATGGTAAAATGCTGCTTGTCATGTGGTTGCATTTTAAATGGCTGTCATACAATCCTGTGTGAACTGGACCACTATGATTCTGAGGGCTGATCCATACTCCATCATGTGGAAGAAGCTGGATAGCCTGTATGCAGTTACTTCTCATTGTCTGAGTTTTCCCATTATACTGACAATTATGTTGTTCTGTCATCTGGTATGGAATTTCTGCAACAGGACTATACATTCCTGGAAGTTACTAGTAATAGTACAGAAACTATTGACTCCAAGGAGAAAATCTTTACAATCATACACATTGTACATTGAACATTATGTGTAGAAGCTAGTATGTGAAAATTACTTCCAGCTTCTTCAGATTATTAAAGATAGTATGTGGAATGGTCCCAAATCTGAAGCTACCATTCAATAATGCAATGGAATTTGTGTGGCAAGTGAATACTCCTGTATTAATGCCATTTCTCCCAATATTTATTTCTTTGTAAAACCCACAGGAAGACAACTTTCACATGACCTGGATCTGCATACTTGGAATTGGACTGGCTATGATCATTGTATCATCAGGACTTGTGGTGGTAAGGGCTAAACATTCTAGACCAATTCACACTCACCCAGCGTTGCTCTGACATTCCTCTTTTCAGCGCAGCGTCCTTCTGATTTCCCACTATCTGCCCCGGGGCTTCAGCTTGCATCAGCATTTTTGTGCGGCAAAGAGAAACCGCTAAAAACCAGTTTCTCTTTGCTGCTCAAAAATGCTGATCTTTGTTGAGGCCCTGGGGCAGATAGTGGGAAATTGGAAGGATGCTGCGCTGAAAAGAGGAACGTCAGAGTGGCGTAGGGTGAGTGGGAAATCAGTCCTACTTTTTGGTTAGCTATTATAATACAATGTTCTGAGAGATGAAGGGTTATGCTACTGGTTAAAGAGAATGAAGACGAGTGCTTATGTTCTGCAGATCATTTATAGGCAGCACATTTTGAATAGAGATTTTATAATGAACTCCTTGTAAATAAAAACAGCTCCCATAACGTTTTTGAACCAGTTGATAGTATCTGGAGGGATTCATTAGTGAATTAAACACTCTTAAAAAAAATGTTTTGAAGTCCATTATGGAGGCAAAAAAGACTTAACATTTTGTGTCCCTTACAACTACATGAAGACCTTCAGCAACTTCTTATATGATCTCACCAGAACATGATGGTCAACAGATCAATGTTTTGAAGGGCCAAACTACACATTATATTGGGAATCCAACAAGATCTCCAAATATATAATTTTGCTTCAACTAGTAATAGGAAGGTTGATTTAGACTAAGGCCATAATGCTAAATTTCTGCCATTTCACTGGTAGAAATTGCCTTTTCCTCCTAAGCAATCTTGGTAGGGTAATATGTAGGGTTGCTATCTCTGGGTTGGGAAATACCTGGAGAGTTTGGAAGTGGGTCCTGAGGATGGTGAGGTTTGGGGAGGAGAGAGATTTCAATGGGATATAATGCCATAGAATCCCTTCCAAAGCAGCTGTTGTCTCCAGGTGAACTGATCTCTGTTGCCTGGAGATCAGTTGTAATATGGGAGATCTCTACCCACCATCTGGAGGTTGGCAGCCCTAGTAAAGTGTGCCTGGCCCTGACATGGATGGCAAAGGTTAGCTTGATCTCATTAGATCTCAGAAGCTAAGCAGGGTTAGTACTTGAATGGGAGACAATCCTGGAAGTCCAAGGTTGTATGCAGAGGCAGGCAATGACAGCTGTGGGAAGCTTTGCTTGTATCTTGCCTTAAAAATGCTATGAGATTGCCACAAGTTGGCTGTGACTTGACAGTACTCTCCATCACCAAAAATTTTCTGACTTTTTCCCTACCATAACTACTACTGGGGGGGCAGTTCTAGGGAACTGGTGCAGAAGGAGAGTTCAGACCCCAATCTGAATCTTCCCACAGCTATTTTTTTTTTAAAAATACATTAAACTACAAATCAGAAAATCCATTCTGGAATTTCTAACATAATGAGTAGTTTGGTCCTTACACTGCTGAAGTAGAACTAACTCAGTAACATAAAATCAAATGAAACAGATACCAAAAGAACTGCCTCCATTTCCCAAACCAGCATGACTGTAGTATTAACATGGAATCCTATGGTAGATAAAATATTTCTAGATTAAAAGTATATGAAGCTCTCTTGCCCAGGCTGTCAATGTTATGCTTCGGAGTCTTTCCTAGGTAAGTGATTTCAATGGAGATGTCCTTATTGATGCTTTTAAAATGTTTGTTTTTGTTAGTTTACCTTATTTAAATGGATTTTGAAAAAAAATTCATGTTGAAAAGCAGTCTTTAAATGTTATTATTACTAATAATACAGTCACAATTGCTTGTTTGAGACTGTATAAATTGCAGTTTGATCTTATATTGCATCAAAAGAAATAGTAGTAGACCCTAGAAATTATAATTCTTTGAGATGGCTGCAGACTAAGAGAATTCTTCAAGATTCTTTAGGCATTTTAAGCTGAACTTGAGTACATTGTACTTGAAATTTCTCTTGACTTTAGTTTATAGTGTTGATTTGAAAGTTCCACATATTTGACTAACATTATCCAGTCTTAGTTGTTGTGGCCATGTGATGTTAAAATACTATCTTTTTCTTTTTGTAGTTTTTTTGTCCAACAGGTGCACCAAGTGGACTTCCAGAAGTCATTGGGTTTTTAAATGGTGCTTCTATTCAGCATATTTTTAATATCAAGACTTTTGGCGGAACATTTCTCTCTTGTGTTCTAGCAGTAGCATCTGGACTGTTCTGTGGACCAGAAGGTCCCATGATTCACTTGGGGTAAAGAACAAATATTTTAAAACTTGCAGATATAAATTGTCTTTAGTGATGTCTATAATGGCATAAATTGTCCTTAAAATGTCCTTATTTAAAGTTTATCTGCATAAGGGGACCTAGCTCATAATTAGCACTGGATTCAACATTGCTCACTGCCAATCATTGTTGTAGAACCTAAAGTAAGTTTAAGCAAACTCATAATTTAAAAGATCTATTACACATCAAAAACTGCACATGTTCCACTAAAGCACAACACTGGCTAACGCACCTAGCTGTCTTGTGAGTGTGAATTTATAAGATTGTTTAGGAGGAAATTAAAAAATTAGCGGTGCCGTGACACAGAGTGGTAAAACAGCAGTACTGCAGTACTGTGATCTGAACCCTCTGCTCACGACCTGAGTTCGATTCCGGCAGCCCAAGGCTGACTCAGCCTTCCATCCTTCCAAGGTCGATAAAATGCGCACCCAGCTTGCTGGGGGGAAAGTGTAAAAGACTGGGGAAGGCAATGGCAAACCACCCCATAAGAAGTCTGCCATGAAAACATTGTGAAACCCAGAGTTGGAAATGACTGGTGCTTGCATAGGGGACCTTTCCTTTCCTTAAGAGGAAATACTTCATGATGGCCCAGTGAACAAGATCCGAAAAATACAGCTTTAAAGTGGTTTGGTCTGTTTATAAGATGTTTGATGCTGCAATGGTCTATTAAAATAAAATAAAAAAACAATTCACGCAATAATATTGTAGGATCAACTCAAGCCTTGGGTTGCCATGTCCAATTCAGGAAATATCTGGGGACTTTGGGGGTGGAGCCAGGAGACTTTGGAGGTGGTGCCAGGAGCAAGGTTGTGACAAGCATGATTGAACTCTGAAAGGAGTTCTTGCCATCACATTTAAAGGGACTGCACTTCTTTTAAATGCCTTCCCTTCATTGAAAATGATGGAGGATGGGGGCACCTTTTTTGGGGGCTCATAGAATTGGACCTCCAATCTTTATGAAACTTGGGGGTGTTTTTTGAGATGCAATGCTGAAAATTTAGCACTTCTACCAGTAAATAGCCCTCTAGAGCCCCAGATACCCACAGATTGATTCACCATTATACCTTATAGAAACCAGTCTCCAGCATAGGGTATAATGCAGTGCCCAGCGGACATTCCACTCCCCTGCCCAACTTTCTGATAACCCTGAAGTGGGGAGAGGAACTCCAAACCAGGGGATCCTCTGCCCGCAGCTGGAGATTGAGAACAGGAAAATACCATGATATAATAATGAAAAAATTAACACCAACTTATATTAAATATGTAAATTTTAAACAGTGAAATCAACACACAATTGTGCATAAGTTCAGCAATGGGTAAAAGCTAATAACAACTTATCCTATACATCTAAGCACACAAAAAGATTCATAAGAATATTATTTCCAGCAACATACAGAGTGCAAAGAAGTGCTTGTATACAAAAAGTTTTATCTCAAAAGTTCATTCTGTTGTTTTTATAATAGAAGACTCCACCAAAACTGCCTCTGACGGAGCCCGGTGCCGGCTGGTAGTTTGCCGCACCATTTCAAATCTCTTTGTCAAAGACGGGGTGTCTTAAGTTCTTCCAAGACTTTGTGATGCACAGTGAAAGTGAAGGAAACAGAGGTGCAGAAAGGGCCAATGTGCCTATCTTGCCCTGGGATTTCTAAGAATGGTTGCCAGTCACAGGAGACAGTGCTAGGCAAGAATGGCCAGTGCTCTGCCACAGTATAAGGCAGCTCTGTATGTTCTAGGGTTGCCAAGTCCAATTCAAGAAATATCTGGGTGGTGGAGCCAGGAGACATTGGGGTGAAGCCAGGAGCAAGGGTGTGACAAGCATAATTGAACTCCAAAGGGAGTTCTAGCCATCACATTTAAAGGGACTTCACACCTTTTAAAATGCCTTTCTTCTATAAGAAATAATGAAGGATAGGGGCACCTTCTTTTGGGGCTCATAGAATTGGATCCCCTAGTCCAATCTTTTTGAAACTTGGGGGTCATTTTGGGGAGTGGCACTGGACATCATTTTGAAATTTTAGTGCCTCTACCTCTACCTCAAAAAACAGCCCCCCAGAGCCCCAGATACCCGCAGATCAATTCTCCATTATTTTCTATGGGAATAAGTCCCCATTGGGAATAATAGAGTTTTTAGCAGACATTTCTCTCTCCTCTCCTGAAGTGGGGGGAGGGCCTCCAAACTGGGGCTTCCCTGCCCCCATGTGGGGATTGGCAACCCTAGTATGTTCACATACATTTAATCAAAAATATTTTTATGGTTGTCTTCTCAAATAGTCTTTAATAGAACATTTAAGAACTGGTGTCAATTTTCCTATTTCTTAGAGAAGCAAAACTAATGTAAAGTCTTCATTGGTTAAAATATACCTTTGATTTAAAATTGGTCATATTTTACATCATTCACACGTGGCACAAGATAGTACAAGAAAGGTTCAAGTGGTGCTTTAAGTATGATGTTTAAAATTGCACCTCTCTTGAATTGAAAGGATAGTATATTTCTGAAAGTGAAAAAAATTCATAATCTGAAGAAAGAATCAAGATTGCTCTGCAGCTCTGTGGCATCTGGGTACTTGTTCTCTTTAATTTAGTTTTTGTTATAGTAGAAGTTAAATATTGCATTAATACTTAGAAATATTTTTTTCCAGTGCAATAATTGGATATGGATTGAGCCAGTTCAAGTCTGAAATTCTTGGAATTCATCTTCCTTCCTTAACCAGATTTTGGAATTCAGCTGACAAGTAAGGAAATGTATCAGTATTGTTTTTTAAATCAAAGTACACGAAGTTTGAGATATATATCTATGTAGAAGGTTTGTAAGTATTTCTGCTGCACTGCTTCCTATTTGTGTGGCTTTGTTGTGCAGCATGACTTTTCAGTTATCCTGAGACTTCTAGATTTCACTGCTTCTCTTGCTTTAAGTTGTGCTACATACTTACATTTAAAAGGGTAAAGGTAGTCCCCTGTACAAGCACCAATTGTTTCTGACTCTGGGGTGATGTCACATCACATTTTCACGGTAGACTTTTTACGGGGTGGTTTGCCATTGCTTTCCCTAGACAAACTTACATTGCCCTTCCTTTTTTACAGGCCTTTTCTTAGCTAAAGAACAAAAAATAGTGCTCTACCAAGCAAACTGTTTTTTAAAAAAATGTAAATTGGAAAAATTTGATTAAGGATGCCTGGAGAAGACAGAGGTCAGATATAGTAAAACAAAAGTGCTGCGTTGAGTACATAGAAAGATGACATTCAGACTCCTGCTCTGATTGTTCATGGCCTTTAGGCACATGTTGAAGTAGTATTTGACTATAAAGCAGGGGTGTCAAATGTCTGGCCCTCAGGCCAAGACCAGCCTGCCGAGGGCCCAAATCTGGCCCGTGAGTAGACCACAGCCCCCCCCCCCGCTCTCCCCCTCAAGTAATCAGGTTGGCTACTATGTTATTGCCGGCTGTTTCGGAAGCTCAGATCAGCAGCTTCCTGGTTTTATCCTGCCTGAATGGCCTCATGTGACTAATAGAGCCACATGACCCCACTGGTCTTTTTTGCCTTCCTGCCTACATTCTGTTGTATCGAGCCGGCATTCTTTCTACAGGGGAACTGATACCTTGTGTCCCTGAGTCCTACCTAAAGCTGACTTCCTGATAACAGTGAGCAAATATTTTCTTTTCAAAATATATTTTCTTTTCAAAACTAATGTTCCCATTTGGGCTGGTGGCAACAGGGATGGGTGGGCTGCAGCAGGGACTGGTGGGAATATTGAGCCATGTGCACAACTCGCTAGGATGGCTCTGCTTGCAGCTGGCCTGGCACAGCTCAAGCAATCAGGCTGCTCAATTCCTGCTGCCTACCTTATTGAGGTAGGGTGCAGTTCAGGCCAGAGGAGGGAGCAGACAACAGGCACAGAGCCATGGAGGTCAGAAGGGCCTCAGCCCCAGGAGTGGCTACCCAGCCCCAGGCTCACCAAGGTGTTTGGGCGATGGTGGGACACACTTTGGGCCGGGGGAGGGAATAGACAACTGGCACAGAGCTGTGGAGGAGGTCAGAAGGGCCTTGGCTCCACGAGTGACTGCCCAGCCCCAGGCTTGCCAAGGTGTTTGGGCGGCAGGGTGCACTTCAGGCCAGGGGAGAGAGCAGACAACCGGAACAGAGCCATGGAGGAAGTCGGAAGGGCCTTGGCCCCACCAGCAGCTGCCCAGCCCCGGGCTTGCCAAGGTGTTTGGGTGGCGGCGGGGCACACTTCAGGCCAGGGGAGAGAGCAGACAACCGACACAGAGCCATGGAGGAGGTCCGAAGGGCCTCAGCCGAATGAGTTGTTTAGGGTGTGTGTGTCAGCAGCCACACAAAGTTCAAGCTGTGAGGGGCTGGGCGCGCAGGGCCTTTTGTTGTTTGGGTAGGACAGAGGAGGCTGGAGGGGACGAGCTGCGAGGTGTCTGGGCAGCAGTTGCAGCGTGCAGATTGGGCAGGGGGAGGGAGCTGGTGACCTAGGATTGCCAGGTCCAGTTCAAGAAATATCTGGGGACTTTGGGGGTAAAGCCAGGAGACTTTAGGGGTGGAGCCAGGAGCAACAGTGTGACAAGCATGATTGAACTCCAAAGGGAGTTCTGGTCATTACTTTTAAATGCCTTTTCTTAATTGGAGATAATGAAGGACAGGGGTACCTTGTTTTGGGGCACATAGAATTGGACTCCCTGGTCCAATCCTTCTGAAACATGGAGGATGTTTTGAGGAGAGGCATTGGATGCTATGCTGAGCATTTGGTGCCTTTACCTCAAAAAACCGTCCCTCCAGAGTCCCAGATACCCGCAGATCAATTCTTCATTATAACTATGGAAATCAGTCTTCATAGGGAATAATGGAGGGCCCTGGAGATATTTCCCTCCCTCTCTCCGCTTTATGATGACCCTGAAGCAGGGGAAGGGCCTCCAAACTGGGGGTTCTCCTGCCTCCAACTGGGGATCAGTAAACACAGAGGATACCCGATAAGAGTATGGCAAAAAAATACAATATCCGAGTAACACAAACACACTCTATTGAAATAAATACACTTTAAGGACACAGTAACACACAAATTTTCAAATCAGTGTACAAAATATTCCGTCAAAATTCTTGTATTTGTAGTCTTCAACAAAGTAGAAATGATTCAAGGAGAAGAAATAATTCATTGTAAGAGACCGGTTTCGGCCACACCTTCCTCAGTCACAACTCTCGTGCAATAAATTGTGTTTAGCTCCTCCTAGTACAAGAAAAGATAAAGATATACAATACATATTCCACTATTTTTCATATTAACAGTACAGAAAATCAAACACCCTTCCTACTCAACATACCAATTTTGAATACGATCATTCATTAGTTGGGACCCAGTCTAACTTCGTTTACAGGTAATGCCTCCTTTCAGATTTACAAGCTGGTCACATCCCTAGCCGCTTTACTCGTTCTCAGAATGGTTCTACTAAGGACTGTTTATTTGCTTTGAAGGACATTTACAAAGTGATTGAGTAAACGAGTGCTTTGCACTTATATTGCAACATTTGGTACATGGTGTTTTTCTTGCTTTGCCCATCTGGGGATTGGCAAGCCTAAGAGCCATTGCCAATCTAAGTAGACTTGGAGGGGAGGAGAAACTTGCAATGTCCAGCCATTTCATATTTTCCTAGGCTCAGAGCATTTAATATTTTTTAGTTTCTGCTGTGCTTTTTCTTGATGTTTTATTTTAAAAATTGCATTGCCAAATCCCACTATTTTCCCATTTTTCCATCTTAAACAAAATATTGCAAGAGTTTTAATCATGTTTGTATTTTAAGTAAACAAATAATATCTTTTGTGTTTGTGTCTTTTATAAAGTTTATATCTCTGCTACCTGGCATTATATTTATGACAGGTATGGCACAGAGCCACAAAGTCCCATTTAAGTCAGATCCGGCCCTCATGACAAATGAGTCTGACACCCCTGCTTTAAAGCATTCATTTCTCCGGGGGGACTGATTTCTACAGATTGATCTGTTATTCCAGGGGACCCCCAGCTCTCACCTGGAAGCTGGTGTCCCTATTTTTATGCCTCCATAGAACCGTAGCAACAATTCTTTTTCAGAGAGGCTGTATCAATTTGAGGTTTCAAAGAAATGAAAGGAAAACCAGTGATTACTTTAGAACTGTTATTAAAACCTGTTTAATTTAATGTGTATGAACTGTTAGTATTAGAAGCACATGCATTTAATGAGAAGGGTCATTTTCAAGTTTAGAAGTTTTCATGCTCCTATAATAGCACAATGCCTTAAGTGGTATTTCTTCCAGGATCATATAAGGAAGATAAAGGTGATCTTGAAAAACTGCCCTGGGAGGGAATTTTAGGGGAGGGAATTCCTGGGAGGTAATTTTAGGTTGGGTGATGCTTGGTGAACCAGGAGTAACTAGCTTGAAACTTTACTGCATTGAGTGACTCCAGTGTCCATCTCTGTGGGAAGTTAAAAAGAGATAGTATTTCAACTCCTATTTTTTTAAAAAAAGTCTAAATTGGGAACCTCTTCCTCTCTCATCAAATAGGAACTCTTTATGTCAACTAAAGATCAAGCACACAAAAGTCTGTTATACAAAACAGGATTCTGAAAAGGCTGTGCTGTGCTGCATTGTTGTTCTTGTCTAATGTATTTCCCCCCTCTTGTAGGAGAAATTTCATTACTGCTGGTGCAGGAGCAGGGATTGCCTCGGTATTCCATGCTCCGGTGGGTGGACTTCTATTTACACTGGAGGAAGTGGCCTCTTTCTGGGACATTAAACTGGCCTGGCAAACCTTCTTCTGCTGCATGATGGCTGCTTTCACCACAGATTTACTCTCCTCTTCTCTCTGCGGATTTGTCTACAGAGGGCAGTTTGGATTTTTCAAAGCCGAGAAAAGGATTTTATTTTGGGTATGTGCTACATTTATGAACAACCTGGCATTATTTCGGAGCATCCATGTTGCTTTGAACCTATTAACGTATTTAAAATATTTCTGCTGTGCTTTATCTCACATTTGGAAGAGGACCATAACTGAAATGGATCCAATAATCTGAGCATGGAAAGCACATATAATTTCCCATGTTTCTCTCAGTTTCTGCAGCTGCTTCTGACCACTGGGAAGATCATTGCTGGGGTTATACAGACAGAGGATTAGCTGTGCACTGCAGCTTGGTAGGCTGGGTGACAGGGACAGGGGGAAAGAGCCAACCCCTTTCCTCAGAGGAGCTGTGATTGCAGAAGATGGAGGAGCAATTTTACTCTTAAGAACTTTTTCACACATGCTACTCTCAAAGCGTTTGAGCTCTTCTTACTCAATGTGTCGGTGTCCTATGTGACATGAAGAAAAGTTACATTCTAGCCAATGCATACTTAACATTTGCATCACCCTGTCCTGGATAGCCCAGGGAAGCCCAATCTCATCAGATCTCAGAAGCTAAAAGGGCTAACTCTGACAAGTCCTTCAATGGGAGACCTCCTTGGAATACCAGAGCTGGAAGGCAGGGGCAGGCTTTATTCAGCCACCTCTCTGAATATCCTCCAGGCCCCAAGTAGGGGTCAGTCACCAGAGGTTGCTGGGTCAGACACCAGGTGTGCACACACATACACTCACACACTTATGTAACCTCTCCCCATAAAAATACCAACCCCCCCATTTTCATTATACATATATATGAACATATATGAACACATGAAGCTGCCTTATACTGAATCAGATCTTCAGTCCATCAAAGTTAGTATTGTCTACTCAGACTGGCAGCGGCTCTCCAGAGTCTCAAGCTGAGGTTTTTCACTCCTCCTTGCCTGGACCATTTTTTTTGGAGATGCCAGGGATTGAACCTGGGACCTGCTGCTTACCAAGCAGATGCTCTACCACTGAGCCATCCTCCCTCCAATTATAGATTGCTTTAATTATAGATTGTTCTAAGCAAAAACTAATTTTTCTTCCCATTTCAATCTGCCACAAAATAGCTTCTATCCTGCAGTCCAGAATGTATAAACAGAAACCAATGCACAACAGAATTGGGAGAGTTTGTGCCTTGTCCTATTTATGCTTTTGGCAAGGCTAAAGATTCACTAAGACTGATTCCCCACTAGCCTTGTCCTGGTCTTATACTGCTCTTCTCCATGGTGCTTCCGTCTGATTTTGCACAAGCTGCCGAAGGGCTGCAATTCACCCCGCGTCTTTCCTGCAGCAAGCAGAAACCATTTTTTCAGAGGACCTTGCTTGCCGCAGAAAAGAGGCGGGGCAATAGCACCCTTGGGGTAGCTTGTGTGAAATTGGATGGAAGCACCCCGGAGAAGAGAAGTGTGAGACCAGGACAAGGCTAGTGGGGAATCGGTCTAAAAGAACTGAATGATGAGAAACCCTTACAGAATTAACTTTCCTGTTTTATAGTAAGAAAAGGAAAGGAAAGGTCCCCTGTGCAAGCACCAGTCATTTCCGACTCTGGGGTGATGTTGCTTTCACAACGTTTTCATGGCAGACTTTTTACGAGGTGGTTTGCCATTGCCTTCCCCAGTCATCTACGCTTTCCTAAGAACCCCCTCCAAAGACTAAGCATTGCTTGCACCAACTTACAAATAGTAATATACTTTTCAATTCATATTTTGATTCTCTTGTTAATGCGATTTTTTCAGGCTGTTCTTTAGTATTCCTTTGTGAAGTCATGTTCTTTCTTATTTGATACCTACCCAGATGTATGTTCCTGGAATTTAGCAAATATAATTGAATTTGGATGTAATTAGAGGGAGGATGGGAAGAAAGAAAACTAAGAAATAAAACAGTCTCACAGCAAATTTACCTGTAATGATATTCAAGGAGGTCCTGAGCTCTTTCTTTGTGTAACAGTTGAAACTGTACATTGAAACATTCTGGTTGCAGTACCAGGGATTGTAGCTGCTTCCATGGGGGGATTTTTCTCCAGGTGGAACACATCATGCCCCCACTTTTTAGGGGGGAGTTTCTACATGATATCTTGCTGTTCCAGTCCCTCTCAAGAAGCCATTTGGAAATGGTACCTTGCCTTCCCAGAATGTTCCTGAAATAGAGAAATATAGTAGAATGTTGTCCATGGGCAATGGTTAGCTTTATGTCCAGGACATATTAATGGGCGGACAACAATAGCAACACCCAACTCTAGAGTTTAACTCAACGTGCAGTCATCAGAAGTGTGCTATCTCTGAAAGTGGAAGTTGTGCTTTGTCTGTGCGGTCTACCAACCACTTACCAACCTGCAAGAAAAATGTAGCTAATCTAGTGAAGTTCTTTCTACTCCTCTTGGCCTCAGAGTCCAGAGTCCTGTGTTATCCTGGAAGTGGCTAAAGTGTATAGAAAAAGTGTAATATAGTGGGTTTGATACATGGAGAGATGTGGTTGTAGTGATCAAAGCTCTTTATTGCGATACAGCATGGCAACGGTTAAACTAAAGATTGCTGAACTGGGCCAACGGGGCCAACTATATACAGTCCCAGGTTCCCGTGCTAGGATGCCATTGGGTCATTTGAACCAGCAGGGGGCCGGTGACTAGACCATGGAAACAGGGGGCGTTTTCGCACTGACCTTAATCGGCAGCGATGTCCCTCTTCACCGCGCAGGATCTGCGCGGATTTCACACCAATTGCTGTGGAGCACCCGGAAGAGCCGCAAAGTCCCGCGGCTTTTGCGGCGCAAATGGAAACCGCCAAAAACCAGTTTCCATTTGCGCCACAAAAGCCGCGGGACTTTGCGGCTCTTCCGGGTGCTTTGCAGCAATTGGTGCGAAATCCGCGCAGATCCTGCTTGCTGAAGAGGGACATCGCTGCCGATTAAGGTCAGTGCGAAAATGCCCAGGGATTTAGATCCTGCTAGCCTTCGACTACAAGCTCAGTCTTAAGGCTCCAGTAAGCTTGGCAGGAACTCCTAGATAGCAGCACAAGAAGTACACAGCATACACAACATAAAGTGAGCGGAGAATATCAGCAGACATTGTAGAATACTGGTTTTGTTTTTATGAAGTGGCCAAATCACAGGGGTCTGCTCTTGAAGGAAGTCTGCAAAACAATCAGTCTAGAATGTGACATGACTTCTGACTAGTGGTAGCTTCCAGTCCTGGTGAGTTGCACCAGTTGCCGGTTTGTTTCTTGGCTAAATTAAAGCTGTTAGTTTTCACCTTCAAAGCTCTATTAGACTGATAACTTAAGAAGCCCCAGCTTTGAAATGCTGCTCTGGGTGTTACTAATGTTCGAAATAAACATACCAGAAACTGCTCTCTCTCTCTCTCTCTCTCTCTCTCTCTCTCTCTCTCTCTCTCTCTCTCTCTCTCTCATGGTACCCCCCTCTGGCACTTGCCACATGCACTCAATTGAGGCAAGTATAAGGAAGGAATCTGGTCTGATAGTTTTAAAAAAGTAGCTTATATTGCTGCTTTTGATGTGCAGTATTTTTAAAATAGAATTTTTTGACTTCTTATATCTTTGTTGTGAACTTCTTTTGAGCATCTTGTAGACACATAGATATATGCACTTAAATAAATAATATGAATACACTATATCAACTTATATTTTTGTAAATAAAAGATATTTTGTAGGACATGCTATGTCTTAATTTGATGTCTTAAAGCAGTGGTCCCCAACCTTCTTGGTACCGGGGACTGGCACCAGGGCTGACCTGCCCACCATGGCCCCAGGGCCAGCAGGGTGGGGGCACCGAATTCAGCCCCCCGCTCCTGTGCCATGCAGCCTTGCTGCATGTCCCCCCTTCAGCGCTTCTGCAGTGGCAGGTGACCCTCTGAAGAAGTGGCCCACTGGAGTTTAGCTCCATTGTCCCCCCCACGCGACGAGGCTTGGGTCCCCTCTCTCGCCACCACTGCCTTCCTTCTCTCCCCGGCACTGCAATGCAGCATGGTGCTCCATCGTTATCACCCTCCCTCCCTGCCTCCCTCAGATTGTGCCGAGCCGAGCAGTGCCGAAACTGGGCCTTACCAGCTTTGCTGCAGCTGCGCCATCTAACAATTTGAAGTTCATGTGAGAGAAGGCTTCTCTTCCCTCCTTCCTGGAACTGTTGCGGTGGTGGAGGGGCGGGGGGGGGGGGCAGTCAAGCTTCGCAGTCTGATTGTGGATAGGCTGTGGTCTAGTTGTGGACAGGCTGTGGCCCGGTAGCGGTCCGTGGCCCAGGGGTTGGGGACCCCGTCTTAAAGGAAACTGCTTCAGAATACACAGAGCTTTCTATTGTTCAGGAAACAGGAGCATGCAAACAATAGCCTTCCGTAAGTGCACCTTGTTTATGGAATGTTAGCCTTATGCAATAAGCCTTCCCTTACCATTTCAAACATCTGCTGTCCTTTTAAAAGATTTTGCTCAGTGTACAAAAAATCAGTTTCTCCATAATTATCCTACCAAATGAATACACTGGATTGTAATGGTTGTGAAATAACATTTTATAGGTTTTTTACAAGCTTATTTTGGGGCATTTTGCAGAACATCTCTTGATGCTGACTTCTATTTTCCCCAAGGAAATGTTGGATAGAGTTGCTGCCAACATGGTTTTCACCATGGCTCCAAAGTTTTTTGGCTTTGCCAGATAACTAGAAAAAAAAACAGTGCCGTTAGTATCAGGCTCCAGGAAGACTTGACTTCTTTTGTGTTTTATAGAAGTTACAACTGAGTTTACTGTGAATAAACTCTAAAGGAAAAGCTTGTGGGTTATTTTCCAAGATAAAGATTTCCTTTCTGTTTTGCCCTGTTCCATACTGCAGTAAAAAAAAAAACTTTATTGTACAACGTCTCTTTGATTTTTCCGAAGTGCACAATTTCAGGAGGGTAATTGTGTTGGTCTGCAGTAGACCTAGACTTGAATCCAGAATATCACCTTAGAGACCTCCTGGTCTCTCAAGCTCTACTCAACTCAAATATAAATGTTTGAATTTATAGTTATGAAAGCTATTATTTGCTTGGGAGTAAATCCCAATAAAACCAGGCTTCACAATATACTCTTATTTAGAAGAAGATGGGGTTCACCTTAATTGTAGGTAGAGTTTAAGGAGCAGGCATATTATTAACCTGCACAATGAACTCTTGCAGGAATTACAAAGCAATAGAAACATCATGTTTCAACCACAAAGCACACTTCTTCAGCCTTTCTAGTATTATGGAACAGCTTCATAGATATCAGGTGTCGATGTTTAGTTATGTAGCTGTCTTGAAGAAAGCACTCTAGGTGAGGCCTGGAATTCTCCCATGATTTAAGCTGATCTCCAGAGATCAGTTCCTGTAGAGGAAATGGGAGCTTCAGGAGGCAGGCTCTGTGGCATCTTATCCCTTCTGAGCTCCCTCACTTTCCCAGATAGAAATGGAGGCAAACCGGCTTGCAAACTAAAGTTTGTCATGAATTTTGGCCAGATCATGGTTTGCAAGGCAATGTTCGTGAAAGGGTGCACGACATGAACTTTCAAGCTTTTTGTGAATTATTACATTTACAGACAAGCTGTCCATTCAATTCAACTATTTATAAAACTCCAAGACCTCAAGAGGGGCAAAATTCTCCAGCCTTGGAAACACTGATAGGAGTCCTCCAAAACTTAACAGACACTGCTGGCTGCCAGTAACAGATCTCCCATTCTGCTCTGTGGGATCAAAATGCTAAATATACCCTCAGCTCATTTTTGCACCCTCTCCACTGTTCATGGTTACACAGAAGGCAGGGAAGTTGTTAAAAGCGAACTGGCAGAGCATATTCCCTACTGGTTGTGATTCCTCTTTCCTGCTTGAGTTTGGGAGTGTTTGGAGAATTCAGGGCTCTGAGCCACCTTATGTCTCAGCTCACGCTGAGCAGAGTCCCCTGAGCCCACCTCCACTGATCCTCTGGAGATGGTCACACAAGGTTGCCATCTCGCCTGACCTCCATTGAGTGACCATGAGTCTGCTCTCCTGCCACCTCACCAACATCCAGAGCAAGCAGGTGTTCTCCTATCCGGGAGACATCCTCAGCCCACACTGTTCCTGCCTGGACCCAACCAGAGTGGATGAGTTGGCCTTTCCCTTCTAGGCTTTCCCTCTCTGGACATCACAGGATGTCCCCCCATTTTTCCTCCTCTCTGGATGATCTGGCATGTGACCTGTGGGTTGCACCTGTAGTGCTTGAGTGGGAGGATGGCTGCCTCTGTTGGGTGGGGGTGGGTTCCCTTACCCAGCACCTACCTAATGAAACAATATCTACCTCATAACACAATACCTACCTCATGAAACAACATCTGCCTCATACCACAACACCTACCTCTTGAAACAACATCCACCTCAGCAAACATTTACCTCAATAAACATCGGCCTGTACAAGCATGCCCCCATTTGACTCCCCTTTTCCATTGTATTTGTACTATTCACAACAGGTGATCTCTTGTCCGCACAAAGTGTTCAGCTAGTGGTGAATAACCAGAAATTTCACCTAGGGGTGGGCTGTGACCAGAGGGGGCCTGGAAACATTATGGGCATGCCTCACTCGGTTCCAGAGCTTGCCAGGGGTGCTTGCCAAGCTGTCCTGGGGTTACTTTGGGGAGCCTCACTGGAACTCTGGGGATGGTTTTTTTTGTCATTCTGAACCTGCCTTTGGAGACTTCAAGGGTGGCTTGGGCAGCTTGATGCGTGTTTCCATTCCTCTGCACAGTAGAATTCACCGCAGTTGACAGGCATGCTCTGGACCTCTTTGTCTCATGGGGCTGGGGTGCCTGCCAAGCTGTCATGGGGTTACTTTGGGAAACCCCCTCTCCCCGCTGGAAGTATTTGAGGGGCAAATAAGAATTGATCCAAAAATCTATGAGTGCAACTCTTCTCATGGAGTAAAGTTTTGCCATCTTTCTTTTTTCTTTTTGCTGCTGGGAACCACTGAGAAATGTGTAGGATGGGGAATAGGAGGCTTCTGTGAGAAAAGGAGAGAACTGCTCCCCTCAGGCAATTTTTGCAAATTCCGTTGTTTCCACTGCAGTCCCTCCACACATCTTCATGCTGTCTCTTCAGATGCTCCAAAATTTTGATATGGGTCCAGGGTGCTGAAACTGGAAAAAGCATGTTCTTAGGAGCCAAATCTGCTTCAGGAGCAATGGCTGGTTCTTGAGCTATCAGTTATCCCACCCTAGTTGACCATCACAAAAGCCCTTTATGAGTGTTTCTACTTTTGTGTGTGTTATCGTATGGCAGCGTGTGTAGTATAGTCAGGAAATCCTAAGATTGTCTAGAGGTCTGTATGGAGATACTTGTTTCTTTGTTTTTGACCCATACTTCTGAATGGGCACTCTCTACAGACTCAAAGGTCTGAAGATTTCTGAAGCACCTCATGCTCCAGTGAGGCAGAGGAAAGTCAGGATTATCTCTTTGCTTTGGGGAAGAAGCAAGCGGTGTCAAGAAACATACTGGTGGATGCCATGGGTATCACTGCACTACAGCAATCAAGTGGTTGCCTTTGCAGAAGGCATAGGCTTAGTTTGCAACATCAAAGAAAAAATGCTGATATGTGCTAAGTCATTCATGCATCGAACAACATAGGATGTTTTATCCAGTAGGTTAATGTAGGCTGATTCTAGTTTAATGTAAAACTGCAGGCATATCTCTTAGTATAAATGGTTTGTATTGTTTTGTCTTGTTTCTAGAAGGCGGCATCTGATACATTAAAAAAACTAGGATCCATAAGCTATCACAAGAACAATCTGCTACTTATATACCTAATTTCTGCTTATTTGTTGAGCTGTTGTATTACATTGCTTCTCACACAGTGGCTGCTGTGTATCAACTAACTGGCAAAATTCACTGAACTCACTATTTCTTTTATTTTAATTCAGGTTAAGAATTTATTGGATATGAGTGTGTTGGCCTTTGTTCCAGCCATTTTCCTTGGAATACTTGGGGGTCTTTTAGGAGCTCTCTTTGTTTTCCTGAATATCAAGATTAACAAATTACGTATGTGGTTCTTCAGCACAATTCCAAAAACATCCCTCAGAAAAACAGCCAAGCTGTTAGAATGTGTGCTGATTCTTGTAAGTATTTAATTGTATTTTCTTAACGGCTCTGAAGTCGTATTTACTCTGGTTTTGGTAAGAATGAAATCCTGGGCCTAAAAAAGGAAGGATGAACAGAATAGAAAATAATGCTACATTGTGGGTAGAGTACAGGCATTTAAAAGTTAAAAAGAACCCCATGCAACAGGGCTTTTTTTTGTAGAAAAAGCCAAGTAGGAATTTATTTGCATATTAGGCCACACCCCTGATGCCAAGACAGCAAGAACTGCATTCCTGCTCAAAAAAAGCCCTGCCATGCAAGGTACATAGGGATCTGGTGGGTGAATAGGATCCTTCATTTGTGCATTACTGATGTCTTGTGGTGATTTAGTTTATGTATTTTACCCTGTTTTTAATTTGGACAATGTGATTTTAATGTTTAGTGTGAGCTGCCTCAGACTATTTTAGAGAGACAAAGCACACATTTTGAAATGAGTAACTAAATATTAACCAGAGATAACATTTTTCTCAGCCGCTTTAGCTGTTAAACTTCTTAACATAATTAAGTAGACTGTGTTATCTTATCACCAGGCACAACTAGTGTCAGTGGTCACAGTGCTGATTTAGTATGCTTTTGGATTTTTTCACAGAAATATCATAGACTATGACTTTCAGATTTCATGCACTTTAATTCCACAATTCAATCTTTTCCTTGTGCATCCTCTGATTTTAATCAAAGCCCCTTCTTACATAAAAAAGATCAATTTTAAACTGGGAAAGATTTTTTTTTGTCTCATAGTCACATGATAACCCTAATTACTATCATTTCAAGAAGAATTATATTTGGAAAGTTTTAGGTTTCCAAATAGGAAAGCGGTCTTAAGAAGTATTATCATGACCTTTTCCTACAAGAAATAAATCACATTTGCTTCACTGTAATTGTTATCTCAGTGAAGATGAATTGTCCATTTCCAATAGGACTAGGTTACTTTGAGTCAGATGAACACTATCATGATGAAATGTTCAATTAATAGAAAATGGAAATGCTACATGAAGAAATTAAAAAAAAATTCTTGCAGTTCAGTTATAAAGTCCCATGCCAGACTAAACATGTTAAGCAATGTACTTCCATTCCATTTTCTATGCACTTTGCAATTTAGAGTTGCCAATCCCCAGTTGGGGGCAAGGGATCCCCTGGTTTGGAGGTCTGCTTCATTTGAGAATCAAATACTTAGACAAATTTGAATTCCCATCCTATCGTTTTATGTGGATAGTACCTAAATTAAGACAATCAAATATGTTTGCATGCTGTAATGTTCAATTTCTTAACTGCTCCAAAGTCATATTTACTCTGGTTTTGAAAAAGAAAGGATGAACAGAATAGAAAATAATGCTACATTGTGGGTAGAGTACAGGCATTTAAAAGTTAAAAAGTTAAAAAGAACCCTATGCAACAAGGCTTTTTTTTTTAACAGACAAAGCCAAGTAGGAACTCATTTGTATAGCAGAGATGAAGTGGTGCCCACGTTTGTGATTGCTCCTTGTCCACTGTTGGTTTATTATTGCATGTATACTTTTATTGTTCCAAACACACTATTGGCAGGAAAAATTTTTTTGTGAAATGGTTGTTAAAATATTCAGCCACTTCTGGGGCCATAAATTAAGATAGTTTCTGAGTGGCTTTTGTAAAGCATGTACAATTGATGTGGTAAAAATTTTCCTTGCTGTTGTTTTGAATTCTTAAATATTTTCTTGGTGTATGACTTATGAGCTGTTAAATCTGATTAAATGAGGAATAAATGAGAACTTCCATGAAGAGCTAGTCAGTTACTCATCAATTACTCTCTTCATTTGTTGATGGCTATAAGGAGTCAGACCCTGGCAACAACCAGTAGAATAGAACTGTTTGCCTTTTAGACAGAGGGGAGGAGATCTTTGGAGGTTCTGCAAATACAAGGTTTTTTTTTTTTAAAAAGGCTTTATTCCTATCTGTGTTACTCATGTTCATTTTTTAAAACAATAAGAGAATCACTCACACTTAGGGTGGCCAGACCGTCCCGGTCTCCCGGGACTTTCCCGGATCTGGCCCCCAATTCCCGGCTCCCGGGCTGGGTATACCGGGACCATTTAGAGGTCCCGGTTTAGCCAGCCAGAGAGCCGGGGGCCGCGCGAGCGGGCGGGGAAGGCAGCGAGTGAGGGAGGGAGCGACCCTGCGCACGCGCAGGGACGCTCCCTCCCTCACACGCCGCCTTCCCCGCCCGCGCACGGGGCCCGGCGGTGGCGGCGGAGGCCCGGGAGGGCATCGGAAAGGCCCGCGGTGGCCGCTGGAGGCCCTCCAGCGGCCACCGCGGGCCTTTCCGAAGGCTTCCCGGGCCTCCGCCATTCCCCCCCCTTCTCCTTGGCCCGGGAAGGCTTCGGAAGGGCCCGCGGTGGCCGCTGGAGGCCCTCCAGCGGCCACCGCGGGCCTTTCCGAAGGCTTCCCGGGCCTCCGCCATTCCCCCCCCCTTCTCCTCGGCCCGGGAAGGCTTCGGAAGGGCCCGCGGTGGCCGCTGGAGGCCCTCCAGCGGCCACCGCGGGCCTTTCCGAAGGCTTCCCGGGCCTCTGCCATTCCCCCCCCCTTCTCCTCGGCCCGGGAAGGCTTCGGAAGGGCCCGCGGTGGCCGCTGGAGGCCCTCCAGCGGCCACCGCGGGCCTTTCCGAAGGCTTCCCGGGCCTCCGCCATTCCCCCCCCCTTCTCCTCGGCCCGGGAAGGCTTCGGAAGGGCCCGCGGTGGCCGCTGGAGGCCCTCCAGCGGCCACCGCGGGCCTTTCCGAAGGCTTCCCGGGCCTCCGCCATTCCCCCCCCTTCTTCTCGGCCCGGGAAGGCTTCGGAAGGGCCCGCGGTGGCCGCTGGAGGCCCTCCAGCGGCCACCGCGGGCCTTTCCGAAGGCTTCCCGGGCCTCTGCCATTCCCCCCCCCTTCTCCTCGGCCCGGGAAGGCTTCGGAAGGGCCCGCGGTGGCCGCTGGAGGCCCTCCAGCGGCCACCGCGGGCCTTTCCGAAGGCTTCCCGGGCCTCCGCCATTCCCCCCCCCCCTTCTCCTTGGCCCGGGAAGGCTTCGGAAGGGCCCGCGGTGGCCGCTGGAGGCCCTCCAGCGGCCACCGCGGGCCTTTCCGAAGGCTTCCCGGGCCTCTGCCATTCCCCCCCCCCCTTCTCCTCGGCCCGGGAAGGCTTCGGAAGGGCCCGCGGTGGCCGCTGGAGGCCCTCCAGCGGCCACCGCGGGCCTTTCCGAAGGCTTCCCGGGCCTCCGCCATTCCCCCCCCCGCTTCTCCTCGGCCCGGGAAGGCTTCGGAAGGGCCCGCGGTGGCCGCTGGAGGCCCTCCAGCGGCCACCGCGGGCCTTTCCGAAGGCTTCCCGGGCCTCCGCCATTCCCCCCCCCTTCTCCTTGGCCCGGGAAGGCTTCGGAAGGGCCCGCGGTGGCCGCTGGAGGCCCTCCAGCGGCCACCGCGGGCCTTTCCGAAGGCTTCCCGGGCCTCCGCCATTCCCCCCCCTTCTCCTCGGCCCGGGAAGGCTTCGGAAGGGCCCGCGGTGGCCGCTGGAGGCCCTCCAGCGGCCACCGCGGGCCTTTCCGAAGGCTTCCCGGGCCTCCGCCATTCCCCCCCCTTCTCCTCGGCCCGGGAAGGCTTCGGAAGGGCCCGCGGTGGCCGCTGGAGGCCCTCCAGCGGCCACCGCGGGCCTTTCCGAAGGCTTCCCGGGCCTCCGCCATTCCCCCCCCGCTTCTCCTCGGCCCGGGAAGGCTTCGGAAGGGCCCGCGGTGGCCGCTGGAGGCCCTCCAGCGGCCACCGCGGGCCTTTCCGAAGGCTTCCCGGGCCTCCGCCATTCCCCCCCCCTTCTCCTTGGCCCGGGAAGGCTTCGGAAGGGCCCGCGGTGGCCGCTGGAGGCCCTCCAGCGGCCACCGCGGGCCTTTCCGAAGGCTTCCCGGGCCTCCGCCATTCCCCCCCCCTTCTCCTCGGCCCGGGAAGGCTTCGGAAGGGCCCGCGGTGGCCGCTGGAGGCCCTCCAGCGGCCACCGCGGGCCTTTCCGAAGGCTTCCCGGGCCTCTGCCATTCCCCCCCCCTTCTCCTCGGCCCGGGAGGGCATCGAAAGGCCCGCGGTGGCCACCGCGGGCCTTTCCGACGCTTCCCGGGCCTCTTCCACGCCCCCCCCCCGTGCTCCTCCGCCCGGGAGGGCGTCGGAAAGGCCTCTCCGCCGCCGCCGGACTCGCCGCCGCCGCAGGTAAGGGGGCCGAAAGGGGGGGGGCTGGCAGGAGGGGGTGGCCTTCCTTCCTTCCTTCCTTCCTTCCTTCCTTCCTTCCTTCCTTCCTTCCTTCCTTCCTTCCCTCCCTCCCTCCCTCCCTCCCTCCCTCCCTCCCTCCCTCCCTCCCTCCTTCCTTCCTTCCTTCCTTCCTTCCTTCCTTCCTTCCTTCCTTCCTTCCTTCCTTCCTTCCTTCCTTCCTTCCCTCCCTCCCTCCTTTCTTCCCTTCTTCCCTCCCTCCCTTTCTCCCTTCCTTCCTTCCCTCCCTCCCTCCTTATGTTCTTATGTGACACAGAGTGTTGGACTGGATGGGCCACTGGCCTGATCCAACAGGGCTTGTCTTATGTTCTTATGTGACGCAGAGTGTTGGACTGGATGGGCCACTGGCCTGATCCAACAGGGCTTGTCTTATGTTCTTATGTGACGCAGAGTGTTGGACTGGATGGGCCACTGGCCTGATCCAACAGGGCTTGTCTTATGTTCTTATGTGACGCAGAGTGTTGGACTGGATGGGCCACTGGCCTGATCCAACAGGGCTTCTCTTATGTGACAATACTGACTTTGGTGGACCCAAGCACTGATTCAGTGTAAGGGAGCTTTGTTTTTGTGACTGGAGTAGACAATACTGACTTTGGTGGACCAACCCAAGCACTGATTCAGTGTAAGGGAGCTTTGTGTTTGTGTCTTCTAGTGCAATTTTGTTCTCAGATCCTGTATTTACTTCATATGGGATAAGGCACTTTCTCAACTGTGCTGCATAATGCAGCCTATTTATTTTGTCCTGTTGGCTCTGTTGGCTCTATCTGCGCCACCTTCATCACTTTCGGGGTGTGGATCCCCCAGTGGAGTGGTCTCCCGACTCCCTCCGCCGGCTGTTTCTGATAGCCCTGCGCCCCCTCTTTCATTTGATATGTGTCCCGTGCGGGTGCCACCCTCCCGCCGGGAGATGCCGCAAAATGAGCCCCCTTGAGGCTTATGGCGGCAGGGCTCGGGGGAAGCGAGCTAGAATGCTGTTCTTTTGAGGGGTTATAGAGTGTTTCGAGCCCGTCCCTGTGGCATCGGTCCCATCATTGTGGGGCCCAAGGGGCCGGCGCAGCGGCACGCTGAAGCAGCCTGTCGGTCACTTCCAGGTTCCTGTCCTGCATCTCGACCGGTGTTATTAGTGACAGGCTGCTTCGGCGTGCCGCTGCGCCGGCCCCCTGGGCCCCACAACGATGGGACCGATGCCACAGGGACGGGCTCGAAACACTCTATAACCCCTCAAAAGAACAGCAGTCTAGCTCGCTTCCCCCGAGCCCTGCCGCCATAAGCCTCAAGGGGGCTCATTTTGCGGCATCTCCCGGCGGGAGGGTGGCACCCGCACGGGACACATATCAAATGAAAGAGGGGGCGCAGGGCTATCAGAAACAGTCAGCGGAGGGAGTCGGGAGACCACCCCACTGGGGGATCCACACCCCGAAAGTGATGAAGGTGGCGCAAATAGAGCCAACAGAGCCAACAGGACAAAATAAATAGGCTGCATTATGCAGCACAGTTGAGAAAGTGCCTTATCCCATATACTGATGAAGTATATACAGGATTTGAGAACAAAATTGTTTCCGGCGGTGATATTTGGGGGATTTTTGGGGGCGTCACAGGAAGTGCTGTGAAGTCACTTCCTGTTTCCGGCAGTGGCATTTGGGGGAAATGATGTCATTTGGGGGAAATGATGTCACAGGAAGTGATGTCACTTCCCGTTTCCGGCAGGTGACGCGGGGGAAATGATGTCACAGGAAGTGATGCCACTTCCTGTTTCCGGTGGTGGCATGACGTCACCGGAAGTGACGTCACCGGAAGTGACGTCACTTCCTGTTTCCGGCGGCGCACGCGCTTCGCGCGCGCGCACCCCCCCCCCCCAAAAAAAAGTGTCCCTGGCTGGCCTTCAGACATTATGGTCACCCTACTTCAGCCTGTTTTTCTGGGGGAGAGGGGGGTCATTATGGGTGTCTGTAAATACATGTGGTTTTTTTAAAGTTTTTAAAAAGGTATTGTATTATTTCTATGTAGCACTGCATTCCCCATGCACTTCAAAATAAAAAGTGAAATAAAAAAGGGTGAGTGAAGAATCCCGAGGGCTGCATGAAAACACAGCAGGGGGAGGGGCTTCAATGTGTATTAGGTGTGGAAAGGAAATCAACATTAAATATGGAGAGAACATGATTGCCCTGGGCTGTCTAGAATCTCTAAAGCAAGGGCAATTTCACACAGAATCAGATCAGCAAAGAAACTACCATGGAAAATCACCCTGGTATGGAAGCAGCCCATGGCACTTATGCATATCAGTTCTTAAGGCTATTCCAGAAATAGTAGCCCTCCCCCCTGAAAAACTGCTCTGTGTTGGGTGGTTGCCTTTGATTTTTTGATCTCTCATGGACTGGAATGCACCTACCTGAAAATTGTGACCATAATGAACGTAAAATGTAAGATTATCTGATCCGGATTTAGTAAACATTTTTGTGAGGATGTACATGTGTTCTCTTCAAGGGGTGAATATGCTTGTTTTAGACTGATCTTATGTCACTATTTCTACTTTGTGTACTTTTATACAAATGTATAGGTTATGACCATTACTGCAACTGTCTACGTGCCTTATTTCTTTCACTGTACACCAGTCAATATCCTGACAATGTTTGATTTGACCGGTAAATCAGAAAAGTAAGTAATGAAAGAAATGCAAGACCTTTTATAAATTATAGATGTCACTGACTTGATAATGCTTCCACAATTTGATAGTAGCTTTTTGTCTGAAGATTCTGTGGAGTTCCATAAAATGCAAAAATATGTCTGTATGCTGGAGCATAGGACATATCAGATGTACACTTCATAATCAAGAAACCAAAGAATGGATTTACGTTGTACAAACTTTTCCGAATGATGTTACAGAATTATGGAACCACAAAATTGTAATGCTGGCAGAGAATTCTCCCTGCCATGCTATTAATTGCCAAGTGATGAGCCTAGAGTCATCAAATAAGGGAAGGATCTTTTGCTGCTACCTTTTAGAAGGACTGTCCCATAAGGAACTAAAAAAAAAGTTGGAGGTATCTTCTGGATAAAAAGGTGACATATAGCATAGAAACAAAAAATCCACTCTATATAATATCTGTATCATTAATTCTTCCTTCTATGTAACTCCAGTCTTAAAGGCATAAAGATAAGTCCGTTTTTCAAGAAAGCACCAATTCTAGAAAAAAACTTTTTGTACTTTGTAGAAGGAGTGTATTCATGAATTAATATTGGTTTTTTTCTTTTGGATTTTAAAGCATAAGCCAGGTCAAATGGCAAATTTCAGAATATAATTGCCCACCAGCAGCATTACAGATTGGGCCAGATTTAGTGAAAGATTCAAACCAAACCTTTAATGAAGGTATGTATAAGAACATGGAACTGGAATAAAGCTTGTGTAGTTGTTTTTCTTCTTTCAGGTCAGGTCTGAGCAAAGCTTCTAATTCTAAAAAGGGCTGTGTAGGCAAATGTGGATATTAGCAAGGAAAGTTAACTTTTCTGAGCTTTTCCAGTTGATCAGATGATTCCCAACTATGCCACCATTTGCTATTGTTCATTTATCTACAGATGACAATTGAACTTCAGTATAAGACTTTGTTAGTAGGACATGTCAAGCTGGGTGAATAGACAGGAGGGTGGTTAAATATAATGAGAAATTCCTGTTTTTAAAGATGACTATTATTTTTATACCATCAATATGCACAACGGTTTACAGAGTTTTACAAACATAGATGGGTCCCTGTCCTCAAGGTGCTTGCAAATGAAAATAGATAATGGTAACAGAGAGACAAGAGCAGAAAGAGATTTGTGCAACAGGGCAACCAGCCCACTAGGTGGCCCTAGGCTTGCCTAGGAGACTACTGGTGGAGGAGCACCAACCAGTCCTATTGCCCCATGCCTGGCTGCCCACTCACAGCATCAGGTCTGCCCAGAAAGAACCAACTGCTCCAGTGGGTTCCCTGCAGGAAACTTGCTCTCTCCTTCCTTCCCTCTGTTGGTGGGTGGCCCCTTTACTGCTACGATGTATCATTGTCTCCCCTGACTGTGAGGGGAAGTTGATAAGGCAGGTAATGGATCCTGCAGTTGTGTGGGAGTGAGGATAGTGGGCACTGTTGTGCCCTACCCTGCCACAGTGGGTTCAGAAGTGCCCATGGCATCTTTCTGCTGTTGTGGGGGAGCAAGGAGAGTGGACACAGTCTTTGTACCTCCTTGCAACTTGGCAGGGGTAAGGAGAGTCAGGGGTGGATTCTCACCTCCCTGCAGAGCCATGTGGGTGTGGTTTGGACTCCCTGGCTGAGGGTGCCTAAAATCCTTGAGCCAAAACTCATTTGAAAGCCAATGCAGTTACTGGGACTCAAATCTGATTAAATTCTAGTGATTATTTTATCTATTTATCAGATTTATATCCCACCATCCCCTGATGGGCTCAGGGGATTATTAAGATCGAAGACTGTGAGAAAATATGGCTTTTGTGGCATGCTTAGTGAGTGTATCACTGGTCCCTGTACTGTTAATTACTAATGCACTCAAAAGCCTATCTGGTTCCCAATTAAGTAGAAAAAATAGTGGGGGAAACCCCTAAAATATGAGAATTCTTTTTTAAAGTTTAACATTATGAACTCTTGTTTCCTTTTGTTGCTCTTCTGTCTCATTTAAAGCTGCTGCTCTCCTGGGCGAGAATGGCATGCGAGGAATCATGTACCTGTTCAGACGTGGGACCCACAAGGAATTTGGTTATGCCTCTCTTTTTACTGCATTGGTGTTTTATTTCCTGCTATCCTGCTTGACAGCAGGATCTTCAGTTGCCAGTGGTTTAGTTATACCTATGCTGTAAGTATTGCCTGCAGTACTCTAGGACACGATTTTCTCTGCTGAAAATCAAAGTGTGATTACAGCAGTTCAGTATACTCTACTTAGGTCTACACGTAAAAATCAGCTTAATGTAAAAAATAGCCATTATTTACTACACATTATTATGATGACAAAGGCTGTAGTTATAGCATCCACCTTTTATACTGGACAAAATTGATTTTTACTTTGATGAGTCTGGTGTAAGAAGGGAATGGAAACCGCTTTCCCAGAAAGTCTTAGTGAAAGTGAGTCTATTAGCAGGTGTCTGAAAAAGAAGACAAAACTAATAAGCAGCCTTACCTTTGATCTTTGCAGCTCATATATATCAGGCTCATGCAAAAAGGATAATAACAGGATAAGAGGTGTATTATTCTTTTGAGTGTATGACATATTTTTGAGTGCATCTTTAACCTTTATTTTTACTCTCTAAGTGATCAGAATTTTTGCACAACTAATATTATTATTTTTATTATTTATTTGGGATCTAGGGGTCTTTCCTCAAACTAGTCCTTCTGTTATGGGGGCTTCATATTTTCCCAGCACTCTAACAACAGTATTTTATAGGTAGAAAAATACAAATGTCCCCTCATTGCAATGGTAATTACTGTGTGTGGAATGAGATTGTGTGTATGTCCCAAGAACCTGTGCTATCACTAATAATTAATAACAAAGTTCCCATGAATATATTTTGAAATCATATAGGCTTTTGTTTTGTTAATTATTTTCATTTCTAATGAGGCTAAATGTGCCCCTGCTACATGCAGTTCAGCATGAGAGGACCCAAGTTGTATTTTCACAGCAAAAGTGACAAACAATATACAGTGTGTCCTGCTATCATTGTCGGTCTTTTGCTTTTACATTTTCCCCTAAAATACAACTGTATGAAGGCTGTGCACTTCCCCCTCCACTGCTAGCATGTCTCTTTCCCCTTATTTCTTTTACAGGGAAAAATAGGAGTCAAACCATCCCTGCTTATATAATACCAGTGCTGCCTAGAGTTGCCAAGTCTGACTCAAGAAATATCTGGGAACTTAGTGGGTAGATCCAGGAGACTGTGGGAGTGGAGCAAGGAGCAAGGGTGTGACAAGAACAATTGAACTCCAAAGGGAGTTCTGGCCATCACATTTAAAGGGGCCACGCTCCTTTTAAATGCCTTACCTCCCTTTGGAATAATGAATGATAGGGACATCTTCTTTTGGGGATCATAGAATTGGACCCCCCCAGTCCAAACTTTTTGAAACTTGTAGAGTATTTTGAGGAGAGTCACCAGATACTATGCTGAAAATTTGGTGTCTCTCTCACAAAACAGCACCCCTCCCCAAGCCCCAGATATTCAAGGATCAATTTTCCATTATACCCTATGGGAATCGGTCTTCATAGGGAATAATAGAGTGCACAGCAGACATTTCTCTCCCCCACCCCATGCTTTTTTATAACCCTAAAGCAGAAGGAGGGCCCAGGGGATCCACTGTCACCAACTGGGGATTGGTAGTTCTAATGCTGCCCTGCATTAAGTTACATAAAGACAGAATGTCCAACTACAGGATCTCAATCAGTGTTACCACAAGTATAGCACAAAGAGAAAAGGAAAACCATGTTCCTGAGGAGTGCTCTCATTTTCTTTTCCTTTGTAGATATACAGGAGCATTATATGGCAGGATCGTTGGCTTGATCCTGGTTTCCATTTTTGGGATTCAGACTGATGAGTATGCGGCATGGATTGATCCAGGACTGTTTGCTGCTGTTGGAGCTGCTTCATTCTTCAGTGGTGTTTCAAGGCTAACTATTTCCTTGACAGTTATAATGGTATGCTTTTTTAAAAAATATATAATCTAACTTGCAAGGAGAATTAGTGTTGAGGGGGGAACAACTTTGATATTATAAAACAGATTTCTTTTTTTAAAAAAATTAAAAGGCATTCTGTGTGTCCTGGAAATTTGACTGGCCACAAGGAAGTACAGTGGTAAAGAGCTGAGCCACAAGTTTTCCTGAACAAGAAGCTCTGGTAAGCAATAGGAAAGCTGGAACTCCACAGGAGTTGTAGAAACTGGGTGTAGAGAGGCTAGCAACAGCTAATTATAAAAGGATCATTAAAACAGTCAGACCACAACCTTTCTCAGCCTGCCCTGATGACAGCTACTAAAGGCTTTGATTTTGGCAAAACTCCAGAATAGCAGGGGTATCACTTTTCTTAAAGAAACAAAACTCTGAGACAATAAACAAGCATTTCAGCTGTGAAAGATGTCTGACCAAGTTTGTTGGCAAAAGCCATCAAGGAAGACCAGGGAGCTGATGTTAGAAGGCTTCAGGAAAGGAGTTTTCTCCAACCTGAACTAGAGATGCCAGCCTCCTGGCGGGACCTGGGGATTCCCTGATTTAACAGCTGATCTACTGTTCCCCTGGAGAAAATGGATGTTTTGGAGGGTGGACTCTATGGCATTGCACCCCTGAGGTCCCTGTCCTCCCCAGGCTCCATTCCCCAATCTCTAGAGTCTCCTAACCTGTATCTGGCACTTTAGCTCCCCTCCCCCTCTGATATTTGGGGAGGACCTGGCAACACTACCTAAACAACTTAGGGTTGCCAACTTCTAGGAGGGCACAACAAAAAAATACAAACTAGTGACCAATTTACTAAGAAATATATAGAAACCAGTCCAAATGTCCAAAACATGTACATTCAAGTCTCAAAGTAGTGTGGTGACAAGCCAATCGATTAAATACTTGTTTCTTTCCAGTCTTCATCAGACCTGGGACCAATATTGATTAAGTTATATAGATTCTTTACATATTTTTTAAAAAAGGGAACACAGAGCGTCTCCAACAGCAATTTCACATCGGCTACAGCTCAGTATAAGGCATCAATATTGCGCATCAATATTGGTCCTAGGTCTGATGAAGACTGGAAAGAAACAAGTACTTAATCGATTGGCTTGTCACCACACTACTTTGGGACTTGAATGTACATGTTTTGGACATTTGGACTGGTTTCTATATATTTCTTAGTAAATTGGTCACTAGTTTGTATTTTTTGTTGTGTTATCCATTATAGTGACCTTTCTCGGTTTGTATTCTATTCAACTTCAAGGAGGGGCCTGACAATCTCTTGGAGTTACAACTGATCTCTAGATTACAGAGGTCAATCCTCCTTGAGAAAATGACAGTTTTGGAAGGTCATGATATTATACACTTAGTCCCACCCTTCCCCACCTCCCTAGGCTCTACCTCCAAATTTCCAGGAATTTCCCAGCCCAGTTTGGCAACTTTTCTATACGTACAAAGGGGATAGTCACTTTGGAAAGCAATCTGCTGCTCAGGGTGGCTCTGAACCCTGTGATGGGGCCAAGGGGCTTTGGGCATCTCTCCCATGTTGTTGTAGTCATTTAAAACAACTACAGTATGTGCGTGGGAATATTTGCTCCTTTCTCAGGCTCCATATATCCTGCGATCATGTGACTCAGGACATCTGGAGCAAATAATCTCCTGTGGTTGTTTCCAATGGCTAAAATGATGTGCAAGAGACGTCTGAAGCCTCTCTTGTAGCACTCAGAGATACTCCAAGAGTCAGAGCACTTTCAAAAGTGAGTACCTCTTATGTACTTGTAGATGTGAATTGGGTCAGGGAACATTGATCCTGCTTGTGTCCCTTGTATTGTTAAGTTGAGATGGCTTTCACTTCCTTCTGCCTCTAGAAGGCTAGTGGCTGCCAGGTATGCTCCAAGGTGGACCCATCAAACTCCAGACTGGATTTGGCCCAGATTCAAATAAATGTGTAGCACTCATGAAAACCAGACTTTCTGATAGGAGTAAGCATTTAAAATTATTTATCCCTGCCCTGTTTTGGTAAGTTAAAGAAACGCAGTAGTATTTCATTAATAAATTACTTTTCCACCTAGTAGTTAAATTGGCAGTATTCTTAGGTGACAGACTGCTAGTACCATTTAAACTAGATTTATACAGGGCTAGGGAAATAAGAATTGTGCCCTCATAGAACACTGAAATAATTTAAGCCCTTTTTTCAATCTTGCTTCTGTGATGTAAAATTGAACCTTTTTCTTAACTTTTTAGTCTCTGTGTGGAAAATAGTGTACAGCACTGTATTAAAAAGCTCAGACACTGTATAATTTCCAAAGGTCTCTTCAGCTTTGTATACAAATAACTGCCAACCAAAATAAGGCCAAAACACACACATACCCCCTGCTGAAGAGATTTGAGTAATATTTGTGGCTGTTCTGCAATGCTCTCCTAATTCCCCTAGGTGGCATACTGTAACTCTAGTGATCTTTTTTCTTAACTGAGAAGCAGTGGTTTGATTAACAACCAGTGAAAATAGAGGAAATGCTACAGGAGAAGTGGGACTTGGATTTAACTGCAAAGGCATAGTTCAAAGGAAGTGCCTTCAAATCACAAAATGCACACATTTTTCCTTTGTTGTCTGCTAGGTTTAAAAAAGGGATTTTGAGATACTGGATTTGGCTTTCTGCAGTCTTCCAGTTGAAGAGTTATGGTACAGAAGAGATAGTAAAATTCTTCTTTTTTAAAAAGTTGTAGCCTCCCTCCCATGATATTTGACTATGCTTTCATTTTTGACCATTTACTCCTTCCTCATTGATGTAAATCTTTTTGTTCTTTCTAGAAAATTCTAGATGTGGCAACACTGATTCTGGCTTCCTCAGCCTCCTACATCTCTATGATATATTGCGTAGGCCACAGTCACACACAGAGTTAGGTGTGCCCGATTAGATAAGTAGGTTTAGGCATATTCATGCATTGGGCTGTACTCTCTCCTTCTCTGTGTTCCTTTGTGATTGCATTTGTTGAATATTACAGCCAGATATTAAGGATTCAGTGTAAGGTTGCCAGATCCCCTGGTGGAGGTGGGAGTTCCCAGCCGCCAGGCCCCACTGCCTTGCAGCTGATCAGCTGGCCAGTGGGAGGGGACTTACCTGGAAAAAGGACGAGGCCTAGTCGATGTTGCAGCAATGGGTCTACATAACCTCCGACGTGACCTGGAAGTGACATCATCACGTTGGCCATGTCAGAGTGATGCTCTGGTATTTGGGCAGAAACTCTATTGTAGAAGCCAAATTTACCATAGAGATTTTGCTCAAATACCAGCTTTGCCCCAATGTCACTGCACGATGATGTCACTTCTGGGTCACACTGCAAGTGACATAGACATATAGCTGCAACATTGACTGGTAAGCCCCTCCCTGACGGTTGTTAGGATTGTCTAAAAAAAAAAATTCAGTCAAAAGCCAAAGAGTGCTATGAAATAAAATATTATTCTTTTTTTCTATTTTATTCTTTGAAAATATTATCTATGCACACTATTCCCTAAATGTTGTTGTGGACAGATATAATGCAACTGAGGCCTAGTTCTTGTGTGCAGAATAGTATCATGGAGGAATGGCATGAGCTGAAAGACTCCACCATGCAGAAAACCTGCAGTGTGAGCTGGCAACTCCATGTAAACATATTTGTTTATGTGAAAAAGGATATGATGCTTCCCCAAAAGCATGCTCAAGCCAGCTCACGAATGGAAAGCAATACAATAAAACTTTAGAATGAGCAATGATAAAACAAACTATAGAAACAAGCCATAAACACAAACCCAGGGGCAAAAAGTAACATTCAGTAACTTAAAATGATATTCATATGACAGTCCTCAAGCAGACCATAAAATAGCTCCAAAGCTGAAGCCTGGCTAAAAACAATAGTTTTGTCCTAGCACCTAAAGGCCTGGCTAAAAACAATAGTTTTGTCCTAGCACCTAAAAGCACCAGGCAAGCCTCAAGGGAGATGTCACCAATCACTGGCTGTCCTCTGCTTCACCTGTACTGTCCATGATCAAGACAGTAAGTTTGCCTGGGTATAAAATATCAAGTATATACTCCTTTGATACAGGGATGTGAATTGCTTTTTCTATTTACATCTCAACCCTGGGAATGAGATAGAGCCTAAGTCATCTTCCAGTTTAGCATAGGTACTGGGACATGCCCATCCCAACCTTGTTGAGCCTGTAGGCTCTTTTGGAATTTGAGTGGTCACCATCACAAAATGGCTGCCATGTAGCATTGCCAGCCTCCGTGGGACCTGGGGATCCCCTGGAATTACAGCTCATCTCCAGACTATAGAGATCTGTTCCTCTGGAGAAAATAGCTGCTTTGGAGGCTGGACTCTATGGGATTGTACCCCACTGATGTCCATGTCCTCCCTAGACCTTATCTCCAAATCACCAGGAATTTCCCAACTTGGATCTGGCAACCCTACCCCCCATCCCCTAAGGGGTAACTGACAATCCTGCTATGATGGGAGTTGGGACCAATCACAAAATATTAAATGGTTCCAAACGAAGTGTCTTTCTATGATGAAACAGCTCTTTCAGAATGGGTATACCTTCTGTACACAAATATGTTGCATCCTCAGCTCCTCTGAAGCACCTTGTGCTCCAATGAGATGGAACAAACCCAGGACAGGCTGTTTGCATTGAAAAAGAAGGAAGGTGCACCAAGAAACACATCTGCATGTGCATTGTTGCCCACATGCACCTTGCTGTAGATCATTGTATTAGGAGATGGTTCATTGTATTAGAAGATGGTTCATTTCATCCTACGGGAAGGGTGGGCTAAAATTGAATTAAATAAATAAATAAGAACCTACTAGACTTTGGGAAAGTGAGCCCTGGCTCCTGGGACCAAATAATTGGGTAAAGTGTTCTTTTGAAAGAGCATTCTTTTGAAAGTGCAATCTTTTGACGGCAAACTGATATTGAGATAGGCTTTGATTTGTTCTCATGACAGTGGAAAGCAATGAGTAGTTTAGTGACATGGCAGTGGAAACAATACTGAGGTGGAATACTTCACTGGGGTAATCTGGGGTAAGCTTCTTAGGGTTGTTTGCAATATTAGTTTGCTCAGCATGTATAAAAGTCTTAAGAGAGACATTGTTTTTATTTTTAGAATGGTTGGGTGAGGTCAGTTTCTAATTGTGCAGAGGTAGGGCTTTTTTTTAGCAGGAACGCAGTTCTGGCTGGCTCAATGTCAGGGGTGTGGCCTAATATGCAAATTACTTCCTGATGTTTTTTTCTGGAAAAAAGCCCTGTGAAAAACAATGGTGATGTCAGGGGGTGTGGCCTAATATGCATATAAGTTCCTGCTGGGCTTTTTCCTACCAAAAAAGCCCTGTGCAGAGGTATATGGTGAGCTGTAGATATGGCACAGAAGAACTAATGGGGATGGTTCTGGTTCAATGGCAGAGAATCTGCTTTGTATGCAGAAGGGGCTAGGTTGCCTTTCAGTTGCCCTGTGTCTCCAGATAATATAATAGGTGGTGTGAAAGATCTGAACCTGAAACCCTGGGGAGAGAGGGAGAGAGAGAGAGAGAGAACCACTACTAGTCAAAGTAGGCAATATTGCCCTTGGTAGACCAATGATCTAACTCAGTATAAAAAGCTTCATGTGCTGTGTATTAAAAAAAAATGCTTTTGGAGATAAGCTGAAGATGTATTCAAGACTCCAGATCTGAAAGGCTGACAATTCAACCATGTTCAAGAATGGAGGCATAAAAGCAAATTCAAAGTATTAGTGGAATACAACACCACTTCTGGATGTTTTCATTGAAAATGTGGGTGCCTAGGAGTGAACGGAGGGAAGGCTGCATGGTACACCCTGATTTTATTGGATCTCAAAAGCTAAGTAGGGTTGGTACTTGGAAGGGAGACCCCCAAGGAAGACTCTGCAGAGAAAGGCAATGGCGGGTCACCTCTGCTTCTCACTTGCATTGAAACACCTTGCTGGGGTAATGGTGTGTTTAACTGTGACTTTGTAGCTACTATAAAAACAGAACACCGAGCAAAGTGACTACATGCTACTAAACCGAATAAAATTGGCAGATTGCTTTCTTCTTGGTTTACAAAAAGGGATTCAAATAATAACAAATGATCCAGTTTACAGTGAAATATAATTTCCCAAAGTGAAAGGCAACTGTTGATGTAATCAGATGTACTCAGCTTCAGCGACCACCATCTTCCATAGATTTCACAGAAGGTTACAGTCTAGACTCTGCAGATAAGATGCATATTATGTATGCCTCTAAGTGGTGTGAAGTAGTGGCAAAACCCTAATGCAGACAAGTTGTAAATCTTCAGTATGTTGTAAGATTTTTTTGCCAGCAGTGGGGGAGAGACAGCATCACTTGAAAAGTATGAATATGACTGGAAATGGTGAGTAAAGATGGTAGTAGAACATCTGTGCCAAATCCATGTCCAGAAGAAATGATGGCTCATATCACAAAATGGAAATACAAAGTAGCCCAATAATTGCTCCTGGACAATTCAATTGCTTCTGGACAATTCAATTCATGGCTTCAATTTCTTGTGTCATGACTGGATCAACCTTGTTGGCATTTCCTCTTGGGAAAGGAAAATAAATACCTCCAAAGTATTTTTATCTGCTTCAAAAACAAGCTGAAACATCTGCTGGTGTCATTAAGTGTTTTTCTGGCTGTGTTCAGCACACCCCAACAGCAACTTCAAAGTACTAATCTTCTGTTTCCACTAGCAAATGAGCTAGAACGATAACAATGATAACTTCCATAGGGCAGTGCATTTCTTTTTTAGAAGATCTACACAGTTTCTTGGACATATGAGGATTTTAAGCTTTATTGGCCAGGATTAACATGATCACATTTCTGCCCACAGATACTAAATTCATAATCTAGAGTAAAGCACAGCTGGAATTCTATATGCACCCACATGCTAATATTTCCAACAGCCAGAATCACTTGTATACATTGAACCCACACAACATGGGGCCCACAGGCAGATTGCAGCCCTGTGGAAATTATTCTTCATACCAGTTGTGTGGGACTCTTTCTTAAATATATGAAAAAGTCTAAGGCCAACTCAACACCCTACAAAATGGGGGATAATTAGTTGTCACTACATTTGCCTTGTTCTTCTTTGCTTGGAGCTGGCTCCAGTTGTTTTAGATGGCTGCAGCCAACTTCTAGGGCCCACCTCAGTGGGTGATTTTCTGGGCAAAGAAAGACTTGTTTATGAGTGATGTACAGTATGTAAAGAAATCTTAATGTCAAGCAAAATGTCAAAGGTGCATCAAGGAGCAGGGGAAGAGAGAGATAATCTATCCATCCACCTCTCAGCTCACTGACAGCTTGCCTGTTGCCACAAGCCTGATGCTGCAGTGACCACAGCTGCCACCCACCCACAGCTGCCACCCACAACACAGTTCGTGTGGCTGAAGGAAAGGGGAACAGGAAGTGGGAAGGAAGGAAGCAAGGAGGGGAGTGTCCCCCTTCCATCTGACTTCCTTGAACTCATGCCAGAAAAATGGAAGAACAAATAGCATTAGGGCAAGGGGGCACATATAGATATTAAACAACATCAGGGAGAGGAGTGTCCTCTGGAGAACCCCACATACTAGGGGGCACGTGGTGGACACCTCTCTGCCTTGTGCCACCCTCTGTCCACACCTGTGGAGAAAGGAGCAAAGCCATTGAAGGGCTACCCCCATATTCCCACATTGGCAGGGCAATGAGCCAACAAGTCATAGTTGACTGTATTGAACACTGCTGTAAGATCTAATGATAACAGCAGCACTGACCCACCTTGATCCAGCCACCTACGTAGATTACTTTTCAGGATGACCAGCACAGACACAGTCCTATGGCCAGGGCAGAAGCCTGATTGGAATGGGTCCAGCACTGATGCATCCTCCAAAAAACCTTGAAGTTGTTCCACTGTCGCTCTTTCAATTACCTTACCCTGGAATGATGTTTGGAACTGGGAGGTAATTCACTGGATCTAATGGATCCAATGATGGCTTCTTCAGGAGCAGTACAACCACAGCTTCCTTGAGGCCCTCCAGAAATTCCCCTGTTGCCAAGGACAGGTTGGGCCGCATATCCTCTCATCATCAGCCTTAACCAGTCAATAGAGACATAGGTCCTGACCTAACAGTGGTCAGGACCCTGTCAACATTGGAAGAGGAGAGCTGGTTGAAAGAACTGAAAACTGAACTCAAAAGATGGCCAAGGGACTTCCAGTTCACTCACTGTATCAAAACTGGCAGGTATATTCCAGTGGAGCGACAGGACTTTATCCACAAAAAAACTCAGAAATGCCTCAGATGTAATAGCCACATTTTGGGTCCCTCATTGTGAGGGACATTAAATACCTTACCACCCTAAATAATTGTGCTTGGCATGAGTTAGCAGATGCTATGGAGACTGAATAGAAAATTTTTTTTCAGCCTTCACCACCACCTCATAGGATTTTATAAATGCCTTATGAGATGCTCTTGCTGCTTCAGTCTGGGAATATCACCAAACTCACTCTAGTTGTCTAAGCTCCCATTTCATCCCACTGAGATCTTCTGTATACCAGGGGAATGATTTACTGTGGGAGCTTAGAGGGCACTGGGGAGCAATCTCATTGATGGCTAGTCCCCTATCAGTTCATTCAACAAGATGCTGGAAGTCTGCGGATCCCACAGAGCATTCTGGAATCCAATAGAATCCATAAGTCTCCATGGGCAAGTGTAAATCAGCTCACCATCTGGGGGCGGGGGGAGGAATGGGAAAGTCCAGCCAAGCCTTCAAAACCAAGTTGGCACCTCTTCCTTTGAGGCCAGATTCACATTCATTCCCATGCCATTGGAACTCCAAGGCCCACCTGGCAACTACCTCCATCCGGCCCAGAAGGCTATCTGCTGGTGCGCTAAGTGGTGTGTTAGGTGGTTGATACACCAAGCAGACAGCCATACTCTCCTCAGCCTCCCACACCAGGCTGACACACTGAATTTCCATGATCCGTGGAGAGTGGCTTGAAGGAGTAAGCCATGAGTAAAAATGCAAAAATGGCTGTCAGTGATTTCAGTTGTGCACTTCTGACACAAATTGTACTTACAACACCAGTGAAACAATCTTATGCTTTTATAATGCACCTCTAATTTTGTTTCCTGTTTTATCTGGCAAATATTTTTAATGTTACTGTACATCACCCTGTAGTAGCAGGGATTAGGCAATTCACAAATAAATAAATAAATAATACTGGATGCCATGCTGTATCTTTTCAAGAAGGGACAGAGAGGGCAAGAAATAGCCTTCCATCCAGGGCTATTCCTGGCACCCAGCTATTCCGTTTAAGGAATATTCCAACCCATTCCACAGTCATTAGCCTTTTATGAATGTTAATATAAACTATGTTCCTTTAGCCTTTATAGAAAACAAATATAGTTGTTTCCCCCAGATGATTTCACTTTTAAGTGATTCCCCCCACCCCCATGATTTCGAATAAAAAAAATTCCTTGTTAGAAATCCCGAAAAGACTGCTGCATCAGCAGGCGCTGTTCTAATGAGGTTCCATTTTGGATTGGCTTTTTGAAGCCAAAAGCCAAACCATGAAACAGGTTAACCTCAAATGAGGTTGAGAACTAGGGCCAGGGCTTTTATCAGTAGTTATACTTCAATGACTGCTTTTGTGTTTCCTGGGCAGCTGCCCACCTCTCTTTGATGTGCTCTGCCCTGTTGAGCCGCTTAATGAAATGCATAAGTATGTGTTATGTAATAAAACTGAAATAATAAGAATGGTTCCAACTGGTTATAATGCTGTGGAATCCTGGGAGACATAGCACTATAAGGCGTGTGGATATGTTCCACAAGTGACTAACATTGCAATCCCAAGCAGACTTGGACTCTTCCAAGTCCACTGAAGGCAATGAACTTAGAAGGATGCCATTCTGTTTAGGACTGCATTGTAAAAGAGTGGGTTTTTTTAAAAAGTCTCTGAAGCATTTCACAAATCATGCAATTATGTATGAGGTAAGATGGTGAAACTCATTTGTTGATTTATGAAATATAAATCTGTCTATTAACAGCATCTCTCTGAAATCCATTAGCAATGTGGGATGTACTGTTGCATCAACCCTAAAGGCTTTCAGTCTTTGACCAGGTCTCCTTCTTCCCCAAGAACTAAATTAATCAGAATAGCAAAATCAAGCATAGCCATAAATCTTGCTTTATGATCAGCACTTCAGGAAACACCACAATGAAAATGATTAAGAGATGTGGGATAAAATTTACTGGTTGATAAGCTGTTTTCTTTTGCTTTCTGTGTTTCCAATATGGATTATGGTGGGTCACTAAATAAAAAATAAAATAAAACTTACCAAATTACCATTTTGAGCTAATGCTATGGAGCCTCTTAAAGAGTGACATAGTTTAGAGCATCAGCTGTCTTAATCCACCCTGCAATGGTCCTTTCCAGCTAAGTGAGCACCCCAAATTAAGTAGTAAACAATCCAGAAGTCTTTTCAGATCATCGGTTTATAGGGTAAGAACTGTACAGTTTCCAAGGGAGCAACCAAGTCAGTCTGTTGCAGCCACAATAATAAAGAGCCTTATAACCTATGAAGACTAACACATTTATTGTGATACAAGCTTTTGAGTTAGAGCTCATATTGTTAGATATATGAAGAAGATAAAATAAAATGAGCTCTTCTTCATTTGCTGCATGAGATCTAGAGGTTTTCCTCCAAGAAAATTCCTTTGTTTCAGGATGCTGCATTTTGCCAGTGTGATTGTGAAGATTTAACACTTTCCCTGGCAAACAGGGCCACTGTGATTAAGGGTACCAGCAAAAAGTTTATTCACAATATTTATAACTCATCTTTCCCAGACTAATAATCCAGTAAAAAAGCAGGCTGTGGTAGAAGTTGATGTAATAACACTGACCGGAGAATGATGAGTGTAACTGGCATGTGCCTCTTGTGTAGAACAATGGTCCCTTATATATTGGGGACCTAAGTTGTGAGCAGCTTTAAAGGTACAAACCAGCACCTTAAATTGAACTTGAAACCAAACAGGTAGCCAGTTAAGCTGCTTTAATACATGTGCAATATGCTCATACTGGCAAGCATTTTTTATCAAATAAATTGCTGTGTTTTCTACTACTTGAAGTTATTTATATGGTATAATCCATATGATACTTTACAGAGCAACCACAAAAAGGGAAGTCTCTGGCTTTAGACACATTGTCTTAAACATTCAACTTTCATTTATACATAAAATAGATGCGAGTCTTGAGCAACTATTTGAGGCCTGAAACATTTAAGATGACAGGCTGTAAGAAGACTAATATTTTCTGTTTTAAAAAGCTAATTTTCTGTTTTAAAAAGCTAATACAACTAGTATTGTATACTGAACTTGAACGTAGGCTGAAGGAGCTCACTTCCCTTTCCTGTTTGGCACCAAAGCAAAATGAGGCTTCATGATCCTGCAATTTGTATTTTATTTTAGGCATAAAGGTGCCAGGTTCTCTTGCTTTGCTGAACCCTCAAAGAACAGTCTAATGGATCATTTATGTCCATCATTTGTCTGCTAACAAAGATTTGTGGGAATGCCACTTTGCATAATAGAATAGCATGGTCACCACAGTGACTGTTCCTAAGTATGCAATTGAAAGAAGTCAGGGAAAAGTATTCCTTATTAATTTATGATAAAATCAGTGAATACGTATGCCAGAATGGTGACTATTTCTAACAGACTTCCCACACTACATTTTCTGAATATTTCTCAGTTCCAGGTAGGCAGCTGTGTTGATCTGAAGCAATAGAACAAAGTTGGTGTCACTGGACTCTAACTTTGAATACTTCTCAGGTTATTGCAACTCTATTTAAAACAATTAAATTGCAAATGCATTTCTAAAAATATGCAATATTAAAACACTACTATCCTGATTTTGGAAGACACCATGGTATAGCCCAATCTTGTTACATCACAGAAGCTAAGCAGGGTCAGTACTTGTAGGGAATACCACCTAGGAAGACTCTGAATAGGAAGGCAATGGCATGTCACCTCTGCTTCTCATTTGTTTTGAAAGACCCTCTCTGGGGTCATCATGTCAGCTGTGACTTGACAGCAGTTTACCTATACATATTCTGAGTTTAGAAATCTGTAGAAATTGGAGAAGTATTCATTTTTAATATATTTTTAAATTGCTCTCATTATTATGCTAATGGAAAAAGTATATAATAAGCATGGCATCTCCCTTCTATGCTTCCTCTGAATCTAATTAATTGCAATTAATTAACTGATCACCTACAGAGTCAGCAAAAGTCCTAAAGATTTCCTCCTCCCCCAGTTTAATCAGATCTTGGAATGAAGGCATGTGGTGAAAACAGCTGCTTTTGTGTATCTGGGGCTTCTCAGCAGCAAGAATCAACAGATGGCTTTCCTCTAGTAGTGGCAGTTACAGATAATTTAAGTGCAGTGTTTTAAAATTCAGTTTCTTCCTTTTAATGGGAGATGCAACAAGGGGTTTTTATCTCATCAGTAGGTAACTTAACCTTCCAGGGTAAGAAGCTTTTCATTGTCAGATAATATTACTGGCATTTGTCTAAGGAAAAGGAGCATCCTGTCCACATAAAGCCTCTTTATTTCCCACTAAATATCAAGTTATCTTGAAACAACCACAGTGTAAGGAAGAATTATATTCAATATCCATTTGGCTGAAACTCATTCAGCTGGTGCCTGGGATTCAAGAGGTATAGTTTTCCAATTAGGACATTTTACATAGAAAAATGCTGAATTTAGGCATCCCAAATGAACCACAATTTGTTCATGAATGACCTAACATTTTTTGCTCCCATGCTCCCTGACTCCTCTTCTTTCTCCGCTATTTCACCATGATGAGACGGAAGACTTCCTGGTTTAGGTAGTCTTTGGTTTCATAACAATTTTGGGGGCATTTTAACAAATAAGGGTTTGTTTGTTGTTCACAAACTGGTTTAGAATTCAAGTCTGTGGACAAGAAACAACCCCCAGTTTGTTGAAGAACCCCAGTTGAGACATATCAACAGATGTGGCTAAATCAAATATCAACCTGAGCTCCAAATTAGGAAAGAGAGGAGGGAGAGAATGTGTGCATGAGCCAGCCAAAAGATTTCAGGCTCACTTATGGCACAAAGAGACTGTAGTATGTTTGTGATACCTGAATACAGATCTGAAGTTGAATGAATAAGGTGACTTTAAAATGTGAGACTGGCTGGTATTATGTCAAAACCAGAACTTGTGTATTGCATCATTCAGCAGGATTTTGGGTCTTAATCTGTTATAAATAGATTACTATGTGTGTGATATTGTTATCCCAGTGTATATATTTTATCATAGTATTTATCAGTCATCGATATATGTCTTTCAGCATGGGGCCATATATAGATACGCAAGTCCAGACACTGGAGCCATGAACAGACAAAACAGAACACTCTACAAACCTGATAAAAGCACCTGAAATCTGAAATATAAAAGAACAACCACTCCCACCATTGGGAGTTAACTCCCTCCAAATAATAGAAGCAGCTGCTGTACAGTGGCCATTGTGGGGGTTTCTAGGCAACCACAACAACATTGTCAGCATTCAAACTTTGATTTATGTCAATAAGAGGCAGGAAGGAGGTGGCAGGGCTGTTTCCAGAACTGTTTTGACCCAGCCTATCCTTGCTTCCTTTCCTTCTGCCCTTGAGACCATGCCCACCAGCCACTAGGTGACTTGTATGACATACTGAGGCCTGACTGTTTGCTAGTGTTTAACAGCAGTCACCCCACTCCAGCATAATGTAGCAGTTAGACTTGCAGGGGTTACAACATGTGGCCCACGGGCCAAATCAGGCCCCCAGATGTCTCCTATCAGGCTCCTGAGCAACTGCCTGTCATCTGCTTCTTTCTCGCTCTCCTGCTTCCTTCTGCAACATGGCTTGCTTTGCCCAGCTTACTCAGTTGCACAGGAGCTACAGAGCAAAGCCTCTGTTTTCTCCCTTGGGGAGGAAGGTGGGGGAGAGAGAGAGCTTACTTCAAAGGAAGCTCTGGCTCTTTCCTTTCTTCCCTAGGGGATCAGAAGGAAGAATAGAAGGAAGAAACTGCTCAGTAGCTCTGCTGTGCAATTGAGAGAGCCTAGATTGCATGGGAGAGATACAAAGAAAGCACCTTTAAGACCAACAAGTACTAATGTTTTAAGCATGTTTTATTTTCAGTTTTTAAAAAAATCTTTGTGCTTGTCTATTATAAAATTTATATCTCTGCTAACTGGCATTACATTTTATGTAATTTATAAACAAAGTAAGATGACTTGAAATGCCAAATGTTCTTTTGGATCACAGTGTAGAAGAAAGAAAGTATTTTGGTTGGTTCTAGACTGAGCTGAGGTAGATACTCTGATGGAGATATTAAGAGAAGAAATTAACAAATAGACAAATAGATAGAAGGGAAATGGAACTTATTGTTTGAATGGTTATGGGGGAAAGTTAATAAGAATATAGTGTAAAAAGGGGTTAACCGTAGAATGTATGATTTGGGTTAGGTTAGAACAAAGGATTTGTATTCTAATGATATAAGTATATAATGCATCCCGCGGTCTACATCCCTAAGTTTATGTTTTGTGTGCATGTATATATATATTTGTTGTTGTTAAATGTAATAAAAAGTTAACCCCCCCCCTTGCAAAAAAAAATTACATTTTATGGCACACACGGCCCAGTCCAGCAAGGTCTCAGGTCAGTCCGGCCCTCAAAACAAATGAGTTTGACACCTATGAGTTAGAGGCTCACATTAAGATCTGGAAGACCCAGTTTTGAATCCTTACTCTGATATGGAAGTACACTGGGTGACTTTAGGCCAGCTCTTTCCTCTCAGTCTAACCTACGTCACAGGGTTCTGAGAGTAAAATGGATGTCAGGACAATGATATAAGCTGCTTTGGGTCCCCCCCCCCCCTGGAGAGAAAGATGAGGTATAAATTAAGTAAATAAATAATTATTATAGCTGAAGATGGAAGGGGTGGAAAAAATATAAGAAGTTTGGTGGGTGGGAAGGACAGAAGGAAACAGGGAAAGCTGAAGATATAGGGGTTGCCAGGAGGAGAGAAATGGTGTTGGAAGTGGAATGCAGGGGAAAATAAGGTACCATATATACTCGAGTATAAGCCGACCCGAATATAAGCCGAGGCTTCTAATTTTACCCCAAAAATCTGGGAAAACTTATTGACTCGAGTATAAGCCTATATTACTCCCCCTATGTGTGTGGTGGAGGGGAGGGGGAGGGGAGGGGCTTCCCTGCCTTAAGACGCCGAGCGGCGCGCGGCCTTCCCCACATCCCTCCGCCCCCGCAGCCTGCCTCGCGCACACTTTGCAAACCGGGGCCAGGAGCGGCTGAGTCATCGGCGCCTGGAAGTTGAGGGGGCCGGAGAGCTCCGGGGTGCTGCTGCCGAGCGCGGGGATGCGGCCACTGGGCGCACAACGCCGCCGCCTCCTCCTCCTCCTGCTGCCCGCCGCCGCCTTCTGCTTCCTGCTGCTGCCCGCGGCACGTGGAGCAGCAGGAAAAGCCTCGAGCAGGCGAGGGTCGGACGCCGCTTCCCCCGCCCCGAGCTGGGACTGGCCGGAAGGTATGCGTGACGCTCCGGAGCCCTGCCGGGGAGGGGAGGGATCCCCCCTTGGCAATGCGGGGCCCCCCAGACCTGGGGCGATCCGCTCCCCCCGCCCCCCCTCCCTACGCCACTGGGGTAATCATTATTATAGCCGGGCAGGCGGCTGATTACCGTAATCAATAAAATATGCAGGTGTATGGCAGGCCGGATAGAATAGTGACTCGAGTATAAGCCGAGGAGGGGGTTTTTCTGCCCAAAATTTGGGCAGAAAAACTCGGCTTATACTCGAGTATATACGGTACTCACTGCAAATCTTTGCAGGTTCCTCACCGTGCAATTCAGCCTGGCCCAGTGGCTTGAGTGTTATTTCTCCCAATCAATGTAATCTGTTTTTAAAAAAGAATGCAATGAGGAGTTCTATCAGAACTGTGACACACTTTTAGAAATGCTTATTTTTATTAAATGAAATGGGGAAGCCAAATAGTTTCAAAATGCATTTGAAAGGAATCTCAAATGAGAGTGTCTTTCAAATGCCTCCTGTTAAGACTATAAAAAATTTAAATCCCTCATTTCCCCCCGAAAAGTGCTATTTTAGCAGTGTGCAAGAGTAATCTTGTTTAATTTAAAAAGTAAGTGAAATGACAAATGCTTAGTGTGTGTTTCAGAATGTATAGTATATTGGAGTATTCCCAAACATAATGGCATAAGGAATAGAGAAGCAGCAACTCCTGCTCCCTTTTTATATCATATAATAATGTACTGGGTAAGAATGTGAGCTGGAAGTCCCCCAGTGAACTGAATCTCCGTCATTAATAAATTTACTACATTGCCAATGTTTCTTGATCTTAACCTTCAATAAACAATTTAAGGCAAACACTTACTGGCCATATTGGTTATCTGTAAGCATTATAGAGTTAATGAATGTGAATAACTTCAAACAATGTAAAGTAATTTTGTTGCTTAGTTCTGAATTTGAAGCCTGCTAATATTGATCATCATTCTCATTTCCCTCCAACTCTAGGTAGAGATTACAAATGATGTGCAGTCCTTGTTACTCATCATGCTGGCTGTCATGGTAGCTAAGATGGTCGGCGATTGGTTTAACATGTCTCTGTACAGTTCTCTACTCAAGCTGAAATGCATTCCCTACTTAGATGCTGAGCCATTTGTCTGTCAAAGGAAAAACTGGTGAGTTAATGTGATCTTTCCTATGAGTGCTGGGCACTATTGAATGATGGCAGAAAACTATTGCCTAATGCCCCTAGACTGAACTTTAGTCTGTCAGACATTTGCATTTTTAAGGAAATCTTGATGTTTTATATTCTGTGGCTACACAAGTAGAAGAAAGCTCACAGGATGAGACCTTGCTGCTCTCCCTTCTCCCAGTGTAACCTACTTTGTCTCCCTAAATATCATCCCTGGAGTTCAGGGTATCCACAGAAACAGCTCTGGGCACAATGGGGTAGTCTACAGTGGAATGGAAGAACCACCTTCATGGCAGAGGTGTCTTCCTGATTAGGGAAAATAAATTAGCACACAAGTAAAAGAGTTAACAAACATAAGTTAAGTCACTCAGTTATTGCTTATACCCAGAATTAAACTTTGTCAATTTTAAAGGTGCCATTGGACGCAAACTTAGCTGTCACATCTATTTCTTAACTCTTGTATTTGTATGCTAATTTGCTGCTATTTACAGGTCTTACCAACTACTTTAATCCAATTTTAGCTATACTTATCATCCAGTTACTTATGCACCTTGAATCTAACTAGCCTTTCCTGGTAACTAACCTCCTTCTCCCTCTATCTCTATGTAAGGTTTGAGGAAATCTGTTTCAATGTATCTGAAGAAGTGTGTATGCGCTCGAATGCTTATATCCAGAATTAAACTTTGTTGGTTTTAAAAGTGCCACTGGACACAAACTGTGTTCCACAGTAATCATGTACTTCTTTCTTAGTATCTGAGTCATAGAATATCAAAATCCCATCTGCTGCTGTAGCAAAAATCTGCCTTGGTACAACCAGTTGTCCTTTACAGCTTCTTACTGAATGTTATCCCTGCTGTTGACTTTGTGTGCTTGTGTTTCTGCTTGTTGAAAAGCATCACAAACCAAGTCACTTACTGCACTCATTTTGAAGAAGGAAACGCATGGAAGCAGCATATGGAAATAATATTTCTCATTTCTGACTTCTGGAGTGCTTATGTATCATTCATTCTTTTTCAGACCTTTATATATAACATGCAGAGGATAAATGACTTCCTGCTGAGAGGGAAACATAGCATAGTTTCTACTGGCTAGAAAGAAGCTTCTTTGGCTCATTTATCAGAGCTGTAACTTTTGGTTTGATCCTTGTTCAGCTCTCAGATGCGGTAACTAGCAGGTGGAACACACAGTGAGTGGAGCCACTGGATGGGATATTCAATTAATTGGTTAAGGCTGTTCTAATATCAAGCTACCAGCTGGCAGACAGAACAAATTATTGAGGTTTCCCACTTAAAAGCATCCCAGTAATCCAGCTGTGTCAGTGTTGTAAATGATCAAGCTGGCCTACTTTCATGAAGACTTCTTTAGAAACATTGAGCACAGTCTTTTTGTTTGTGGCATTTATAGGTTGTACTGTCTGTCAAAAGAAATGGCAGCTAAGAGAAAGAAGTACATACAATCCATACATTAAAAAAGTAAAATACAATAAATATATGCAATGCATGGTTCAGTTAATCAACATGTACAGTTCATATGAACCCTGCATGAAACTTTTAGTTCAAGAAACACTTGTCAGAATCAAGATCAACCTTCTGGAAAGCTCACAGAAGGTAGACTATCAAGTGACTGCATTGTGGCTCCTTTGACTGTATAGAGACTCTGTGTTACAACATGGCTGTATGGAGCAGCTCACCAAGAAGAGGCTCCTAACCTCCTCCCTGGGATGCAAATTTACTGAGTGGGTGATTTGCAATGATGAAGGCTCTTTGAGATAAGCCAAGCATGTGAGAGGACATGCTTGTTTTTCAATTATTAATAGCAGACATGGGTTTGTTTATTTATTAAATATTTATACCCTGCTTTCTTCCCCTATGGGGACCCAATGTGGCTTACACCATTGTTTTCTTCTCCTTCATTTTATCCTAACAATCATTTAAGGTAGGTGAGGCTGAGAAAGAAAAGCTTCCTAGGCAGAGCGGAGAAAAGAACCTGGCTAGTTCAGTTCTAAGTACAACACTCAGAGCCATGGCATGGGGAGAAGAGGAGGAATTCAACCCTTTCCTCCATTTTATTGCACGAAGTTGGGAGCTTTTATTTGCATTTCAGAGGAAAAGATGGGTACACAAGGTTGCCTGAATTATTTTTCTGCATGGGGCACAGCACAGAATTGGAGCAGAAATGAAATTTTAATTAAGAAAAAAAGTATGGGAAAAATGATTAAAACTTCTTTCTGTTCTCCGGTCTTATTCAACTCCCCACCCCAGCTTTTAACACATGGGTCGTTTTCGCACTCACCTCCAGCCGGCGCGACCCCCCTCTTCACCATCGCAAAAGCCGCTCAAACGTAAATCGCCAAAAAGCAGTTTGGCCTTTGAGCAGCTTTTACGCCGGGAGTTTCCGGCGCAAAAGGCTGCTCCGCGGTATTTAGTGCGAAATCCGCGCAGATCCTGCGCGGTGAAGAGGGGGGTCGCGCCGGCTGGAGGTGAGTGCAAAAACGACCATGGGGAAAAAATGTGAGAAATCCATTCTTAGCTCTTTGGCCCTGACATTTCATATTGGTGTTTTGTTGCTCTGTCATGTTACCTAAAAATAAGTTATACTTATTTTTAATAAGTCAGACTTATAGGTTGGACTTCAGAAAGGCAGCCTTTGGCAAACTTAGAACTATGCTGGGTAAAATCCAATGGTCAGAATACTTAGGAAGAAGGAGGTTCAAGAGGAGTGGGAATTTCTTAAAAGCGAAATACTGAAAACGCAATCACAGACAATTCCTATGCGAAGAAAAAATGGAAGAAGCCTAAAGAAACCGAGGCGGATCCATAAACAGCTCTCTAAAGACTTGAGAAATAAAAAAGACTCCTTTAGGAATTGGGAGGGTCTTATAACCAAGGATGAATATAAACCAGTGCTTGTAGAGAAAAAGTTAGGAAAGCTAAAGCTCAGTATGAGCTTAGGCTGACCAAAGATGCTAAAAGCCAGTTTGGTGTAGTGGTGAAGTGTGTGGAGAACCGGGTTTGATTCCACACTCCTCCACTTGCACCTGCTGGAATGGCCTTGGGTCACCATAGCTCTGGCAGAGGTTGTCCTTGAAAGGGCAGCTGCTGTGAGAGCCCTCTCAGCCCTACCCACCTCACAGGGTGTCTGTTGTGGGGGAGGAAGGTAAAGGAGATTGTGAGCCGCTCTGAGACTCTTCGGAGTGGAGGGCAGGTTATAAATCCAATATCATCATCATCTTCTAAAAACAACAAAAAGGGGTTCTTTTCTTTTGTTCAGAGTAAGAAAAAGAACAAGGACATGGTAAGACCATTGTGAGGGCAAGAAAGTGAAATTGTAACAGGTGATGAAGAGAGGGTGGAACTGCTCAATTCCTACTTTTCCTCAGTCTTCTCTTCTGAGGAAAACAGTGCTCAACATCAGCTCTTTATTAGGTAAAGGTAGTCCCCTGTGCAAGCACCAGTTGTTTTCAACTCTGGGGTGATGTCGCATCACAATATTTTCACAGTAGACTTTTTTACAGGGTGGCTTGCCATTGCCTTCCCCAGCCATCTACACTTTCCCCCCAGCAAGCTGGGTACTCATTTACCAACCTTAGAAGGATGGAAGGCTGAGTCGACCTGGATCTGGCTACCTGAACCCAGCTTCTGCCGGGATCGAACTCAGGTTGTGAGCAGAGCTTAGGACTGCAGTGCTGCAGCTTTACCACTTTGCACAAAGGAGCTCTTCTCTTTATTAGGTACAGCATAGTGTAGGGCTGCGCTGAAAGACTGAAGAACTGGACCAAAGAGGTCAACTATATACAACTCAGGGTTCCCATGCAAGCACGTTATTGGGTCATTCAAATTAGCAGGGGGTCTGTGATTGGAGCAGGGTAGCAGCGATTTGGATCCTACTGCCCATTGTTCCCAAGTCCCCAAGCTCTGTTCCAATGGCTCCAATGAGCCAGGCAGGAACACCCATATAAGTCTCCCTTGAGTCCTCATACACAACACACCCAAAGAGTGCTTGTGAATGGTTCATCATCCTCTTGTAGAGGAGTGACAAGTAGAGTGCCTCAAGGATCTGTCCTGGGACCTGTTTTGTTCAACATCTTTATAAATGATTTGAAATAGAGGGAATGCTTATTAAATTTGCAGATGATACTAAATTGGGAGGGGTTGCAAATACAGTAGAAAACAGAAACAGGATACAGGATGATCTTGACAGGATGGAAAACTGGACTAAAACCAATAAAATCAATTTTAACAGGGATAAATCTAAAGTTATGCATTTAGTTAGGAAAAATCCAATGCATGGCTATAGGATGGGGGAGACTTGTCTTAGCAGTAGTATGTGTGAAAAGGATCTAGAGGTCTTAGTGGACCATATGCTGAACATGAGTCAACAGTGTGATGTGGTGGCTAAGAAGGCAAATGCAATTTTGGGCTGTATCAACAGAAGTATAGTGTCCAGATCACGTGAAGTGATGGTATCGCTTTGGTAAGACCTCACCTGGAGTATTGTGTTCAGTTTTGGGCACCACATTTTAAGAAGGATATAGACAAGCTGGAATAGGTCCAGAGGAGGGCGATGAAGATGGTGAGGGGTCTGGAAAGGAGATGGCTGAGAGGTGATATGATTACCATCTTCAAGTACTTGAAGGACTGTCATATAGAGGATGGTGTGAAATTGTTTTCTGTGACCCCAAAAGGTAAGACCAGAACCAATGGGTGAGATTAAATCAAAAGAGTTTCCAGCTCAACATTAGGAAGAACTTCCTGACAGTTAGAGTGGTTCCTCAGTGGAACAGGCTTCCTTGGGAGGTGGTGGGCTCTCCTTCCTTGGAGGTTTTTAAACAGAGACTAGATGGTCATCTTACAGCAATGAAGATCCTGTGAATTTAGGGGGAGGTATATGTGTATTTCCTGCATTGTGCAGTGGGTTGGACTAGATGACCCTGGAGATCCCTTCCAACTCTATGATTCTGTGATTCTAAAGGGCCACTGTAAAAATATAGATCATAAAGTGTAGATGACTGGGGAAGGCAATGGCAAACCACCCTGTAAAAAGTCTGCCGTGAAAACGTGAAAGCAACGTCACCCCAGAATCAGAAACGACTGGTGCTCACACAGGGAACTACCTTTACCTTTTTATTCAAATTCCTACAGCTACATTAATGTTTGTATATATGTGGGTTAAAAAAAACTGCTTTGAATTCCCATGCTGTATCACAGGCTGCTTGTAAAACTCCACCCCCCCCCCCCTCCATGTGGCATGGTTGGCTGTGGGTGACGAAATAGAAGTCTAACAGAGCCATGCTATCCAGTGCACAGTGAAAGTTTTTTAAGTTCCTTGATGTTAATGGGCTTAAAGACTGTAGCTACACTGGGTCCTACTGGGTATGTAGAGATAAATGACATTGTTCTTTGGAATTTGGGTGGATACTCTTGTTTTAGAGAGAGGAAACAGGCTATGAATTTTTAAAAAAATTAATTTTGAATTCTTTTGTTATGGAAATGAATGAACAAAATCAAATAATAAAATTGCTTAATGCTGTGTTATATTTTGGTGTAGTTTAATGGCTATATCACCATCCCTGCCAGTGGGTATTGTTGTTGCACATTTGAGTGTTGGTTGGTTTTAGTTGTTGTTCTGTGTTCTGGGGAGAGGTGGACTGTTCACCTGTTGTAACTGTTTTAAGATCTGTGTTGGAGACTACTTGGAAACCTTTTCAACAAGTATTTTATAGTAACCATAATTAATGAACCACTGATATAGAGGGCCAGTGGTTTTTAATTCAATAAGGCTTTACTGAAGTATGAGTTGCCAAGAAGACACAACTAATAAATATATTTGTAGAAGAAGCCTTACTTGGGTCATTCTGATCTATTCGAATAGACATAGTTATGAGAAACATTATCAGCCCATAGAAGAACACTGATGGACATCGTGTTATACATGAGGAAAAAGCCTATCTGATGAAGCGAAGTCTTGAGCTTGAGACTCATATACCAAATCTTGCCCCTCTCAAATAACATTTAACTTATTGACTGCTCTGTCCTGTCCTATTTAGGCATACACTTATGGGGCAGGTAGTGAGAGGCTTTAGAACATTACGTAAATGAAAACATAACACTGTAAAACTTCCAGTCCTTTTACTGGTAAAAACCTGGCTCAATAAAGTTGATTAATGTAAAAACCATCTTCTGGATTTTTGAAAGTTGCTTTGGTATAAATCTATAAAGGAATCAAGGTTCCTTGGTCTGGATCAGGGTGAAAATATGTAGGCACATCACTTGGGCTTTCTGTTTCCTCTTCAGCAATGAAATGCTCTTAACTGGATCAAGCTAACTAACAGCACAATTTTAAACTGCGTTACACTCTTCTAAGCCCAGTGTAATTGTCATGGATGTAGAAGGGAGCATATCTAATTAGGATTATATTGTAAACTTTTTTTTTTTTAAAGAGTAGCCTGAAAAGTACTTCAGGTTTTTTTAAAAAACCTATTCATTCTTTTTGCTGTTTATATTCTCAGTAGAGTATGTCTGGAAAGCCGTTTGTCATCACTTCGACCAGCAGTGGCTGAACAAAAAGAATGTTTAAATACACATTAGGTAAACAAGTGGCACAGACATTAAATTAACCCAAACAAGTTTGAAACTTAAGTACCTGACTCTCTATGTAGCTAAACTGCCATACCTCCAATATGAGCTAGTGCCACAGAATTCTAGGCATTTGCCTTTTTATTTGCCCTTTCTGTTACTTGAGAGTAACGGTTGAGCTTGCCACTCCTTTGCTCACTGAGTTAATATGGTGAACAATGAGATTCTTCCACAACCACACAAGAATCAGAATATACAAATGAATTAGAAGAGTAACTCGGTAGAGCCCAGGAACCCAAGGTGACCATGGGCAAGGAGACTTCATTAGTGTTTCAAGTCCACACTAAACAGATAGTACAACAAGGTAAATGATAAAGCAATTTTAAAAAATCCTTAACAGGTTTAATTATGGCATGATTAGTATTAAGATGCAAGCAACTCTCTTGTATGATTGTCATTTGAAACGTAGTGTATAATTCACTGTTTAAAACCAGTTTGGCTGCTGTGTTTAAATGCTACTGGCAACCATCGTGAAAATAAAGAAATCTTGAAAACAAGCACTTGAAAGATATTTATATAAGATCCAATAGTTGGGATAATAAAACAATAGTTTACAAGAAGTCAGACTAAAAGCCGATGTTGTTCTGATGAAGAAGTCTTTCAGCTACTCCATGGGTAAACATTCTCACCAAGAGAAGTGAGTAAGTTGAAAGTGAGGAAACCCCCCCCCCCCCAACAAACTCATAAAGCAAGCCTTCCATCCAGGAATAAATGTATGGGAATGAGGAGAACCACCTGTTCTCTTTTGCTGATCTTCATGAGGTCTGTTTTAAACATACTCTTCAGGAGGAATATTCTCATGGTCTTAGTACTACTTCATGTCACACTAAGGCCTAGTTCTCAAATAGATGAGGTAATAAATTTGTTTCTGGATTTTAAAAGAATGAATTTGTGTTGCTTCATGGGATTGGGAATCTGAAAACAACGACAGTCTAATGCTTTTTTGTTAGGTCCAACCAAAGCATCACAAAATAGTGAACTGCAAGCTTTTGAGTTCCCCAGATCTTTTCAACAGGCTGAATGCTAAGCACTCAAAAGGGGTAGGGAGTTATTTCAGGGCATACCAGACTTCCTTCCTTTTCCTGCCTTGGTGGAGCCCACTTGAAAAGTTGGTGAGATGGGCTGTGGAGGCTGCCAGCCATGCCATGCCATGCTGGTGAAATCACTGGAAGAAGAATTCCTATGTGCCTTTCTTTCCAAGGAGAGCCTCCTTGGTCCTGCTCTCACTGACCTGATAGTTTCTCTGTCCCATTTGCTGAGCTGGAACTTAGCAGGGAAAAGAAGGTATTTTTTTTTATTTAAAACCACCACTCTGAACAACTGTGTATTTTAACAAACTGAAAAACAAAGTTAAAAACAACTAAACATCAAAGACATGAATCTCTTGACTGACCTGTGTTAATAACCCTGCAATATTACGAGGGACTAGGGATAAGGCCCTTTGTGAAGAAAAATACAATTGCCCCCCAAGTCGGAATAAGAGGCGGACACAAGTGAGTTGGTAAAAACTATCGGCCACTTTATTAATTAAACATATCACCGACAAGGGCAACAAGAACTGCGGCCAGGTCAGGGCCAGGGGTCTCCACAGACCGCTCCCCTGCCTTTTCCACGGGCGAGAGACCTGGCCCCCCAGCTGGAGCTGTGTGCCACAGCTCCCATCAGGCAGGCCCAGCAGGGAGGCCCTCACCGGAGGGCCCAGTCACCAGACGCGCGTCTCAGCAAAAGGCACCCATCCAATCGAGTCTCCAGGACAGTCTGCATTCATACACCTCGGGTCACCAATATCCAAAGGTTGATCCTGCCAGACCCCTAACTCCCCAAAAGGGAGAGGCTAACCAGTCCTCCCCAGGCCGCCTGGCACCATAAGCCAGTAAAACCTGCCAGCAAAGTGACCAACCTATAATAAGGCACCATCCAAAAGCCAATTCCACAATCCACTGATATGCTATGTAGGGTAGGCAAAAAACACACCCCAGCCATAAGCCGAACAGCTGGGGAGTAAAAAATTCCTACCCGGCCCCTCACTCAATGAGGCGACCAGCAACTGCCTACATAACAAACAGGGCAAGCGGGAGGGCCAGCGATCATCAAGGGACTGAAAGTGAGGGGGGCGGAGGCTTACAAAGGCACACTTAAGCCCCGACCCCTAAAAGACGCACCTAAAGCGCACCTCGCTGTTCGCTCTCCCTCCCGGGAGGCAAACAATCCCCATCAGCCTAGCTGCAAGGCGGCAGGCTGATGGAGATCCAATTCCCCCCCAAGTTGGAATAAGAGGCGGACACAAGTGAGTTGGTAAAAACTATGGGCCACTTTATTAATTAAACATATCACCAACAAGGGCAACCAGAACTGCGGCCAGGTCAGGGCCAGGGGTCTCCACAGACTGCTCCCCTGTCTTTTCCACGGGCGAGAGACTCAGCCCCCCAGCTGGAGCTGTGTGCCACAGCTCCCGTCAGGCAGGCCCAGCAGGGAGGTCCGCACCGGAGGGCCCAGTCACCAGACGTGCGTCTCAGCGAAAGGCACCCATCCGATCAAGTCTCCAGGACAGTCTGCATTCATACACCTCGGGTCACCAATACCCAAAGGTTGATCTTGCCAGACCCCTAACTCCCCAAAAGGGGGAGGCTAACCGGTCCTCCCCAGGCCGCCTAGCACCATAACCCAGTAAAACCTGCCACAACTAAGGCCAAGTCTCTACTTAGGGCTTAGCACTCACTGAAAGGCCCAAAGCCAAACCCAGCCCTTGCCGAAGATCCCTCAGGATAAAGCATATTACCCTTCCCTGAGAGATGCACCCCATCCCCCCTGTAGAGGTCAGGATATTCTGTAGAAATATCCGGATGGGGCAAATAGTGGCCCAAACCACCCTACAATACCTTACGGATCTCCTTGTTTGCTCTGTAACGAGCCCTCTCTATCCCAGCTGGATTCCAAGCACTGCGCCACACCAAGCGCGGAATCATGGCCGACCAAACTACAATGGTACCGGGCCATCTTTTCCTAATGTACTTGAAATCATCTCGAGCTTGTAAGATCAAAGCCTTGCCTTTAATCAGCCCGGGATCATTCCCCCCCTAGGTGAATAATTAAAACCTGAGGAGGAGGGCCCACACACCCATGAAATAAAAGCGGGAGCAAGCCGAGCCACTGAAGACCCCGATGCCCCTGCCATTCAACCGTAACATATTTGCTGAGCCCCAGCTGAGAGCCAATGGCAGTTCTCCGAGCTTGATGTGCCACCCAAAACACATAACTGTGTCTGCAGATGAGAACTCGGCTCCTCCGGACAGGAACAACAGCATCTAAAAAGAGAAACAGACAAGTTATAAAACCCAAACCTTAAACTACCCCCAGCTCCTAATAACAAAGCTAAGAGTGGAGCAAAGGGCGAATATAACCTTTATAAGCCCGAGGCCGCCAACGGCCATGGCGCTGGATGAACAAAACAGAATATTCTAAGGCCGTGGCCGTAGAGGCCGCCCCAATTCTAAAAGAGTGGGTACCAAACCTCACTCCAGACAACCCCAACAGAGCTAAGGCTCTAGACGTCACTGCCCAAAACTGGTGTTTTGTCAGAGGGCTGCCCCTAACATGACAAAACAACAACCCCTCACAGCCCCCCTGCACTGCCAAATAATCAGCCAATGCGGACACAGGGCAAAGCTCCGCCTCTGAACATGGCCCCAGCTCTAATACAGTCCCAAAACCCTGTTGGTCCTTCTTGGAACGGCGGACGGTAAGAACTGCCTTACACCCCGTTAACCTAACGTCCCGAAAAGACAAAGCCTTGCCAGAAAAATCCTTCCTGGAGCTTGCGACTAATTCACAAACCCTGAGTGCCCCAAAAAAGGCCACCAAAGAGGCTGCATGAAACAAAACAGCCTCAAAGTGAGATGCACAGACTGCGCTCCAAACCCCTTTTAAACCCTTGAGAATCCCAGGAGACAAAGGGTTCCTGGTGTCAGGATTAGTCCCAACTTCCCTGGACCACCCTTCCAGCATCTTTCGAATACGAAAATCTGCTGTTTCCTCCTTATACCCCAATGCCTTGCTAGCAAAAGCCAGCGCAGACAGGCGTCCTCTAATTGATCGCACGGCCAATCCATTATCTTTTAAGCAAACACAGTAGTGGAGCAGTTGCTCCACCAGGAGGGGTCAAACAATGTGATACCCTACCTCAGCCCTAAAGTCTTCAAACTGCCGCACAGCACGTTCATAAGACTTCCTGGTGCTAGGCGCAATGGCTAGGCCTATTGCTCTGCAGGCCTCGGCTGTCCAATCAGCCATAGCTCCTGGGGCATTGGCGCCACCTCTTGATCGGCCTCCGGGGCCAGCTGATGAAACCTCTCCATCTGTTTATGAGAGAGAGTGTCAGCCACCTCGTTATTTACCCCATGAACATGCTTGGCCAAAAACAAAATGTTAAGCCGCAGACAACGCAGAGTGAAGGCCCTCACCAACCTCATGACCTGTTGCGATTTGGATGAAAGGGAATTAATAACATGAACCACCGCCATGTTATCACACCAAAAATGAACAGTGTGATTAGTCATATCACTTCCCCACAACCAAACCGCAACCAAGATGGGAAAAAACTCTAAAAACATGAGATCCCGGCTCAAACCAGCCTGCACCCATGAATCAGGCCAAACTTCCATGCACCAATGTCCACAGAAATAGACCCCAAAACCTAAGGACCCAGCAGCATTGGACATGACCTGAAGCTCCGCCTCAAGCCTCAAAGAAATCCCATTAAAGGATTCCAAAAACTGCCACACCTGCAGATCCTCCCTCATGCTGCTGGTAACTCTAGTCCTGTGCTGCGGCAGGCGAAGGCCCACCATAGCATCATAGAACCTGCGAAGAAAAGCCCTTCCAGGGGCAACCACTTTGCAAGCAAAGTTAAGATGCCCCACTAACTGCTGAAGCTCCAATAGTGTAACCTTCTTCTTAAGGAGGAACGTACTAATCCTAATTCTTAAATCCTCCAGCTTCTGCAGAGGAATTCTAGAAGATTGTGCCAATGTGTCCAACTCAATACCTAAAAATACAAGGCATTGGACCGGGCCCTCAGTTTTCTCCTCAGCCAGTGGCACACCCAACTCAGCTCAATAAAGCCCGACAACAATTGAGCGCAATGCCCAGTACCTAAAGGGCCCACAAGCAGGAAGTCATCCGAATAATGGACCATGTCCTGCAAGCCCACTTTTTCGCATACAGCCCATTCCAAGAATGTGCTGAAACACTCAAAAGCCGCACAGGAGACAGAGCAGCCCATAGGCAAAACCCTGTCCATGTAAAATTTCCCTGCAAAAGAGAAACCTAACAGCTCAAAATCATCCAGATGGACAGGGAGAAGGTGAAATGCAGATTTGATATCGCATTTTGCCAGCTCAGCCCCCTGACCACAGCCTTGAATGACGCCCACGGCCTGATCAAAGGTAGTATACCTAACAGAACATAGTTCCTCAGGAATCCCATCATTAACCGAAGAACCCTTGGGGTAAGAAAGGTTGTGAATCAACCAAAATTCATCAGGCGCCTTCTTTGGTACTACCCCCAAAGCGGAAACCCTAAGGTTAACCACTGGAGGACTAAAAAATGGGCCCAAAATCCTGCCCTCCGCCAGCTCCTTGGCGATCTTGGCCTCCACTACCTGTTCTAAACCTTTAACAGAACTAAGGTTCCGAGACCAAGTTGGCACTCAAGAACCTTGAAAAGGAATCTTAAAACCCAATATAAAACCCTGCAACAAATATAAACTATCGGCTTTACGCGGGTACCTGCGTAGCCACTGCTTAAGAGGTCCCAGCTTTATTGGGCTGGGGCCCTTTTCCAGCTTGGGAGGAACCCCCACTCCCGCCCTGTCTCTTTTGACCCTTATGTGGCCGAACTCTTGGACAGTTGCTAAATGAGTGAGGGCCGGCACACATGGGGCATTCATGCTTGAAAGTGCAACCTTTCCGATTGTACACCCCCTGTGACCCAAACTCCCAACAAAGCAAGCAAGGTTGAACCGCCTGCCCCACTGGAAGCTGAAAAAGTAGCTGAAGAAGAGGAAGCCTTAGCCACTAAATGGCCACTGTCAGAACGGTCGTCCAAATTTGGCCAAGCCGGAGACATAACTTGCAGCCACAGTTGCTGGTGGATGCGATCCCAGAAGGGTACAAAGCGGCCCTCATCCTGAATTCCTCATCATACAGCCCATAGGCAAAACCCTGTCCATGTAAAATTTCCCTGCAAAAGAGAAACCTAACATCTCAAAATCATCCGGATGGACAGGGAGAAGGTGAAATGCAGATTTGATATCGCATTTTGCCAGCTCAGCCCCCTGACCACAGCCTTGAACGACGCCCACGGCCTGATCAAAGGTAGTATACCTAACTGAACACAGTTCCTCAGGAACATAGTTCCTCAGCACTATATAATGGTTTTAATAATCTCGAATTGTAATACGTTTTTAAACTGGAAATGTAAATTATGGTTTTATATATTTTATTTGTTTAATTGTGTAGATACTGTGAGCCGCCCTGAGTCCGCTTGCGGAGAGGGCGGGATATAAATCAAATGTAATAAATAAATAAATAATAATAAATAACATACTGAATCCAGGCCGGGCCACTGAACATTATGTACCCTTTATATATGATATCCATGTACTGGATCAACGCTGCTGATCCAGGGCTGAGCACGCCAGGGCTGAGCACGCGCTATCACACCTGCATATACAAAGAACCCGGGCAACCAATTAGCCCAGGTCCGATCCAACTTCCTTTTCTTCAACTTCTCCTTCTCCTTCTCATCAAGATCCTCCTTATCCTTTTTCTCTAACTCTCTAAACAAAAGGGAGAAAATATTTACATATTCTCCCTTGAGGATCTGTCCCTTGTGGCTGGCAACAGGTGGTCTCCTAAAGGCAAAGCCACCTCCCCAAAAGGCATGGCTTCGAATGGGACTGACCCATATGGGGAGGGGAAGCCCCAGCTTCCAGCGAAGGCAGGCGCCACCCCCTGCTGCCCAGCCCCAGCTCAACTCCCATAAGGGCCCAACTGGCCCTGCGGCCATGCCCACCTAGCCTGGGACCCCGCATTCGCAGCGAAATGAGTGCTAGAACCCCCAGCCACGTTAACCACACTATTGGGAGCCACAGGAACAAAAGGCCCCCATGGCCAAATAATCCCCGGACATGTCGTGGAACCATCCCCAGCCTTACCTGGCAACCCAGCAGGTACCACAGCCGCACCTGCTCTGACAACAGAGGAAGAAGGACCCGCACCGGCATCTACACCCACGGCTCCAAAATAGACAATCTTGTTAGGATACTGGCTTGAAAAGCCCTTTTTGAAGCTCCCCCCCTCTGAGGAACTAACGAAGGTGGCAACCCAGCTGCCTGCTCCAATGCCCGCAGCCTCAAAACAATGGCTGCATTTACCTCATCCTCCCCCTCTTCATCTGAACATGAAGGCGGCAGAGGCCGCTTCTGCACGGGCTTAGGCGCCTTACGTTCCGGCTGCTTCCTCTTTGACTTCCCTGCTCCCTTTTTACCAAACACCCTAAATGCACCACCAACCAAGCTGGTACTAATCTCCTTAGAGGCAGATGAACAAGGACCCAACACCCCACCTAAAATGGCTGCTCAAATTTTACACAAAATGTCTGCCCAAACAGCCTCAGGGCTGTTGTATCCAGGCAGAAAACTAAAATTCAAAATGGCCTCCAAAGAAAAGCCTCAGATCTGTTGTATCCAGGCAAGAATTAAATTAAAATGGCCACCAGAAAGTGGCCTCAGGGCTGTTGTATCCAGGCAGAAGCAGTACAACAAAATGGCCCCTGAAGAGATGTGTCAACTAAGGGAAAGATAACAGTCCCTACAGTCCCGTTTAATGACAGGAATAAAATTGTAATCCCCTAAATTATTATTATTTTTTAAGAATACTGGCCACGAAGCTAAAGAACCAGCAAGGGCTGTCCCTGCTTAGCTTCCAAGCCTCAACCAGACAGGGCTATCTGGCTACCCAGGGGGTAAACGAAGGATTGGGGGGGGGGGAGGGGGAGGTTAATAACCAATAGGGGCAGCACAACGGCCCCTAAAATCAAGTCCCCACTGGCCCGGGCACCCAGTCATGCAGCGCTACACAACTCCCGACACCCCTCCTCGACAGAGAAACCAGCCAAAGCCTGAAATCCAACGTCGCGCTATCCTTGCCCCGACACCAAACGATCCCGACGGAGACGGCAGAGCCCAGTCCCCCACGGTGGCCGAGAGCTTGCTATGCTGCTCTCGTACCAGCGATTATCAAGGGACTGAAAGTGAGAGGGGCGGAGGCTTACAAAGGCACGCTTAAGCCCCACCCCCTAAAAGACGCACCTAAAGCGCGCCTCGCCGTCCACTCTCCCTCCCAGGAGGCAAACAATCCCCGTCAGCCTAGCTGTGAGGCAGCAGGCTGATGGAGATCCAACAGACTCTAGGAAGAGGCTCTGGGTGAGTACTCCCCAGTCCCCACCCTTGCTGTCTTTCCTCCCATCCACCCAAGTGAAGGCATTTACTCTCCTCACCCTTGGTGTCTTCCCATCCCACCTCCCAAGTTCTCAGCCCCCTCTCACCACCACCCACCCAAAACACCTCTTCCTCTCAACTATCCCTGCACCTTCGGCACTCCACTACTTCTCCCATTTGTGACATTCACTCACCCTCACCCTTGCTGTCTTCCCTCCTATCCCCAACTCTTGCCATTCACTCACACCCCCACTTGCTGTAGTCCCACCCAAACTGCAGCTGAAACAGATGCTGGTTTCCCCGTTGCATGTGTGTGCATGTGTCCCTGTGTCTATGGTGACTCAAAGCCCTGAAAGAGGCCCAGAATGAAGGTAAGAAGAATAATTATGGAGGGTGGGGGGGGGCATAACAACTGTCACAGAGATCACTCAGAATTACAATTGCTCTCCAGATGCCAGAGATCAGATCCCCTGGAAAAAATTATTGTTTTGTAGGGTGGGCTCTCATCTTCATCAATGACTACAGTCAGACACAAAATGATATGGATGGATAATTGTTCTGAGCTATGTTAGCTATTCTCAGTTAACTGTGAACACCAAATTTAATTTTTTGCTTCTCCTCTCTCTATCCAGAACTTTTGCTGTCTTAAATCTGATGTTCTAAGGATTTTGTTTTCACTTAGTACTTGAAAAACCAAAAGCTTAAAAAGACATAAAAACTGATTAATAATTCTTCTCCTGTCCTAGAAAAGCAATACTTGCATCTGGTTGAATTTATCATACCTCTTACACATAAGTAGGAAGGCCAAGTTGGATAATGAGTTTATTTGCATTTTCAATAAAATATTCTCAGATAAAACCAATTTATTTGTAGCTTGAAGTAATTCACTAGCACATTATAAAGTCATCAGTGCTAATGTGGTACAGCATGCCTTGTATCCTGTTTATTAAATACATTGTTGGATGTCTGTTTTATATCTTTCAGGTTAAATTTGGAATTGTTTGCAGCCAGCGATGTCATGAAGCCTAGTGTCAAAGTCCTCCATTTAAAGGAAAATGTTGCTTTCTTGGCCCAGCTCCTTACCAATACCAGCCATAGTGGATTTCCAGTGGTGTGCAAATCTAAGCCAGATCAGGCAGAGGTATTCCTGGGAACAATTACACGGTGAGATACAGATATGTTATTCCACGCAAATCTGTGGGTTGTTGGGCTAGAACAACAGTTGTAATATATTGCATTATGATAGTGCAAATTTTGAACCAGAGGCCTTGAGATATTTAGTAATTTCTCTTTTTATGGTTTGAAACAACTGTGTGTGTTTATGTTTACCCACTGTTGTATCTATGGATCTCTATATATTCTTCATCATTAATATTTTATCAGTGACTAGTAGTACATTTGGATATTAGGTAATCCAACTACAAAATGAGAAGTGTCTGCTTATTAATGTAATCACTGTAATCCAAACTGAAACATAAAAGACAGTCGATGTTATTTTGGAAATCTTAGATTCTGCTATTCTAGCATATGGCTATCTGGTTTGGAGTTTGAGCAGGTCAGAGTGAGATAGGAGTGTGAGGAGAGAACTCAGCCGATATGTTAAGTAACAGACATGTACAGTTACATAGATCTTGCCACTCAAGAGCATGGGTCTTATAGGTTGCCTTTTCATAATGTTTTACTGGTTCACTGGAAAAAAAAGGAAAAGGAGTGTTTTGCTCTCTTCATCCTTTTTACTGCAGTCCTGCCCCTCAGAATCACATGGCTTTCACATGTGCTCTGAGACTCTAGGAATCATCTGGTGGGGTCACTGAATGGGGAAATTGCCATGCAGCAATAATTGGGCAGCATCTCTGAGTATATGTACTAGGAATAAGACCCATTGTGAAGGAAAACAAACAGGAAAACAGAGGCATTGGGAGAGTGTGCCCCACCCTTGCTGTCTTCCCACCCACCCAAGTGAAGGCATTCACTCCCCCCCACCTCCAGAGGAACTGATGTATGTCATCTGGAGAGCAGTTTTAATTCTGAGTGATCTCCAGCCCTCACCTGGAGATTGGCAACAGTGGTTTTCCAGGAGGAAATGGTTGACTTGGAGGGTACATCTATGGCACTGTATGTGTCTGAGGTCCCACCCCTCCTCAAACTCACCATCTCCAGGCTCCACCCCTCAAATCTCCAGGAATTTCCCAACTTAGAGTTGGCAACTGCTAAGTCACACTGGTTGTCAAAGTGGGGCTGCTACTGCACAAGAGGAAGCAGCTAGGCCTAGTTAAGTCATGGCAGCCAGGTGTCATCAAGTCACCCAGAGGGTGCTGCCAGGCCTAGTGGAGCCAACCTCCAAGTGGAACATGAAGATCTGCTGGGATCATGACTGAACTCCAGACAACAGATCTCTCTCCCCATCCTGGAGAAAAGAACTGCTTTGGAGGACTGTATCCCATTCTGTTCACCTTTACTGAAAGAAGTTGGTCGTCTAGCAACAGCCTCTGGCTAGGGACAAGGCTGAGGGGAGGAGGGAGAGAAGGAGTGACAGGAAAGGTGGCAGTCATGCCTCTGAGGAAATGCTCCCAGCAGCACCAGATCTTGCTGCCTAGTTGCATTATGACGGCAGCAGCTCCCTAGCTATTCCTACGGCTTTTGGAGGCTGTGTGTTCTGGGAAGTTTTCTGTCTGGGCTGTAGGACCGGATCTACATGTTTTTTGAGGGGGGGGCAAAATTAAAAAAGGCACCCACTTATGGGCCATTCTATCATGGTCCCATAGAATACAATGGACTCCATACCCAATTTGGTGATCCCCCTCTGTCGGCGCCCAGGGCAAGCCCCCCCCCTCTGTCCCCTCCTTATATCTGGCCCTGGTGGGCTGTTGATGGGGTGGCAGAGATCTGTTGCCAGCAACACCTTTCATGAGGCCAGTTGACAGAGAGGACACAGAGAAGAGATGGAGATGTGGCTGTCTCTGAGGTAAGACTGGTTTGTTCAGCATTCCCAGGGCTGCAGTGGGGGGGACAGAGGAGTCAGCCAATGGGAGGTCAGAGATACTGACTGAGTCGTGATGGGGCAGTGGTTTCTGGAGTGCATGGAATGCACCTCTAAGCCAATGGGAGAGCTTTATTTTGCCAACAGTATTAGCAAATTATATATATAAGGTTACAGTTAGCAACACAGAAAGAAATCACAATGCCCCAGTAGGCACAGCTCACTTTACGGATTAGGGAACTCCACCTCTATCTGCTGATGGGCAGCCAGTCCAACTCCACCCCAGAAGATCTGTCCGCAGCATTGCAAGCTGTGGTGGCGTGGCTCAGGCTGAGTAGACTGAAATTAAATCCGATGAAGATGGAGGTCCTGTATCTGAGTCGCCACTGTCTGGGACCGGAGGTCCATTTACTGACCTTTGACAGAGCCCAGCTCACACTGGCATCCAAGGTTAAAAGCTTAGGGGTGCTCTTGGATCCCTCATTAACAATAGAGGCCCAAGTAGCTGCCACTGCCAAGTCAGTCTTTTACCATCTGCAGATGGCAAAGCAGTTGGTCCCCTTTCTCGGATGTGACAACTTGGCAACAGTGATTCATGCAACGGTCACCTCAAGATTGGATTACTGTAATGCTCTCTACATGGGGCTGCCCTTGTCCCAAATCTGGTGATTTCAACTAGTGCAGAATGCTGCAGCCAGACTGTTAATGGGAATTCCTTTATGGGAACACATCCAGCCTGTTCTGAAAGCGCTGCACTGGCTACCGATAGGGTACCGGATTCGCTTCAAGGTGCTGGTCATTACCTTTAAAGCCCTATATGGCCAGGGTCCTGCATACCTTAGGAACCGTCTTTTCCTGCACATGCCCCAGCGAGCACTTCGGTCCAGGTATCAAAACCTGTTGACAGTTCCCAGCATCAGAGAAGTAAAGCTCAAAACAATGAGAGTCAGGGCCTTTTCCGTTGCTGCCCCTAGCTGGTGGAATGAGTTGCCAGAGGAGGTTAGGGCCCTGAGAGAGCTCTTACAGTTCCGCAGGGCCTGCAAAACAGCACTCTTCTTCCAGGCGTTTACATGACTGGTAACATCTGCAGCAATGGGACTGGCCCATTAGAACACCACCAATGACCTACTTCACTACGCTGTGGCGATCCTGAGTCCTCAGAGTATAGCTAACCACCAGAATTTAAATCGCTGCCTGAAATTATGATAGTAGCACATGCAAATGTTTTAAATTGATTTTATGTTTTATGTTTTTATTGTTTATTGTACTGGTCACACTAATGTGTTTGTGTCGACCCTTGGTTTGTGAGCCGCCCTGAGCCTGCCTTCGGTGGGAAGGGCAGGATATAAATTAAATAAATAAAAATAAAATGATTGAGCCTTAGGGAAAGGAGAAAAAAAGCTTACACAGCAGTGTCAGGAGCTGAGTGGTGACTGCAAGCTGTATCCTCCCGTGATCCTTGTATGCCAGTACCAAGATCACACCACTTCTTTTAAATGGGATACCTGTCCAATAGCTTTTAAAAATATATATCATTATATGGCCTGTGCTATGCTACGTTATGTCATCAGTTGCCAAATGCCTCCATTTGCCTGTTTTTACAAGAATTTCCATTGCGTATAAAACAGTGACACTTTTTAATCTATCTGAATTTTGACAGGAAGGATCCCTTGGGGGAATAAGTAGTAACTGTAAGAATTTCATCTCAGTGAGATGGAGGAAAGAGCCAACATTGTACATCAGAACCAATGGGAATGAAACAAACAAAACAAACTGAATAATTTAAATTAATAGTTTTACTATTTCTTATAAATCCAGTGAAAGAAAATGAACTCTAAATGATCTTTTGTTGTGAAGCTCTCTTTGAAACAGGCAGAAGCTTCAAGACACTTTGATGTTTACTAGAAATCTTTGCGGAAAGACATGTGATCAAATTGATCATAAAACTGAGATAGTTAACTTGATAGACAAAAAATCAACAGCAGTCTCCCTTTGTTCTTTTACTTGAGTGAATGTTTTCAAGATAAAACATGTCACAGCTCAGATGGTATAGCAGTGTCTGCAGTGCTTGTGATTGCTTGCTTCAGTAAACAAGAGCCAAAGAAAGCAGGCTTCTCCACTTCAAGGTCTAGCAGCAAGGCAGGGGACAGTGTAACAATACATGTGGGTTGTTTTTTTGTCTCACAGTGTCTCGCATTTCCACAAAAACTGATGTTCCTTCTTCAAGTTAGGCTTCAAACAGAAACCGTTTTCGCACACAGCTTACCACGTGGTCACGTTCCTGTTCTTTCTGCAGCATCTGTTGGATTTCCCATTATCTGCACCGGAGTTACAGGAAGTGCCGCGGCTTTTGCGCAGCAAATGTAAACTGGGTTTTAGCGGTTTACGTTTGCTACACAAAAGCTGCAGCACTTCCTGTAACTTCGGCGCAGATAATGGAAATCTGACGGACGCTGTGGAGAGAATAGGAATGTGACCCCATGGTAAGCTATGTGCGAAAACGGTAAGAGAGAAGAGAGTTTTGTGGCAAACTTATATAATGTGAGAAAAATGTTATGCAGGTAAACAGAAATTTTATAAACAACAAAATATTTTCTTTATAATTACCATGATATAAGCTAGGGTTGCCAGCCTCCAGGTAGGGCCTGGAGATTTCCCACTTTTACAACAGATCTTCAGCTGGCAGAGATCTGCTCCCCTGGAGAAAATGGCTGCTTTGAAGGATGGACTTTATGGCATTGTATGTTGAGACCCCTCCCTTCACCAAACCCCACCCTCTCCCAGATCCACCCCCGAAGTCTCCAGATATTTTCCAACACAGACCTGGCAACCCTAAGCTTGCAAGAACACCATTGCACAAAGAATAGAACTGTGCAAATATTCCAGGACTCTTTAAATATTTTTATTTATTTTTAAAGACTTTCTTTAGTCACTTAGGAAGGCATCTGGCATTTGTAAATACAAAATACTTTATGGCAGTAGAAGAGAACAAACAACATGACGAAAAGCCTAACTTTATGGAATGAAGATGTTTGATCTTGTAGTGAAACTTAGCCAGGAACTGGGATCTCCAGAATGAAGGTTGTTTCAGGAGAATTAATAAATGGAAATTGTGTTGCTTCAAAGAAGGTTAGAATTCAGCCTGCCAGCTCCAAAGCAGCTGCTTGAGAGTTCTGCACTGTGGCAGGTCTGGCCTAAAAGACCCTGATGGAGTCACTACATTATCCCTTTTGATGCAACCATTACTTATTTAGGGGAAATACAGTGACCAAATGAGCCTTGTTACAAAGCATACCCAGAAAGAAGAAGTCGGGAGTGGGGGGGACAACCCAGACTCCTCCAACTAGAAGAAGAAAAAAAGAAAAGGCTCAAGTGAAGTGTAGAATCAACTGACATTGTGCTTATCTAGGTTTTAAATAAGCTTACTTCTGTTTGATACAATGTTGGTTCAGCACGGAGGCCTTGTTAATCTGGTCCTGCACTTACCAGACATTACATCTTGTGTTCATCATACACAGTTTTGGTTTTGCTGGCATGATCACACTTTCTCTAGGAATGTTTGGCAATTGCTTCCATTTTCTGTTTTTCTTTAATCTCAATTTCCTTTTATTTGGTAAATCTCTGCTGAGAACTGCATTTCTCCTTCCTTTCTATCTGAGTTTTGAAGAGTGAACATCAAGAAGTTGTACATTTGTTGTATGAATATAGGACATGCCTAGAAAAACAGGAACAATTTGAGAGTGTAACGTACTCGAAGCAGAGACGAGAGTAGGGCAACATAGTTTATTAGGAGCACGTTGCAAGAGAGCGAGCACGCGGGCCGGGCCCCGCTTATATACAATTCCCGGTACAGCCTACTGGGTCGGTCAGGCCAATCCTGACCTGTTGAACTTCCCGCCGCAAGTGTTGATTGGCGGGTGATTCCGCGCCCTGCGCTGGAGGCTTCTGGGACCGCCCAGTTGCCTCTGCGCGGGGCGCATGTTGTTACTGATACACTACACCCCTCCCCCCCTAGTTAAGGAACATAGTCCTTGAGATACGCGGGAGGTCGGCGCTCCCGGGTGGACCGTCTAGGGAGGTCCGGTGGGGGAGGCGCTGCTTCCGCGGTTGGTGCTTCGGCGGCCCGTGGTGTGGCCGGAGGCGGCGAGGCTGGCTCAGCGGGTCTTTCGGGCTCGGACCGTTCTGGTGTTCCCTGCGTCGGCGTGATGGGCGTTGGGGCCTCGTCCTCAGGTCGGCTCTCGGTTGGCCCCTCCCCGGACCACGCCTCCTCCGGTAGCGTGCGGCGGCGCAACTGGTCTATGTGCCGCCGTAATACCTGGCCCCCCTCGGTTGATATATCATAGTGGCGGGACCCCGTCACTCGTAGCACTCGGCCCGCCACCCAATCAGGCCCCCTTGCATAGTTCCGGGCGTAAACTGGGTCGCCCGCAAAGAACCCCCTGACTGCGTCCCGAACCTCGGGGCTCTCGCGGGTGTCTGACGCCCGGTCGGGGTGTAGTCTGTCCAGTCGGGTTGTCAGCTTGCGTCCCATTAGGAGCTCTGCCGGGCTCACCCCTGTGACCGGGTTGGGGGTGACCCTATTGTCGAAAAGGAATGCCGCTAATCGGTGGTCCCAGTCACCCTGCACAATTCGGCCCAGGGCTTCTTTCGTGGTGCGGACCATCCGCTCCGCCTGGCCGTTGGTGGCTGGGTGGAAGGGGGCAGATCTTATGTGCCTAATCAGGTATCTATGGAGGAATGCCTGGAAGTCTGCAGACGTGAACGCGGTCCCGTTGTCTGAGACTATGGTGTCCGGGATACCGTGTGTGCATAAGACCCTGCGCAGCGCTCGGATTGCGGCGGCGGATGAGGTGGACCCTACGGGGATGACCTCCAACCACTTGGTGTAGGCGTCCACTATTATCATGAAGATCTGCCCCTGGAATGGCCCCGCGAAATCGAGGTGGAGTCTCGACCATGGTTTCCGGGTTGACTCCCACCTAGTGGCGGGGGCGCTGGGAGGTTCGGGCCGCGACTCTTGACACGTTTGGCACCGTCGGACCCAGCTCTCTATCTCCCCATCCATCCCCGGCCACCAGATGTAGCTTCTGGCCAAGGCCTTCATTCGGACTATGCCGGGATGGGTCTCATGTAAGGATTCTAGGACACGCTTTTGCAGCGGGGGCGGAATCACCACCCTACTTCCCCATAACAGGCACCCCTTGTGGGCTGCTAGTTCCTCCCTCCTGGTCTTATACAGCTTGAATTCTTCCCCCATGTTCCCCTCCGGCCAGCCCCTCACCACCCAGTCGAGCACCCGTGCTAGTGTCTTGTGTTTCTGGGTGGCCTTGGCGACCTCCGCTGCGTGTAGGGGCGGCTCCGGGAGGCTCTCCATTAGCATGACCTGGTGTGCGGGGGCGGGGTCTGGACCCGTTTCCGGAAGCGGCAAGCGGCTGAGTGCGTCCGCGTGACCCATAGCCTTGCCGGCCCTGTGTACCAGTGTGTAAGTGTAGGAGTTGAGGAATTGGTTCCACCTCAACACGCGCTGCGACAGTATTTGGGGGGTTTGACGGTCGGGGGCCAGCAGGCCTAAGAGGGGCTTGTGGTCCGTAGTTATGGTGAACCTCCGCCCATACAGGTATTCATGGAACTTGCGGACCCCCGCCACGATTGCCAGAGCCTCCTTGTCTATTTGCGCGTAGTTGCGCTCGGCTGGTGTCAGTGTGCGGGAGTAGTATGCGACCGGTACCTCCCTCCCGTCGGGGAGTTGGTGCCCCAGGACTGCTCCCACCCCGTATGGCGACGCATCGCAAGCCAGGATGACGGGGAGGCCCTCGTCAAAATGGTGGAGCACCGCATTAGACACCAAAACATCCTTGACTGCCTGAAACGCGGCCGCTTGGCGTTTGCCCCAAACCCAAGGGGCTTTTTTGTCCAGCAGGCGGTGCAGGGGCTCTGCTAGGGCCGCCTTGTGGGGGAGAAATGAATGGTAAAAGTTAAGCACCCCCAAGAAGCTTTGTTGCTCCGCTTTGCAGGTGGGGGCTGGCGCTTTCACAATGGCTCGGGTCTTTTCTTCCGTTGGGTGGATTCCCGCTGCGTCTACGGCGAACCCCAGGAACTCCACCCGTGGGACCCCCAGCAGGCATTTCTCCCTCTTGACTTTGAGCCCCGCTGCCTGGAACCGGCGGAGTACCTCTCTTAGGCGGTTGCCGAATTCTTCGGGGTCCGGGGCGGCGACTAGCACGTCATCAAAAAACGGCTGGACTCCGGGGATCCCTTTCAGGAGAGCGTCCATTATACTCTGGAAGATCCCGGGAGCGACGCTAACCCCGAATTGAAGTCTCCTCACCCGGAAGGCCCCCCTGTGTGTCACTATAGTTTGGGCTTCCGCCGTCTTAGCATCTACCGGGAGCTGTTGGTAGGCCTGTGCCAGGTCCAGCTTCCTGAAGATCTTGGACCCCGCTAGGGCAGCCAGAACGTGGCTCACCACCGGCACTGGGTAGGGGTTATCCTGCAGTGCCTTGTTTATTGTGCATTTATAGTCTGCACAGATCCGCACCTCCCCGTTTGGCTTGATAGGGGTTACGATGGGGGTCTCCCAGGTGGTGTAGTCCACGGGCTCCAGGACTCCCTGGGCTGTGAGGCGGTCTAGTTCGGCCTCTATTTTTGGCTTTAAAGCGAACGGGACCCTCCTCACCTTGAGCCGAATCGGCCTGACCGTGGGGTCTAGCGGTAGGGAGATGGCCGGCCCTTTGTAGCTCCCTAGAGAACCATCGAACACGTCAGGGAACTCTTGGCATATCTCCCCGAACCCCCTAGGTGTTAGGGTTTGCCCCACCCCTTCCAACCGGATCCCCAAGGGTTTGAACCACGCCAGTCCTAGCAGGGTGGTAAGCTGGCGCTTTACCACCAGGATGTCCAGTGGACCGTGGAAGGACCCCCGCTCGACTTGCACCCGCGCCCACCCCGCGATTTGCACCGGATTCTTCTGAAAGTCCCGGAGTATGAAGTTCGCCGGCCTTAGTTGCAGCCGCTGGGGGGGACACAGCTTCCTCAGGGTTTCCTCCGCTATAATGGAGATGGAGGAACCAGAGTCCACTTCCATTTGGCAGGGGTTCCCTTCGATGAGGACCGCCATTTTGATTTTATCGGGGGTGGAGAGGGGCAAGTTCAGTACCTGCAGGGACGTGGAGTCCGTGGAGTGGAACTCCGCCGACTCGTGATGCGTGGTCGGCCTCCGGCGGTTGGGCTTGGCTCGGCAAGCCCTCGCAATGTGGCCCGTTTTTCCGCAGCTCCGGCAGTCCCAGGTCCGGTACCGGCAGTCCCGCTTGTCGTGGGGGTCGCCGCAGCTGGCGCACTTGGTGGCCGGGACCCTCTCCGTCGCTGGGGGTCATTCGGCCGCTCGGGGGCGTTGGGCGGCTCTGCTGGGTGGCCCGGCTGGGCGGTGCAGCTGGTGGGCTTCTTCCTCCTCTGGGCAGTCGTGGTCCAGCTCCTCGTGGTGGGCGGCTTCTGTCCGGGCCTTGGGGAAGGTCCTGGAGGTCCTCTCGAACGCCACCGCCTCGCTGAAGGCGCTCTGGAGGGTGAGCTCTTCTTTGGCGAAGAGCTTCTGCTGGAGCCTCTCGTCGCGGAGGCCCCACGTGAATCGGTCGGCCAGGGTGTCTTCCAGCTGGGGGAAGTTGCAGTTCCCGGCGATCTTGCGGAGGGCCGCCAGGTAGTCGGCGGCCGATTCCCCCACTGCCTGGTCCCTTCTGTGGAACAGGAACCGGCGGGCCACCCGTGAAGGCTGAGGCGAGAAGTGGCCGGTGAGGAGCCTGATGATCTCCTCGTAGGACTTCTCCGTGAGGCGGGCGGGCGCCGAGAGACCCTTGGCGATCTCGAACGTGGCTGCCCCGCAAACGCTCAGGAGAACATCCCTCTTCGTGCCGGCGTCGGTGACCTTGTTGGCCCTGAGGTAGAACTCGACCCGCTCCGCGTAGGACTCCCAGCCCTCGGGATTGGCGGGGTCGAATGTCTCGATGTAGCCGGTGGTTCTGTTCTGTGTGGCCATGGCGGCGGCGGTCAGGACTCGTGGTTGCCCTAGATCTCCGTGGTAGCCGCTGAGGCTAAGATCCCATCCTCGTCGCCAGTGTAACGTACTCGAAGCGGAGACGAGAGTAGGGCAACATAGTTTATTAGGAGCACGTTGCAAGAGAGCGAGCACGCGGGCCGGGCCCCGCTTATATACAATTCCCGGTACAGCCTACTGGGTCGGTCAGGCCAATCCTGACCTGTTGAACTTCCCGCCGCAACTGTTGATTGGCGGGTGATTCCGCGCCCTGCGCTGGAGGCTTCTGGGACCGCCCAGTTGCCTCTGCGTGGGGCGCATGTTGTTACTGATACACTACAGAGAGCATCTTATTTTTTTAGCCAGATGACTGTCTCCTTTGTTTTCCAAACATTGGGTTGCCTGTTTTTCTTTTTTTAAAAAACAGTTTGTCTTGAAGAATTAAAGATGTTATTAAATATCTTCTTTGCATCAATTGGGCATTTCAAATTAATAAAATAAAACTATTTCTTAAAATGAGAAATACATGTTTAATAATCATAGCTGAATCCTTGAAGTACGTATTTGGTTGAATTATATGAAAGTGATTCCAATCTTGTTCTTTTAAACCATATTAATGACCTTTTCTAACATGTCAAGATTACTGTTCTACATTGTATGGCACAGAAGTGGGTATATTTCAACCATTTATTCCTTGTTACACACTCAGTTTCACACAATAGTGGAAACACTGCCTGTGCCTCAGAGTTAGTTGCTTTTGTCTCTCTGAGAGGTATACTTATTATCTGATGCTCTAGTTCATATAAGTATTTTTTTCATAATAGTACTTTACATGTTTAGATGAATGCCAAAAAATATAACGTGAGAAGAAACTCCAGACTTCTTGTTGCTACTTCCACTAAACATTCTTAATAAGTGTCCAAAGAAATAGAGCACTGATGGCTCACAAACTGTAGAGTCCACCAGGTTGAAAATGTTACATTAAATAAGCTTAACCCCCTCAATTATTTCTCAGCTGTCCAAAGCAATAAACCAAGAACTGATGCTAATAAATGATTGAGCCAAAATGCTTGGTTTATTCCTTCCCTTGTTAACTCACTCTTCCGATTTTGAACTCCATATCACTTTTCAGTGGTGAAGGAGTGTTTAAAATTTGTACAAATACCACAGGAAATTGGAAGACAATGGGAATAAAAAGGTAAAGGTACATATCTCATATCCACATGATTTAACAAATGATTTAAACCAAACAATTCTAGGTATTGTGGGGAGATTAGCTGTTTATTTGAGATGTAGGGATTGTACATTAATAGATATGGATTACTAAAGACTATCTCTAGTCTAAAGACTGGAGAGACTGTCTCTCCATAAGATCCTAAAAGTCACATACTAGCTCACTTTCAATAGCTGAAAAGCACCCTCACTATTAATATTCAGCTGATGTATGATGAGTTGCCTTTGATTAAAAATGAAATGAGCATGCTTAGAGGGACTCTCTTTCTCTCTCCATTGTGAGCTCCATATTGCAGTGGTGTACCAAGGGTGGAGGGGTGTGGTCCACCCAAGGCGCAGCTGGAGGAAGTAAGCTGGAGGGCCCTTGAAGCCAGCATTATACTGTGTCCAGCCAAATGTCTTTTTTTGTTTTAAAATGTAGTTCTGGCTGCAGCCACTAGGGGCACAGGGAAATCTGAGCATAGCAAACAGCACTCTTGGATTGGCTGGACTCCAAGACTGAAGCAAACTCACTTAACAGATTGTATAATCAAGCCAGCATGCTGATAGCTGCTTCAGTAATTGCCAGCCTGCAGGTCATTTTCTCCAGTAGTCTAATCTTTCTCTCTTCCTTTCCTTGTGCTCAGCTCAGCCAGATCTTGCAAAGCATTAGTTAGGGTGCTGGAGCAAGATAAAACAACCTTTGGAGTTTAATTACGCTTGTTACATCCTTGTTTCCGCCTCCACCCCTAAAGTCTCCTGGCTCCACCCCCAAAGTTCCCAGAAATTTCTTGAAGTGGACCTGGCAACCCTAATTGGAAGAAGCCGGTTACACCATGCTTTCTCATGTTTCCAAGGAAGTACAAAAACACTTTATCTATAAAGAGAAACTGTTGCCATTTTTGTGAAAGGAGTGAAAGATCTGGCCAGTTGCCCACCTTTCTGGGTACTTCTAATTACTTAAGGAACCCTTTTTCTCCACCAAACCTAGGATCTCATTGAAATTTCAGTGCTTGATGGAAATTATTATATTTCAGGCAAACTATTTTTTTCCAAAATATGAGAGCACTGCCAGAAACTTACCCAATCTGAAACTGGCAATAAGCCAGACTTGGTTTATAGTATTAAACAAAAAACTTCTGTCAGTTTCAGTTGTATGGCAGAATTCTTTTACTTAGTTTTGGTTAAGGCTGTATTACAAAGCCAGCATTGCTTCTCTCTTGAGTGACTGCTCATCAAAGTTATTACTAATTAAATAAGCTCAAGTTATTTCCCTCCCTATTTTAAAGGCTTCAGGAATTGAATGATCAGAAATTGCTGATAATCTTCTCCTGCTTTCCTTTACATTCTGAGTTTGTCTGAGTCCCTAGAACGAAATTAAATGTTTTCAGAGGCTTTGAGTTTTTCTTCACAATCCAGCCTGCTTCTGTTTTCCCAGAAAATAAAACATCACAAACAAGTTTTTCCAACTGTTGGAAACCATGGATTTCCATGCTATAGGCTAAGTGGTGTAAGGGTCAAGTGTTGCCAGTGACTGCATGAGTAAATAAAGCACTGCTTATGTACATGCTCAGGATCAAAGTTTTTCCATTTCAGCTTTGAGGAGTCTTTAGGAGCCCAAAAGAATAAAACTGCATTTGTGTTTGAACATATTTTTCAACAGGAGAAAGCAATTTCCAGAATATTGTGGATTAGCAGTGCCATCCTAAAGAAAGTTGCACCCTTCTAAACACATTGAAGTCAATGGCCTTAGAAGGGTGTAAGCCTGCTTAGGATGGCACTATTGGTGACACTTACCCCAGTTCAGACTTCTAACTGTTGATATGCTGCCCAACTGGTAAGAAATGGCTCTTGTTGTCTGCATTAGAAAGAAATGGCAGAGCAGCTGTTCTCAATAACAATAACGACACTATTGCTGAGACAAACATTTTCATAATGATGCATGGGAACACTAAATCCAAGCTACATTGTTTAGCTAATACATGCTTTCCCTCCAGTAAAGTGCAATGTCATATAACTGAAAGTAAATCGAAGAGATCATAGTTTAGAAAATATGACAAAGTTGAAAATGTAAAGCTGCATTATACAGTAACATCTTTTAAGAGAAAATTAATTGATCCAAAATGTTACATCTATGTATATTTTAGAATGGTTTATTGGGTATAATTTTTCTGAAGTTGGCAAAGTAAAAAGTTTAGTAAGCCAAAATTATTTGAGGACAAGTGTGTTTCATCATTGGGTGCATTCAAACTACACTAAATAATGCGTTTTGCAACTGGATTTTTACTGTGTAAGAAGAGCAAAAATCCAATTGCAAAACGCATTATTTCATGTAGTGTGAATGCGCCCATTGTAAACTATGTGCTTTGAATATATGCTGCTTTAGAGAAGGATGTGTTACAATGAGATGACATATATGAGCTACTATTTTTCCCTAGGAAATTCCTTTGCATTATTCAGTGGCTGCACTCTGATGTAATAACAAACCATAGTTTGTCCCTTTGAAAGTAGGCTTTATACCTTCTCTTTTTCTTCCACCACACATGGCTGAAGAATTGAAGACTTCTGATGTAGAACCAACTATGATTTCCTGTCTGAACCATGCACTCAGGTTTATTTCTTGTCTATGAATCAAGATCCACCCTGATTTAACCCATAGCTATATCAGACCACAGATGACACAGATAATAGCCATGTATGAGAGGAGAGGAGGGAAGATAATTTCCAAAACATATTACTGTTAAATGGCAAGCCACATTCTTATTTATTAAAGGAATGTATATACTACCCTTTTGATCATTTGACATTTCCATAAGTTCAGTCAGCATCATAACAATTGCCGTGTTTATAGTTGAAGGTAAATGACCAACCCTAAATCAGACTTTTCCCTGCAGCCGCTGTGGCCGGACCTGCCTGTCCCACATTGGTCTTGTCAGCCACCAGCGAGCCTGCAGCAAACGTGGACTATTGCACCCTTCTTAAATCTTCGTTCGCGAAGCCAAGCCGAGAGAGAGAGAGAGAGAGAGAGAGAGAAATGCAGTTGAATGAGACAGTAATGACAACTCAATTTCTTTTAAATGGTTATTAATCCTCAAATGTCTTATGAAGCCTCCCCTCCCATTTCCTGTGACTTAACTAGTACAATGCCTTTGCCCTGCAGTAGTTCTGCCAGGGTATTACAACTTCCCTCAGTCTCTGCATGGAGCTATTATACCTCCTGATCATTCAAATGGTAATGTATGAAGCTGGAACATTTGTTTGCCATTGTTACTGCTTTATATACTGCTTTATGTGAATGTCACTGTCACTTGATTTCTTTGGAAGCTATGCTTTCCCCTGGAATACAGTTCCAGTATGGAACTGCTGACTTAGTTACTCTGAAGGTCATAGAAAGCATGGGAAAAGGTTTATAAATAAAAGTAAGCATCGGAGTTGTCTATTATTCATTTGCAAAGGTATTTTAAATGAATATTTTTCCTGCAGCTTTAAAAAATTTACAAGTTTCTGAGAGTACAGATGTTCTGGGGTACAGTTCTTATGGATCTTGAATGTGAAATGTTTCTGCCAGAAGTTCTCGTTGTTTAAAACTAAAGGGTCTTCTTTGTTATGAAAATAACCACACAGGTATACAGAGCTCTTCAGAGTGGCTGTAGTGATATGGTCTGTGCATTAAACTACTGTGGGGCATATTAAAAGCAACTTGTAGCCTAAGCCTGGCTTTGATGGAAGAGTGGACTGTTATTAAGCAAGTATGGGCATGAGGGAAATGTTAGGTATGTATTGAAAGACTACTCACCTATGTGATGGAGTCATCAGAAATTGAAAATGTTGTTGGCTTATAAATAACTAGAAATAAGGCCCGTTATGTAAATATATACAATGGGCTCTAAAAAGAGGCCCAGCCTTGGGCACTCAGTGTCAGTTTGCTGTGGCATCATAGCATGCTGATGATCATGTAGATGCTGGTGCTCAGCATTCCTTTCATCCGCAGTGCATTGTTGCCGCCTTTTCCTGCCATATTCAGCCTTGTGGCTTTTAGCATCAACATGTGTTTGTGGCGTGATTTATCTTTTTTGGTCTGGCATGGTTGTGTTATGGTATATCATAGAGTGTGCATCTCAAGGTGGCCGTTTTCTGTAGGGGAAGTGATCTGACTTCAGTTTTCCATCTCCTCCCCCCCTCCCCACAGCCTCTACCAGTGTCCCTTCTAAGCTGCGTTAGTGTGAGCTAGCTCACAATTTTTAACCTCTGTCTCACACATTTTTGTTTTAGCTTAGGAAAAATAGTCTTTTCCCCCAGTGGAGACCAAAGCAGAGGAAAATGACCTTAGAAGGGTATAATGACACAGAGTCCACTCTACAAAGCAACCATTTTCTCCAGGGGAGGTGATCTCTGCCATCTGGAGGGCAGTTGTAATTCCAGCCCTCACCTGGAGATTGGCAAAAAAGGTTCCTGAGGAGGAAGTGGCTGGTTTGGAGGGTGGAGTCTATGGCAGTGTATCTGTCTGAGGTTCCACCCCTCCTCAATCCCCACCCTCTCCAGGCTGCACCCCTCAAATCTCCAGGAATTTCCCAACCTGGAGTTGACAACCCTATTTCCTTCCCAGCCAACCCTCTACCTATCTTTATAATTCCCTCTGACCAACTTTCTATCTCCTCCCCCTCCCTGCAGCCTCTACCTAGAAAAAGGCCAGTCTTTCTCCACAGTGAGGATCAAAGTAGTTTACATCATTCTCCTCACCCCTTTTGATCTGCACAACAACCCTGTGAGGTAGGGTAGGCTGAAAGTCTGTGACTGGTTTGAAATCACCCAGTGAGCTTCCAGAGCAAGAATCTGGGTCTAGCAGACCCTGCTCTGAAGCACTAACTGCTACACCAAACTGGCTGTCATACTACAGAATGAAACAGGACATATTTTTTTGTTTACCTCAAATGTAATATAATTGTTCAATCTACTTTATGTGTACTTCATACCTACCTTGAAGGGACTTTCCCTATCATTTCTGTATTGACCATATCCTTAAATAAAGGGGTTTTCTCTCAGTTGTGTTGGTGGAATTGGTGGTATTTTCTTTGTTGATAAATTTAGCATAGGTCACTAGAAGGAGCAGTATATAATGTGGGCTGTTTGGGTAAAAATGTGTTATCTTAACTGTGTGTCTTTTTAAATGTCCTGTTTTGTAACTAATACCATAAAATTAAAGTGCTATTAGCCTTTGCCAGGCTATCTTTGAAAATAACTCCTTTCCTAAAGGGCTTTCTTGCTTTCTAAATAAATAAAGAGTAGAGGAACAATTGCCAGTTGCCCATCTGATCCCTAGAACTTCCTGTTAAGCCCAAAGTGTTGTGCAAGAAACATCTTTGGGCTGCTGTTTCAGAGACTTGATGATGTGATAGGAAGGATATACATTACATCAAGGAGTGATCTTGTTATGCTTCCGAAGCCTGACTTCTACAGGTCTGAATGAAATAACGGGTTCTTACTTTTCCCTCTTGAATGTGGCCTTGGATGGTTTTTCATTAATGGTGTTCCAAAATAAACCTTGCTCATAACTGAGGTATATGTATTGCATGGACATGTGTCCTTATCACTATCCAGTTTTTTATGAAGCCCAGCTGCTATGTGAATTCTGCTGGGTTTATTTCAGACCAATGTGGAATAATGTGAAACATGACTAGGGTTTTTTTTTTGTAGAAAATTCTAGCAGGAACTCATTTGCATATTAGGCCACACCCTCTGACATCACCATTGTTTTGCATGGGGCTTTTTTGCAGGAAAAAGTACAGCAGGAACTCATTTGCATATTAGGTTACACCCCCTGACACCAAGCCTGCCGGAACTCTGTTCCTGCTCAAAAAAGCCCTGGATGTGACCATATTTGCAAGTAAGGTATTATGCTAAGCAAATTAACATTCTTTAGTATTCTGTTGCGATGTGGAATCTTTAGTTTACCCCTAAACTTACATATATGGGCTTGTACTTAGATAATCACTAGCTGACTCCTGAACGAAAGTGCTAAGATTTTAATTTCCAGCAAGCTACCATTGTTATTAGTCTTTTTTATGACTTGGTGATCAGACGGTCATATAATTTTAATTTCTAGGCAGATGCCTTTCCATAATCTATGCAAAATCAGTTCCTTTGAAACAGCAGAAGGGAAGAATTTGGCTCTGTATGCATTCAGTTCATCTGATGGCATGCACCATTATCTTTTTTAGAAGCCTCCCATGGCCAGCATTGCCATAATACTTTGTGAGGCAGTAATTTCAGGGTAGTAAATTATAAGATGGTGCTATTTTCTACTTTCTTTAGCCTCTACCTTTCACTGTCATTTCTTTATCATTTTTTTTAAAAAAAAACTAAACAAGGGCACTGTAGAACATGGTAAGGACCAGTGTTTTGCATTTTTGCTTCAGGTGTGAAAATATTTAAGGTTGGCCAGGTTGTGTCAGAACAAAGATGCAACTGCTATGTTTGTAAAGCAGAGTATGGAGAGAAGATTCTGTTGATGTCTGATATTTAAGAGGGAAAAGTAAGAACCCGTTATTTCATTCCAACCTGTAGAAGTCAGGTTTTGGAAGCATGACAAGATCACTCTTTGATGTAATGTATATCCTTCCTATCACATCATCAAGTCTCTGAAACAGCAGCCCAAAGATGAGAGTTAGGGGTGTGGGGCAAAAAGAGATTATTGGAGATTATTGGTGATTACTGCTGTATATCTCAACAGCAATGGAAGTAATGGTACTATGAACTTGGCCCCATTTTACTGGTCCTGCTTTTAACAACCGTCTGACACCAAAATTAAACTCCTCCTGTAGATATTAAAAAGGATGAAAGAAGTTCACTGGCTCACACAGAAATCTCATAGAAAGGCCAGCTGGCTACAACTGGGGGTGCCAGTTTTTCATTGACAGAGCTCCTATGTCTGCAACAATAGTATGATGAACAGAAACGTTTCATCCAGTAAAAATGGAAGGAAAGAAAGAAAGGGAAAGAATGTAATGGAAGGAAAGGAAAGGAAAGGAAAGGAAAGGAAAGGAAAGGAAAGGAAAGGAAAGGAAAGGAAGAAAGAAAGACATGGAAAGAAAGAACATAAGAACATAAAAGAAGTCATATTGGATCAGACCAGTGGACCATCCAGTCCAAAATTTTCTCATACAATGCCACAAAAGCACCAGACTGTTCACCAGTGGGGCCAAGGCACTAGAGGCCCTCCCACTGTTGCTTCCCCCCACCCCCAGCACCAAGAATACAGACAGAGCATCCCTTGCTGATGGAAAAAGAAAGAAGGGGGGACAAAGGGGAAAAAAAGCCTTACTTACTATCAGATTACCCCAGCCAGCAACAATTCAGCCCAGGGGTCGTTTGGTAAAAAACAAAACAAAACAAAACTATTGGAATGCCCACTCCCTGCCCCTCATGGCTGAAAAAAACATCCCCCTTTCTTTGCCACCCAGGGCTCCCGGGGGGAAATCTCCCCAAAAGAACATACTGCAAGGCACATGAAAGCTCATACATTGAAGAACACTTCATGGATCTAAAGTGCCAGTGGATGCCAGCTTTTCTCTCAAACACTGGGAGGTGGGAGAAGGAAGGAGAGGCAGCCCAGCTCCTCTCTGCACAACAGAGATGGGAGAAGGAAGGAAGCCAAATGGAGCTTAGGCTTTGCAACCTGTGTCAGTCTTCAAGGCTAGCTTTTCTCTGCACAACAGAGAGATGGTGGGAGGAAGAAAGCAGAGCAGAGGTCATGCTTTGCTTGGAGTGGGGCTAGCTTTGGCTTTTCTTGTGACCTGCAAGTGAGGCTTCCGTGGCCCGGTACCGAGTCCCGACCCTGCAAATGGGAAACAGTGCACTAGAGATATGTAGAGATTTTCTTTGCATTTTCTTTTATTTTGTATTTATTCCCATTTGTCACCTTTCGATTCCCATTGTGTTCAAGAAGAGGCACATTTCTGGTTATAATTAGGGCCAGCCCGGCAACTAGGCAATTGCCTAGGGCACCAGCTTTCTGGGGGAGCCAAATTGGGCGCTCCCCGATGTGACTTGGTGACATTATCAGTGTGGGGGAGCGCCAGAAGTTAGCCTTGCCTGGGGTGTCAGACAGTCTAGGGCTAGCCCTGGTTATAAGCTTTTTGTTCTCCATATTACTGGGATGAAAATTGCAAGAACTGTGCCATTCCCTGCAGGGAAACATCTTAATCACCAATTTAAATTCAGGCTTGCAGAGAGGGCACAGGGAGTCATTGGCAAACATAGGTAAGAGAGCCAGTTTGGTGCAGTGGTTAAGTGTGCAGACTCTTATCTGGGAGAACCAGGTTTGATTCCCCACTCCTCCACTTGTAGCTGCTGGAATGGCCTTGGGTCAGTCATAGCTATCACAGAGTTGTCCTTGAAGGGGCAGCTCCTGTGAGAGCCCTCTCAGCCCCATCCACCTAACACGGTGTCTGTTGTGGGGGGAGAAGATATAGAAGATTGTAAGCCACTCTGAGTCTCTGATTCAGAGAGAAGGGCGGGGTATAAATCTGCAGTTGTCGTTGCCGTAAGAGTAATGTAAACTGGGCCCGCAGAATTGCATACCATAACCACAAAAGTCTCTATTTGTGTGTGCTTCAGATAGTCACAGTAGCACTTTTATGTGTGTGTGTGTATTTGTGTGTATGTGAACACACTCACACTGATTCAAAGACTGTATGCAGAAGACTATACAAGAGATGGTTTTGAAAGAAATCAGGGGGAAAGCCCTGAATACTGTCTAAATAGTGACGTTACTCATACACATGATTGCAAACATATACTCTCTCTTTTTAAAAAAGCTGCTGGAAGCACTACTATCAAAGCAAACTATAGAAGTAAAACATGTAAGTGTGTGGTTTTAATGAAAGAAGTGTGCTTGTATGAGCCGGAAAATGCTGTATTTCTAACATGAAAAATCTAGAGCTCTTGAGATAGTGTAATCATTGATTGAACATTGCACACAGGCAGATCTATCTAGGCTTGGCTCTAACCAGGGCTTTTTTAAATAGAAAAAGCCCAGCAGGAACTCATTTGCATATTAGGCCACACCCCTGATGCCAAGTTAGCCAGAACTGTGTTTCTATGCATTCATTTCTAAAAAAAAAAAAAAGTCCTGGATCTAATGGAACTAACACTTTGAACCCTTCCCCCCTGTTTAACAGAAAACAGTGAGAAGTCTGTTGATGACTCTGATCAGGCCTGATTCAGATATAGGCCTGTACTTAAGAAACCCTAGACTTTACTTTTTTCAGCCTTTAATCTTTGGCAAGTACAGGGCTTTTTTTCTGCAGGAGCCCACAGGATCGGAGCTCTGCCTGGGCTGACCAGGGCTCTGGCCCGATCCACCATGTGGCAGTCACATGCTCCCAAGGCCGGCAGTGTGGCCTAATATGAAAATGAGTTTCTGCTGGGCTTTTTCTACAAAAAAAGCATTGGTCAAAAGCATTTCATATTTAAAAATAGTGATTACAAATTTCTCATAACACCAATATCTGTTGGCCCTCTACTAATACACTGTATGAGTGAATTACACTTTTATGAAGTTGGACATTTTGCCATTCTCTAATGCAATGTCACCCTAGAGTTGGAAACAACTGGTACTTGCACGGCGGATTGGCTTTAACTTTTTAATGCTTCTAGCACTCAAAACCCAACTTATGCTTTGTCTTGATATAGGGTTGCCAGTTCCCCAGTTTGGAGGCCCTCACCCAGCTTCAGGGTCATCAGAAAGCAGGGGGAGGAGGGAAATGTCTGCTGGTCACTCCATTATTCCCTTTGGAGATTGATTCCCATAGGGCATAATGGAGAATTGATCTGCAGGTATCTGGGGCTCTGGAGGGGCTGTTTTTTGCAGTAGAGACCCCAAATTTGCAGCAGAGCATCTGATCCTCCAAGTTTCAAAAAGATTGAACCAGGGGGTCCAATTCTATGAGCCCCAAAAGAAGGTGCCCTTATACTTCATAATTTCTAATGAAGGGAAGGTGTGCGGTCCCTTTATATGTCATGGCCAGAACTCGCTTTGGAGTTCAATTATGCTTGTCACACCCTCAAAGTCCCCAGATATTTCTTGAATTGGACCTGGCAACCCTATCTTGATATAGGTTAAATTATGTCAGGTCTTCAAAAGGCCATGTTATTTTGTTACTCCTTTGTTTCCTACCCCTCTCCAAGAACATTCTATTCTGGGTCTCTAGATTCCCTATATAGCATATAGAGATTAGGCCAGCTGCATTTCTGGCTTGTAGAAACAATCCTTCATGATCTTGTGGTCAAGACCTGCAACAGTTCCCTTATATTTCTGGCAATATCCATAACAACTTTTTCCTTACTAGGCATTCAAAATGAAGAACATAAAAATAAAAACAGCCTTCCATGTTCCAGCATTGCAGCTATAGAAAACCAGAGCAAACAGATACAGAGATTACAGAAGACAATTAATGCCAAGTTTCCCTTCTAGCATGCAGAAGAGAATACTCTCACTTTTTTTGAGAGTGGTAGTATAGGTAATCACCAAGGTCTGCTTAGGCTGACCCTGGATTTATCACCATAGTCCACTTTGATTAAGCCTTCTGGTTGAAAGAAGTGCCTGCTAATTACATTCAGTACTGATTTCCTCTTTCTCCTCCTCCCCTGATCTTAGTGGGGTGATTCATATGGCTGACTTATACTTAGTTATGCTTTTTAAAGTGGAACTAAATGTTTGCCTATTGAAAGTTCACTTGAGAGAGCTAAAGAGTAGGTGAATATAACCTTGTACATTCTGGGTTAGATCCTACCATATTGCTTAGTAAGTAGTCACATCTTTTTCAGCACAGGACCCATCCATCTGCTGCAATGCAATAGCATTTTAGGTCAGTGGAATAATTTTTGCACTGGAAGAAAATACTAATAGGCATTACATTTTCCAGATGTACAGATATGCCTGATCATCTGGTTAGACCTATTGCTTGTACATGAAGCTGAACATCATGAATTAATGAAATTACCTTACCTGCTGATATTATCTTAACTGGACTTGTTCTAATTCCTTTTCTGTCCCATTTGGTTGAGTGCCACACTGAAGGCAAAAAACCCACAACTTTCCAGTTTCTTAGTCTCATAATAATTTGGTTGTTTTATCTGGTGATTATATTCTTCATAAAACTAGGCTTGAGCTCTGTGTGCTACTGGAGAATGAAGCCATCTTTGAAACTGAGGCAATGGAAGATTCTCATTCTTCTCCAATTATTCTTCCCTACCAGAAGGTAAAAATGCATCTTTTATCTTCTTCAGGTTCATTTTGTGAGGAGCAAATAGCCCATTTTGATCTACAAATCACATATGATTTTAAAAACTAAGCAGTAGATAACACACTGGGTTGGATCCAGGCAGCTTTTCCAATGGTGAAAAATGGAAGAGGGGTTTCCTTTGATCACCAAAAAGGCTATACTTGGTATTATTGGACATGGATAAATGTGTGTGTGTGTGTATACACACACACACAGATGATGGGGGCTGTCACAATGAGAATAAATAATCAAGATTGAGTGAAAAAGCTAGCTGGATTCACCCCACCTCACTGTATTTGGAGGGAGCACACATGCTCACAAAAATGGGTCCTGTAGCATATATTGTAGGGAAAACAGCTTAAGTTCCTAATATCATTACTTAAGGTACCAGCATCAATGCCAGATTTATTAGAATTCCAAAGCTATGAACCTGAATCTTCATGGAAAATGTGTGCAATCCAAACCAGAAATCTGTTGGTACCACTCCCAATCATCATCCTATGTATTTGCTGATCTGAGCACCCTCATCCAATCCACTGTTATCATCAGACAGCTGTTCAGGGCCCCAACTCTCTCATCTAGTCCATAAGAAAAGGAGAAATAGAGCTTAGTGTCATCAGCATACTGACAACAACGTATTTCATATACCATCATATGCTATCCCACCAGGTTCATGTAGATGTTAAAAAACATGGGAGAAAAATCAGTATCCTTAGAAACTCCATATGGAGTCTCATGGAAAGAAATAATAGTCTCCCAGCAGCAGTTGCTGGGATCTACACTTCGAGAAGGACCAGAAACACTGCAAAATGATCCCTGGAGGGTATAATGGTACTGAACATTGCTGAGAAATCCAGTGAAATCATCAGACTTGCTATGACTCTCAATTGGCGTTCATAAACCAAGTGAGCCCAAAATAACAGTGATCTATAATATTGTCTACTCCAGATCAGAGTTGAAAAATTGCATGATCAGCAATGGATGACCATGTTATTGGATCGCTACAGTACAGACCCTCAGTATCAGCAACTCGTCATCAATCTGGTAAGAGTGAAGCCAGTTCTGAAAGCAAACATTTCCTCCATGAACAATGTGTTTGTTATATTTTCTCTTCTGTTTATGACGGCTGTGTCAGCTACACTGATTTACATAAACACTGCCAATCCTGGGATGCTACAAAAGTAGCCGAGTACAAACAGCATTCCTGAGTTTTAATTCATATTGTATAAACATAACAGATGTTGATATAATGAGCCAAAAAAGAAAATACAACAAAGGCAACCATTTCAAGGGGACTTGCAGTGAAAACATGTTCCAGATTGGCAAAAGGATGCAATGTTAATGGAACAGAACATTTAAAAGTCATTATTTGGTTCCAAAGCATTGCAAAGACACAATGTATAGCAGCACTCTTGATTTCCCCCCCTCTGGTTCCATACCTTACACAACACTGAAGAAGAACTATCTTCCTGTGCCTGTTTTATTTGACAGTTTTTCACATTGAATCTTAACTGTCACATGAGACAATAAAAACCAAATGTAACTCCATTATATGCAACTACCATAATATACACCAGTGATTGACACTGTGTTGTCCACGAATGACAACATTTGATTTAACACTAGCTAAAAGTTTCCTTATGTCTGTTTCTGCAAGCATTGGGTGTCAACATGCCACACAGATGGTCAGTCTTGGAGCTAATTATAAAATGTAGGAGGGTGGCAGGTTATTGGGTGCTCTGGAGCCAAGTGGTTAAGGGTGCTTTATTGTGCAAAACAGTACCTTGATTTGTGCTGAGAAAAACATCAGAAACTAATGCAGATAATTTAACAGTACTCTAATATACTATCAGTGGAAAAGTTGAATGTGCTGTACCAGGCAGTTGAAACATTTAATTCAGCAAAGGACGATCTCATCAAGAGTGTACTGTAAGAATCTAGTGTGAGCACTTAAAAAACTTGAATGATTGTTACAAAGCATACTTCTTGACTTGAGGCATTAAACACTATGCACATTAGCTTTCTTACTAGTGTACTTACAGCAAAATAGATTTATGCTATACTTTGTAGGTGACATTGTACCAGGGCTTTTTTTGTAGAAAAAGCCCAGCAGGAACTCACTAGCATATTAGGCCACACCCTCTGACATCACTGGAAGTGCGGTCATAGAATCATAGAGTTGGAAGGGGCCATACATGCCATCTAGTCCAACCCCCTGCTTAATGCAGGATCAGCCTAGTGCATTTCTAGCAAATGTTTGTCCAGCCACTGCTTAAAGATTGCCGGTGAAGGGGAACTCACCACCTCTCTTGGTAGGCGATTCCACTGTTGAACAACTCTTACTGTAAAAATCGTTTTCCTAATATCAGTTCAGTACCTTCCCACCCATTATTACGAGTCCTCTCCTCTGCTGCCAACAGGAACAGCTCCCTGCCCTCCTCTAAGTGACAGCCCTTCAAATACTTATAGAGAGCAATCATGTTCCCTCTCAACCTTCTCTTTTCTAAACTGAAAATACCCAAGTCCCTGAGCCTTTCCTCATAGGGTTTGGTCTCCAGGCCCTGATCATCCTCGTTGCTCTTCTCTGCATTCTCATCATTCTGTCCATATCCTTCTTGAAGGCACCCCAATGGACACCTCCCTCTATTTAGATGTAATGCCATTGACAACTACTCTTTGAATTGCACACAATACTCCAGGTGTTGTCTGACCAATGTAGTGTACAGTGGAACTATGACATCTTGTGATCTGGCAGTTATGCCTCTGTTGATACACCACAAGATGGCATTTGCCTTTTTTATCTCTGCATCACACTGGCTTTCAAATTTAACTTATGGTCCAACTGTACCCCAAGGTCTTGTTCACACACACTGCTACCCAGAAGTGTATCCCCCATCTAGTATGTGTGTTTCTTATTTTTACTGAGATGTAGAACTCGGCACTTATCCTTGTTAAATTGCATCACTTCTGCCTACTTTTCTAGCATGTTCAGATTTCGTTGAATTCTAACCCAATCTTCTTGTGTATTTACTGCTCCTCCTAATTTGATATCATCTGCAAATTTAAAAGTTAGCTGCTCCACACCCTAATCCAGATCACTGATAAAAATATTGAAAAGTACAAGGCCCTGAGGCACCCCAATGGACACCTTCCTCTATTCAGATGTAATGCCATTGACAACTACTCTTTGAGTGCAGTTCTCCAAGCAGTTACCTATCCACCTAACTATCTTAGAGTCCAGTCCACAGTCCTCTAGTTTATCCATCAGAACATCACGGGGAACCCATCAAAAGCTTTACTGAAATCTAGGTAAACAACATCAATAGCATTCCCTTGTTCCAGTGAGCTCATCACTCAATCAAAGAAGGAAATGAGGTTGGTTGTCCTGCCACTGGTCTCTAACTTTCACAACCATCCAGAACAGGCTAGATAACTTCCACTTTCAACAAAAGCTAATGACATTTTCCCAACCTTGAACACCTTGACAGTCTTCCTCTACTTCCAGCTCTGAACTCCAAAATTACAGCTTCTTCTACACAATTCATTCAATTTTGCATCTGAAAGCATTTCCTTCCTGCAAAATGATCTATCTCCTTACCCAGTGCAGGCAAGTTGATCACACCAAGCCTCAAGAACTCCTTTAACTGTCTAGTAGCGGATTGTGCCAGAGAAATCACACCCCACTTCTCTCTTTCAGACCAGCAGCAAAGATTTTGCCCTGATTTGTTGCAAAAAAAGTCACTTCTAGCAACCAGACTCATGCAGCTCTCTCTAACAATGGCACAGCCCAAAGAGCTAAATCTCTCTGTGGTGTTTTCAGCAGCCATTCTCTGAACATGGTGCAAAGTAGGACTGCCAAATGGGGGGTTTTTTTGCTTTGATTTTTTTTTGTTGACTGGATCCTGTGCCATTATCTCCATTCTTTGCATTTTTGATTACATGCAAATATTTCCATGTATGAAAAAACTACATGTATGAAGCAAGTCTCGCTTTGTGTACTCTAGAATCCTGAGCACTGAAGTGTTCAAGTTTCAGGCACTATGGTGCCCCCCACCTAGACGTACCTCTCTCTCTGTGTGTGCAAACTTCCATTGCAGAATGTTGCAGGATGTCATAAATGACTTTGTAACACAAGCATGGCTATAAAACACATCATGGTAAATATACAGTCATTTATTGTTGCAAGCATAATTTTTGAGTCTAGCCTAACTGTTGTATCATGTATGATCTGGGTGTTTTCTAGTAAATATAACCAGATTGACTAGTAAAAATGAAAGTCATTATTGTGTATTTTTATCTTTTAAAAGTACAACTAAGATTTTTAAAAAATATAGCGCTGTGCCATCCTAGATTTCATTGGAGAATCCAGATGTGGTAGCATTATGATTTTTTTTTTTGTATTAACGTGTTTTGTCTTTATTTTACAGGAACCATATATAAACAAATCAGCAGTGTCAGTGCAAGCTCATTTCTCATTGCAACGAACATACATCATCTTTCGGTCCCTGGGCCTTCGCCACCTGACAGTTGTTGATTTGCAGAACCAGGTTGTTGGAATAATTACTAGGAAAGATCTGATGTCTTTCCAGCTGGAAGAGAAATTGGGGCTCCAGCAGACATCACAGCAGCCTCACTCTGATGAAGAATCTTTACTCCAGGAGGAAATCTAAATGGAGAATGCTGAGTTTTTCAGGCCTTATAGTCATTTTTTTTTTAAAGGAACCCTACTTTCTTCTTAATGAAAGAGGAAATAGGCTGTTACAATGGATATGCCACTTCCTTGCGCAGTGGGGTTCCAAACATGTAGTTGATGCATTTCAAATAATGAAACGTTATAGAAATGAACAAATTATCAAGATTTTGGGTTCATATTTCACACAGGTCTTTCTCTCCCAGTCTCAAGTCAGACTGCTTCTTCTCTTGGGGACTGGGTCAACTGATAAAAGTGTTCAGTCTTTAAAAGTGAGGTGTGGATGTTCATTTTGGATTGGATTAGTGCCATGGCTCTAGGAAAGGAGGCATATATATGCAGGGCCAGACAGCCCACTAGGCAAATTAGGCCTTCCAGAGGCACTGAATTGGCTGCTCCCATATGACTCACTTAGTGACATACACATGCAGATTGTGGGTGGCGTGACCACAAAGTTTAGCAGCAGCTGCTGGCCCCACTTCACTCCCGGGCTTCCCCCTAAGGTGTGCTGGGCTGCACCTGCACCAGCACAGTGATCCCCTAAGTCCTGACCCTGGCACAGGAGAATGGGTCTGTGGAGTGGTTGGCTCCACCCACCCACCCAATCACAAAGGGCTCCTGCTCCAGACAGCCCTCATCCAAGTAAAGTAGTGCAGCTATGCCTCCAGTGCTGCCTTTTGTGGGGAGTACAGCCTGCCAGTGTGTTGTGTCCTTCTCACTGCCCCAGGCTGCCAGCTGGTGGTGGCAGCTGCATTGGCTTCCCTGCCCCTCTCTTCCTCTGCCACCCCTAGCTCTACCTTCACCTTCCAGGGGCTCCCCATCTGCCACTTGTTGACAGGATCATTGAGGGCACTAGGTGAGGAGAGCCTCTGCTGCTGCGGGGTCCACAGTCACCTCAGCACTGAAGGAGAAAGAAGAGAAGGGCTCAGGGCATCCTCAGGCATGAGGAGGAGGCCCTGCTGTGGGCTGCTACCACCACCACCAGCTGCTGCGCTAAATGTCAAGTGTCCCTGACAGGGTCTGCCTGCTGCCCTGGGGCCTCCTCCTCTGCCATGCTGGTGGTCAGGGCCGGTCATGACACCGGCCTGGGCACCTGGAACCAAGCTAAGGGTGAGCAGGGCATCACAGGGGAAGGGTCGGTGGATGCCTGGCCAGCCAGCAGCAGTGCAGCCAGAGCTGGTCCTGGTTCCAGCCTTGGCTCTGCCATTGGGGGGAGGAGGGGGACCTTTGCTTGGCTGAGCCTACCTTGCAAGGTGGTTTTTGCAAGGGCAAAAGGGGAAGGGGGAGAGGCACCATGTGCAGCTCCCCTGAGCTGCTTGGATGGCAAGTGAGCAGCCAGGGGAAAGAGGGGCAAAGGGCTGGGGTCACCCAGGCTTCTCTGGGCTGCACCAGCCATGCCCCCCAAGAGGTACTGACTGTCAGGAATGGGTGGGGGGAGAGGCTGTTCCCCTCCTCTGACCCTTCTGGGTTCCTCTTTCTCTGGATGGGAGGGGGATGTAAGTAATTAGCCTTGCCTAGGGTGCCAAACAGTGTAGGTCTGGCCCTGTATATATGTGCAATGAAAGGTAGAGGCTTGGTTGTTTTCTTGAAGAAAGCTGCATTAAGCTGTTATAATGAGAGTGCTGATTAAAAAACCTTTGAAAAGCCCTAGCGAGATGGGGATGGCTGTTGCTGGGGGTACTGAGGCAGGGAAGCTGCAAGAAAAGCCCAATACCACTGTGCTTCATTGGCAGCTGCAACAGTAACAAGGACATGACGCAAGCTTGCCCAGTGTGGAAAAGCCTTGGTGTCTGAGTTAAATGGATTCAGCGTGTAGCATTGTTGTGCAGTGTTTATGACAGGAATCCTTTCCATTCTTTTACTACTAAATGAAACCTTAAAAAGGAGTTGTTTGATCGTATCCCAATAGCTTAATGGATACATTCATTTTGAAGCTTCTTTATGCGTAGCAGTCCTGTCATATGTGAATCATTTTATGAATAATGTTATTAGTTTGCATGCACACAAAGTAATAAAGAAAAAAAATTCATCATGCCCTGGATGAGCAAATGATTTTCCAGGCAAAGTCTGTAGAAGTTGGGCTGTGATATCATAGCAGAAGCCCTAGCGAGATGGGCTTAATGGCTTAATGGATACATTCATTTTGAAGCTTCTTTATGCGTAGCAGTCCTGTCATATGTGAATCATTTTATGAATAATGTTATTAGTTTGCATGCACACAAAGTAATAAAGAAAAAAGTAATAAAGAAAAAAAAGTAATAAAGAAAAAAAAAGTAATAAAGAAAAAAGTAATAAAAAAAAAGTAATAAAGAAAAAAAAAAGTAATAAAGAAAAAAAAAATTCATCATGCCCTGGATGAGCAAATGATTTTCCAGGCAAAGTCTGTAGAAGTTGGGCTGTGATATCATAGCAGAAGCAGGATTACTGGGAAGTAAAACCCCAAAGCAAAATCAACTTAGTAAGGAAAACCCAAATAACACAACACATTGTGCAAACTTTCAAATTCTCCAAAACTCTTCATCAGGCTGAGCGTAAAAAAATGAAAAGGGGAGGGTGTGGAGAAGGAAAAAAACTCATATTTCAGGCCATGGTGGATCCCTTTGTCTACTGCGCCATGAGTGGGATGTTTAGCTGACTTCAACAGCACAGGGTGTGGCTAGCTGGCAGCAGATTGCACCCTTGCATTCTTGGAATAATAATAATAATAAAAAAGAGAGCTGAGAATATAATGGCCACTAGTTGATCCAATTCCTCTCAGATGCCCAATGAATGCACAGATTCTTAAAAGGATGAGAATGAAGAGGGAAATCATAATAGTACTAGAGAATAACTTTAGCTGGTGCTCTAAGTAAAGAGCCTTCAGCTAGGGTTGCCAGCTCTGAGCTGGGCAATACCTTGAAATTTGGGGGGGGGGGGGTGGAGCCTGAAGAGGGTAGAATTTAGGGAGGGAAGGGGCCTCAGTAGGGTATAGTGCCAAAGAGTACACCCTTCAAAGCAGCCGTTTTCTCTAGGGGAACAGATCTTGGTTGTCAGGTTGACAACCCTTGTCTACAGAAGTCAAATTGTAATAATATTACATAGTGAGGTTTCTCGGATTTATTTCCATTAGATCTTCCAGGAAGATAAAGACATTTACAAGGAAAGAAGAATTTGCTGCAGAAAGTGGTGCTGTTATGCTTCAGTTGATGGAAATCTAATATAACATGTCCAGTCCAGTTTCTGTGAATCTAGTTGCTATATAATGGCAGAACAAATAATTTTCTGTACTTTCCCTCATTTGCATTTTTAAAAGGAGGTAAATGACCACTAATTCTGCAACTAATTTTGGGGACAGAAGTACTGAAGGCACAAAGCACAGAAGGGAGAAACCAACTTGAGGCTTTGGAGCAATGGCAAAGCAGGCCCCATTCAGACTGTCCAGATAATTAAGCTCAGATCTACTTTTCGTTCTTCAGGAGCTGGTTTATTTTTACAGTTTAGGGTTTCTCTTACTCACTGATTCATTAACCAGATTTGCTGAGACTCACTACTATGGCTCTCCTTCCACTTTCATGAGATTGCCAACTCATTTTCATGAATATTTGCCAGAGATATGAAGACCCTCAGCCTGCCTGTGCTATGATTTGCAGGCTGTAAAGTGAATGCATCAGTGCCTGGCAGCAGTATTCTCCTCGGTGGGCAGCAACAACTGAATATTACTAGTAGTGGAAATTAATACAGGAAAAGGACTCTTTAAAATTATGAACTAGAACTGTGTGTGAAGTGCTTTTGGAGCTTGGTTGGTTTCCTTCTGTCTGATCACTGCTGATAACATGCCACATCCCATTCCTACAGAATGAATTTAACTTGGCAGGTTAGTTCCTGACAAGATATACACTTAACTGCTTTAATGCAAAGTTTATTGCCCTCAGCAAAACAATGCTTACCCAATAGGATCAGATGAAAAAGCCAAACCAAAGTGCCTGCTCAGAAAAACAATCAGGATTTTCTTCTTGTTTCTTCCTAAGGACCCTATAGTGCCCCTGTGTTGTTTTACCTTGAAATTCCCACTTGTAGCCTTTTCATTTGGTACATAAGAGCTAGGTGATGATAAGAACCACTAGATGTCACTCTTTTCAACATGTTCACCATCTTGGCAGTATTTTCCTATTGAAGGAATGAGTCACACACACAGCCCACCCTGCTCAAATAGAACTATAGCACCACAGTACTGCAAAAATGACCTCAGTAGATGCTTATTATTTTTGGATAATTTTTAGTGGTTTTTATGCCAAGCTAAAAGATGATACAAGTAGAACAAATGTCCAAGGGTATGATTCTCAAATCATCCACTTGCTTAACTCTTGAAATGCTATTTTTGAAAAATAATATTGAAAAAGTTAGCTTATTCAGTTTATTGGGAGAGAGGTCCCTGACAAAACAACCTGTTATTCTGTTCTTTGGGAGGAAAGATCTTTTGAATGAACTGAAATTGTATACCATCTGCTGAGCAATAGCTGAAAATTGATTTATGGATTCTTATACATCAGGTTCATGGCTACCAAGTTCAATATCCTAAAACAAGTTCTTGACTGAACTTTCCTGGACACAGCAAGTAGTCATTATTCAACCATTTAAGTAGTAATTCAGCATGTGATTCACACGTTAATCAAATCGGTTTCTTAACAGACTTTTGTTTTATCTGAATTTGTATCTAGATGTTCCTAAATAATTGTGGTGGAATTGTAGACAGGTGTGTCTTAAGCATGACTGCGTGTTATCTTGTTTGTAGAACTTTGACTATATGAATAATAACAAAAATAAGGTCTTGATGTTTTAGTGAGATGTTGCAGAAATATTAAATTAAAAGGAATATATGGATTGAAAAAGATTAATGTTTGGCCTATTCATATACTTACATATGCAATTAAATCTATTAAAGGAAATGGATTTTCAAGATGCCGTGGTATCCCACACTTGCAAATTAATTTGGTATAGTTCCTAAAAATGTATTAGCACATTAAGAATTTGTACTGAACCCCTGGTTTTCCTCTAATGACTGGGAACAGGCCAGAGACTATGTGGGGAACTGTAATAAAGTTTCTGGGAGGTGAATTTCATTGTTCCTGGTTCAGGGTGTAATGGACAGTGAAGGCTCATCCATTAGGGTGAATGGGGCAGTCCCCCCCAATTTAGATTGCCCCCTGTAAGCCAAAATGCCCTCAAAACAAGGTTGGGGAATTGACAGGTGGGCACCTGGCTTAAACAGGATCTTTTAATCTATGTATACAAGATACACGTCCAGAAATTATTGCTTAAAATTACCAGGGACTCTAATTAAGTAAAACAATTAAAATTTATTCCAGAAAAATACAGAACTCACATACAAGGCAATGTGCTCATGAAACATACATTCAGTCCTAAGAAAAATAGAGAGAGCGATAGAGACAACACATGGATAGACAAACAGGGTGATAATTACCGTTCGTAGTCTTCAAGGAAGGCTCCAATGGCGACGAACAAGGACTAGGGGGAAGGGACCCTCAACTGATTAGGAATTGGGGATGTATCTAGACAGCCGAACTGGGGTACTGCTAGATGCACACCTGTGGGGAGCTGGACCACAGGTTATAAGGACTACCTTGAGCCCTTAGGAGATGGGAGGTACAGGGGCGGATGACAGTGGTCAGCTGGTACATGACCTCAGAAAAAGGGGAGGCACTGCAATGACCATAAGGGCTGGACTTATGCAGTAGCCAATAGCAAGTTAATTGGTGGCACCTCATTGGGTGCCCTTAACTGACCAATGAACAAGCTTGAGCCCTGGTTACCTGATTGGACTTCCAGGTAACAATGGGCCTGGGTGGGGAGGCTCCAGGATGACCATTAAGGGAAAGAATGGGGGAAAATACTGGGTGGAGGTATGCTTGAGTTTATCAAACTTATCTAAAAAGGTGACAATAGGTTGCCGAATTACTACCTAAGGTAACACCCGGTCTAGTCAAAGACACTTGGCTCTATGTGAAGATGTTCTTCCTCCTCTTCAGTCTTCTATTGGCACCAGTCTTTGTCTTGGGTTCCGATAGACAAAGGCTTAGGCGGTCTGGCAGGATCCACGCCTAAGATAAGCTTGATGGCTTTATGCATAGGTGACATCTGTTGAGTACGTGAGCCTCTCACTTCGATGTAATGGAGTCTGGCACGGCAGGAAGATAGTTGCTTGTGGTGTTAGCCTCCCAAAGTGGATTCTGTGGTCAAGGCTGAAAACTGCTTGCCCGGACAATTCCTGGCTGCACAACTTCTTCCGCTCCAATGGCCAAGATGGGGATCGCACGGAGCGACTGGAAACTATCTGTTCTTCTGGCTAGCACACTTCTGGAGGCACAGAGTGCTGCTGCCATGTTATGGCTTTTAGTACTCATAAGTCCCTTCCAGTTTGGTAGACAGAACCCACGTTATCTGGCAGATGTGTGTGAGTTGAGTCTCCAGCCACCCTGACAACCCACCGGGTGACTACGACATTCTGGAAATAGGGGTATTTTTCTCACACTCCATCCACTTTCCACCTGACCCTTACTGTCCTCACCAGACAGTCCAGGGAACTGATTATATGTAGTTAATTACCCAGTGGTGCATATAACATAAATTTCACTGTGATATAAAATACTGAATTGAATGAGGAGAGCATTCAATAGCTGTGTACCATTTTTAAGAAGTCAGATATGAGATTTTACCCAACTTACAATGTTGCAAAGGTGTTTGAATGGGTGAAGGTAACTTGCCAAGTTTTTTCCTTTAAAATTTAGATGGATGATCCAGTTCCATTTCAGTCTGGCTTCCATCCTTGCTTTGAGGCCATATTGGCCACCATTGGCTGTTCCTGTGTGTGGCTGATTGCATCCTAGGCCATCCTTATGTTCTGGTTCTTGTTTCTACATTAACAAGGCTTGGGGCAATTGAGAGACAATTAGGAACATTTAATAATAATAATAATAATAATAATAATAAATTTTATTTCTACCCCGCCCTCCCCGCAAAGCGGCTCAGGGCGGCTAACAGTGAATAGTATATTAACATAAATAGTAAAACATTAGATTAACATTTAAAATTAAAAATATAAAAACCCGTTAATTCAGTTAAAACACTTAATTTACATTACATTATATATATATATCTGGCAGTAATTGTCACGGCCCGAGTCTCTGACACGAAGCTGCGGCTGCTATCGTCCTGGCAACGAGCCAGGACCTCTCGCAGACAGCCCAGGCGAAGCACAGGGAGTGGTCGTAAAACAGTCCAGTTGATTGATAACGTAAACAGGCAGGCTGGAGGGTGAGACGGAAGCTTGGTCAGGGAAGCCGAGAGTCAGAAGCCGGGGAGCCGAGCCGAAAGTCAGAAGCCGGGAAACAGAGCCGAGAGTCAGAAGCCGGGAAGCAAAGCCGAGATCAAACGATACCTAAGCCAGTCCGATAAGCAAAGCCAGAGTCCAGAATACCAGTCTATGGGTCAGGCCGGGTCAGGAATGCACAGGTTCTTTCCGAAGCAAGGGGTGCGAGACGCAGACACATCCAAGGGTGTTCGCTTGTTGCCAGCACAGTTTGGCCTGAGGCCAGGATCCCAGATATACTGCTGGCTAATTGGCTCGTTAGAACTCCGGGCTCAGATCTCTTCTAGCCCGCATGCGCGCCTCTCTACGCCTGTTCCTGAATTCCAGGCGTCTCCTCTCGCGCAGGCGGGCCCCAGGTGTTGGTGAGTCTGGGGGAGATGAGCTAGTACCTGGTGTGGCCAGATTGGTTTCAGGTGGCCCCTGCTGCTGGCTGGCTCCTTCAGGACTTACGTCCTCTGTTGCTGAAGGCATCTGCACAGCAGGGGCGGGGTCAGAAGCAGGCACCTGCTCTGAGTCAGCAGGGGCAGGCATGACACTATCCCCCCCCTCAGGCCCCCCCTCATCCAAGCCGCCTGGCTTATCTGGGTAGGCCTCATGAAACTGCCGGAGCAGGTCAGGGGTATGCAGGTGGGCAGCCGGTTCCCAGGAGCGATCCTCGGGAGGGTAGCCTTCCCAGTCCACCAGGTACTGGAGTTGACCTCGGTGCAGCCGGGAGTCTAGGATCTGGTGGACTTCAAACTCTTCCTCATCGTCCACCAGCACCGGTGGCGGAGGCGGTGGTGGAACGTCCCGGTTTGGGTCCGGCGCTGCCGCTGGTTGGAGGAGGGAGCGGTGGAATACGGGGTGTATCCGGAGGTGGGCCGGAAGGCGTAGGCGGAATGCCACGGGGTTGACTTGCGCCTCTATGGGGAAGGGCCCGATGAACCGATCGGTTAGCTTGGAGGACCGGCCAGGAGTCCGGAGGTACCGGGTCGAGAGCCAGACAGAATCTCCGACCTTGAGGGGGGCTCCGTCCTGGCGATGTCGGTCCGCGGCCAGTTTGTAAGCGTCCTTGGCGCGCTGGAGCTGAGTGCGCAGGAGGGCGTGGAGCGCGTGGAGTTCCTCAAGTCGGTCGGTGGCTGCGGGAACGTTGGCGGAGGGGCCGAGCGGAGGGAAGAATCGGGGGTGCAGTCCATAGTTGGCGGCAAACGGCGTGGTCCGCGTAGAGCTGTGGACTGCGTTGTTATACGCGAACTCTGCCAGGGGTAGCAGAGTGGCCCAGTTGTCTTGCTGATAGCTGGTATAGCAGCGCAAGTACTGCTCCAAGGTGGCGTTGGTCCGCTCGGTCTGCCCGTCGGTCTGGGGATGGTAGGCGGAAGACAGGTGTAGTTCTGTCCCCAAACCGTGCTGGAAGGCCTGCCAAAAGCGGGATGTGAATTGTGGGCCCCGATCCGAGATGACCTGCGTGGGTAACCCGTGCAGGCGGAAGACGTGGTTTAGGTACAGCTGGGCAGTCTCCGGCCCGGATGGTACTCTGGCACAGGGGACGAAGTGGGCCATTTTGGTGAACAGGTCCACCACAACGAAAATGCAGGTGTGGCCCTGGGATCGTGGCAGGTCTACGATAAAGTCCATGGACACCACGTCCCAGGGACCGGCGGGAGTCGGCAGGGGTTGCAGGAGACCGGAGGGCTTGGCCGGTACGTTCTTGGCTCGGCGGCAGACCTCGCAAGAAGCCACGTAGCGACTAACGTCCGCTCGGACGCGAGGCCACCAGAAGTCCCGGGTCAACAGATGGGCGGTCTTGTGCTGCCCGAAGTGCCCAGCCGGGGGGGCATCGTGGGCCAGCCGGAGGATGCGGGATCGGAGAGGCCCGGGAGGGACGTACAACTGCTCCCGATGGTAGAGCAGCCCATCCCGGGTGGATAGTTCTCCGGCAGGGTCTTGCTGCGGTTCCTGCAGGTGTTTCTGCGCCCACGGGTCGGTGTCTTGGCTGGCCTGTATCTCGGCCACCAGGGCGGGTGCGGTCAGAGTGGCGGCAAAGACCGAGGGTGGCAGAATACTAGCCCTGGGGGCTTCGGTGGCACTAGAGGTGTTATAGTCCGGCCGGCGGGACAGAGCGTCGGCTCTCTGGTTCTGGGAGTGCGGGACGTAGGTGATGGTAAAGTCAAATCGTGAGAAGAACAGGGACCACCGGATCTGCCGCTGGTTCAGCCGGCGGGTGGTCTGCAAATGTTCCAGGTTACGATGGTCGGTGAAGACTTGGACCGGATGCCTGGCCCCCTCAAGGTGGTGGCGCCAGACCTCAAAGGCCACCTTGATAGCCAGGAGCTCTCTCTCCCAAATGGTGTAATTGCGTTCGGCAGCCGAGAGCTGCCGGGAGTAGTAGGCGCAGGGCTGCCATGGCTGGCTAGGCTCGTCCCGCTGGGAGAGCACGGCTCCGAGGGCCACATTGGAGGCGTCCGCTTCCACCATGAAGGGCAAGCTCGGGTCAGGGTACCGCAGAAGGGGACTGGAGGAAAAACTCTGCTTGAGCTGGCGGAAGGCCCGGTCGGCTTCGGGGGTCCACTGAAAGGGCTCCTTCGGTCGGAGGAGTCTGGTCAAGGGCTTGGTGAGGTCGGCGTAGCCCGCGATGAATTGCCTGTAATAATTGGCGAAGCCCAGGAGGCGCTGGATGTCCTTCCGACTTCGAGGGGCCTGCCATTGAAGGATGGCGTCGACCTTCCGCGGATCCATCTGGGTTCCCTGGGGGGAAATGATGTGCCCCAGGAACTCAACGGACTGGAGGTGGAAAGCACATTTCTCCAGCTTGGCATACAGGCGATTGGCTCGGAGTCGCTGTAGCACCTGGCGGACGTGGTGGATGTGCTCCTGTTCGGATGCAGAGTAGACCAAAATGTCATCTAAATAAATGATCAGGAACCGGTCTAGCAGGTCACGGAAAACGTCATTCATAAAATGTTGGAAGACGGCGGGGGCATTGGTGAGCCCAAAGGGCATGACCAGATGTTCGTATTGGCCATACCTGGTGCCAAAAGCGGTCTTCCACTCATCCCCGGCTTTGATACGAACCAAGTTGTAGGCCCCGCGAAGGTCGAGCTTGGTGTAGATCGTGGCCCCTTTGACGCGGTCGAGGAGCTCAGGGATCAGTGGGAGCGGGTAGCGGAGCGCCGGGCACCAGGTCGATGGCGCAATCGTAGGGCCGATGTGGGGGAAGCTGGTCTGCTTCCTTCTCATTGAAGACGTCCGCGAACTCCTGGTAGGGAGTTGGGAGTGTGGTGGCGGCCCCCAGGAGGCTGGTGGTGCGTGGGGAACCGGGTTGGTTGACAGGCGGCACCTGAGTCGAGTCGGGTGGTAGCGGGGAACAGGGCGCGAGGGTACTCGAAAAGCTCAGTTCACGTTGCACCCAGTCCACATGGGGGTTGTGGGCTTGCAGCCAGGACAGGCCCAAGATAACAGGGAAGCGTGGCATGCGGGCCAAATCGAAGGTCTGCTTCCCTTGGCGCTGTTGGACCCACAAAACGAGTGGTAGAGTTTCGTGGCGGACCGGCCCCGAGCGCAGCAGACGACCATCCACTGCCTTGACCAGTGTAGGAGTTCCCTTTTCCCGAACGGGGACGCCATGCTCCTTGGCAAAGTGGCTGTCCATGTAGCAGCAGGCAGCCCCTGAGTCCAACATGGCATGGACGAAGATCCACCGGTCGTCGGGAAGCTGCAGGCGGATCGGGACCAGGAACGGGGTGGGTGGTGGATGGACGGAGCTAGAGGACCTCAAGGAGTGCCCCAGGCCAGGAGATCCGGCTAGACCTGGGGCTGGCCTTTTACCGAGGCAGCGGAGCTCGGGGTGCGCTTTGATTTGGCCGGGCAGGAGCTTGCAAAATGCCCGTCCCCTCCACAATACAGGCACAGGTTGTGGGTGCGCCGTCGGTCCTTCTCCTCAGGGGTCAGGCGAGGGCGGGCGCCGCCCAGCTGCATGGGTTCTACAGCCGGCGGTAAAGCTGGGGTACCTGGAACGGGAGCCGCCGGGGGGGGCCTTGTTGGAGTAGTGCCCCTCTTCTGCCTCTGGCGCCGACCTTGCAGTCGCCCATCAATGCGTAGACACAGCAGGATCAGGTCCTGGAGGGCGGCTGGGCGGTCGGTGCGTGCCAGTTCGTCCAGGACGGCATCGGAGAGGCCTTCAGTGTACTGGTCCACCAAGGCAGCTTCATTCCAGGCCAGGTCTTGAGCCAGCAGCTGGAACTCTGTGGTATACTGAGACACAGAGTTCTGGCCTTGGTGCAGAGCCCGTATCTTGCGATTAGCTGTCTCAGCACGCACAGGGTTGGCATAGGCGGCCTGGAAGTGTGCCTTGAACCGTGTGTAGTCTGCTAGCAGCGGCGAGGGCTCTAGCAGCAGAGGAGTGGCCCACTTGGCCGCTGGCCCTTTAAGCAGGCTCAGGATAAAACAGACTTTTGTTTTGTCTGTAGGGAAGTCGCCCTGCCTTATCTCCATGTATAGTTCACACTGGGCGAGGAAGGCAGGGAACTCTTCCAAGTTTCCTGCGAATTTCTCAGGAATGCTCACCGGGCAGCGAGAGCGGGGAGCAGCGGCGGCAGCCAAGGCCACGGCATTGGACGCAGTCTGCTGCTGCAGAGTAATCACCGCTTGGGTTAATTGCTGCACCTGGTCTAGGAGCCCCGGCAAGGGGTCCATGCCTCCTGCCGCTTGGTCCGTCATGAGCGTGCCTGGTGAGTTTTGGGTGCTGGCAAGCTGTCACGGCCCGAGTCTCTGACACGAAGCTGCGGCTGCTATCGTCCTGGCAACGAGCCAGGACCTCTCGCAGACAGCCCAGGCGAAGCACAGGGAGTGGTCGTAAAACAGTCCAGTTGATTGATAACGTAAACAGGCAGGCTGGAGGGTGAGACGGAAGCTTGGTTAGGGAAGCCGAGAGTCAGAAGCCGGGGAGCCGAGCCGAAAGTCAGAAGCCGGGAAACAGAGCCGAGAGTCAGAAGCCGGGAAGCAAAGCCGAGATCAAACGATACCTAAGCCAGTCCGATAAGCAAAGCCAGAGTCCAGAATACCAGTCTATGGGTCAGGCCGGGTCAGGAATGCACAGGTTCTTTCCGAAGCAAGGGGTGCGAGACGCAGACACATCCAAGGGTGTTCGCTTGTTGCCAGCACAGTTTGGCCTGAGGCCAGGATCCCAGATATACTGCTGGCTAATTGGCTCGTTAGAACTCCGGGCTCAGATCTCTTCTAGCCCGCATGCGCGCCTCTCTACGCCTGTTCCTGAATTCCAGGCGTCTCCTCTCGCGCAGGCGGGCCCCAGGTGTTGGTGAGTCTGGGGGAGATGAGCTAGTACCTGGTGTGGCCAGATTGGTTTCAGGTGGCCCCTGCTGCTGGCTGGCTCCTTCAGGACTTACGTCCTCTGTTGCTGAAGGCATCTGCACAGCAGGGGCGGGGTCAGAAGCAGGCACCTGCTCTGAGTCAGCAGGGGCAGGCATGACAGTAATGGCTGTTCTGGCGCTGATGCTGCCAGTTTAAATGGTGTTAAAGATGGCGGTTCTTCATTCATTGCAACTCAGCAGTCCGTATCACTATAGGCGCATCTAAAAAGGGCAGTCTTGCAGGCCCTGCGGAACTGGTCGAGGTTCCGCAGGGCCCGCACCTCCTCCGGGAGCTGGTTCCACAGTGCAGGTGCCGCAACTGAAAAGGCTCGCACCCTGGTGCTTTGGAGCCTGGCCTCTCTCGGCCCAGGGATGGTCATTTTGTTTTTACTTGCTGACCTCAGTGCCCTCTGGGGTTCATACGGGGAGAGACGGTCCCTTAGGTAGGCAGGTCCTCGGCCATATAGGGCTTTAAAGGTAATAACCAACACTTTGTACTGGACTCGGTAGATAACCGGCAGCCAGTGCAGTCCGCGCAGCCCCGGCTGTATGTGCTCCCATTTCGGGAGCCCCAGTAGCAGCCTGGCCGCCGCATTCTGCACTAGCTGCAGCTTCCGAGTCCGGCACAGAGGTAGCCCCAAGTAGAGGGCATTACAGTAGTCCAATCTTGAGGTGACCGTTGCATGGATCACTGTTGCGAGGTCGCGGCGTTCCAGGAAGGGGGCCAACTGCCTTGCCCGCTTCAGATGAAAGAATGCTGACTTGGCAGTGGCTGCTATCTGGGCCTCCATTGATAATGAAGGCTCCAGTAAAACACCCAAACTCTTTACCTGGCACACTGGTTCCAATGGTGCGCCGTCGAAGGTTGGGAGAGCTATTTCCCCTCCCTGGGCGCCGCGACCCACGCAAAGGACCTCTGTCTTCGCTGGGTTCAACTTCAACCCACTCGATCTAAGCCACGCCGCTACAGCCTGCAAGGCCCGATCCAGGTTCCCTGGGGCGGAGCCAGGCCGGCCGTCCATTAGTAGATAGAGCTGGGTGTCATCTGCATATTGATGGCAACCCAGCCCAAACCTCCGGACAATCTGGGCAAGGGGGCGCATATAAATGTTAAACAGCATTGGGGAGAGAACTGCTCCCTGAGGCACCCCACAATCAAGTGTGTGCCTCTGGGATCGCTCGCCCCCAATGGCCACCCTTTGTCCCCGATCGGAGAGGAAGGAGGAAAGCCACTGTAAGGCCAGCCCCCTAACCCCTATGTCGGCAAGGCGGCGCTTTAGTAACTGATGGTCGACTGTATCAAATGCCGCCGACAGGTCTAATAACATCAGTACCGCAGAGCCGCCCCGATCCAGATGCCGCTGGAGGTCATCCACCAAGGCGACCAGCACTGTCTCCGTCCCATGGCCCGGTCGGAACCCAGACTGGCACGGGTCAAGGACGGAAGCGTCATCTAGGAACCTCTGTAGCTGCAACGCCACTGCCCTCTCAATAATTTTGCCTAAGAATGGTAGATTAGACACCGGACGGTAATTCGCCAATTCGGCCGGGTCTGCTGTACATTTTTTTAAGAGAGGGCGAACCAACGCCTCTTTCAGAGGCGTTGGGAAGTGCCCCTCTACGAGGGATCTATTTATGATGTCCCGTAGAGGACTTCTGAGCTCCCTCTGGCAGGATTTAATCAGCCAAGAGGGGCAAGGATCCAAATCACATGTTGTTGGGCGAGCAGCGGAGAGGATCCCATCGACTTCCTCCAGGTCGAGCGGGTCGAAGCGATCCAGGACCAGCCCTGAAGACAGGCACGGAGCCTCAATTTCACTCACTGTTTCCAAGGTGGTAGGCAGGTCTTGGCGGAGCAATGAGATTTTATCCGCAAAATATTTCGCAAATGCCTCACAGCCAATCTCCAATTCTCTAATGTTTGGTTTGCCTTGTGGCAAAGTTATAAGGTCCCCAATTATTCTAAACAGTTGTGCTGGGCGCGAATCTGCGGATGCAATCTTGGCTGCAAAGTAATTTTTCTTTGCGGCCTTGACTGCCATCTCATACGACTTCATAAGCGTTCTGTAGGATGTTCTCATTGCTTCGTCCCGAGTATGTCTCCACTGCCTCTCTAGTCGTCTGAGCCCTTGTTTGAGTTGGCGCAATTCCAAGGTGTACCATGGGGCCAACCTCCTACGAGGGCGCAGAGGGCGCCGGGGTGCTATTTCGTCAATGGCCCTGGTTAATCGGTCTTGCCAGGCTTCCACAAGGCCATCGAGGGAATTGCTAGTGGGCCAGGGTTCCCTCAGGGCCGTTTGGAACCGTTCCGGGTCCATCAGGCTCCGAGGGCGAGCCAAAATAGGCTCTCCGCCCATACAGGGTTGGGGTGGCGTCCCCACACGAGCCTTAAGGGCTAGGTGATCCGACCATGGTACCGCTTCCAGCGCGATATCGCTCACCGAAATCCCGGACGCAAAGATCAGGTCTAGTGTGTGTCCGGCTTGGTGCGTGGGAGTCGTAACAAATTGAGAGAGCCCCAGTGTCGCCATGGAAGACACTAGGTCCATCGCCTGAGTGGAGGCCGTGTCGTCGGCATGGACGTTGAAGTCACCCAAGACCATAAGCCTCGGGAACCTCAACGCCCAGCCCGCCACTGCTTCCAATAGTTTACAGAAAGGAAAAGGTAAAACTTGCTTGCTTTATGCACACCACAGGGCTGACTGTGGTGGCTTGGTTCTGTTTATCTCAAAAGCTTGCTTCCAGCAATTTAAATGCTAGTTGGCCCAGGAAAAGCATTATTTCGTTTTCTCTTTTGTAATGTTATTATTGTGTATATTTCTGCTACTAAGGAAAGACCAGGAGAGATTGAAAAGAATAGTGGAAAATAGCTTTCCCATTTTGATGCTAAAAAAGAAAATTTTGCTTTTGGCAAAGTTATGCATTTTTTAAAGAACAAGGTAAAAATGATAAGATCTCATGTTTTAAAAAAGAAGAAACTGAAATGCCTCTCAATAGACATTGATTAAGTGAGGAAAAATGAACTTCCACCAAAGCTGTGAAATTTATCTGAACTCTGCCAAGTGGTTGGCTGTAAAATGATGAGATCCTCTTTCTTTGCAGCTCATATACATCACAAATAATACATAAAGTGTTTCATTATCTCATACACTGTGGCTGGCGCACATCAATTTTAAACTGAAAGCAGGACTGTACGCTATTTGCTGATTTGGTGGGGTTTTTTTACTTATATTGAAGGTGGAAGCAAATGGCAAGATAAATTATCTTGCTGGGCACCAAACCCCCCCCTTGCCTTGAATGCATAATCAACTGGAAACCCGTAGCTAATTTTGTGTGTCTTACTGGTATATTATAAATATATTTGCATATCTAACCAGGCTCATGCACTGCAGTGATGGGGGGAGGGGCGGAGAGGGAGGGGAAGAATCTGACAGATGGTGAACACAAGTAAGAGCTGTGGTATAACCTGTACTTAGCAACGTCACCCCAGAGTCGAAAACGACTGGTGTATTTGGTTACTGTAGCGACCACTGGTGAACTGGCAGGTCTACCTTCTGAAGACTCTACTGAACCAGAAGGGGAAATGGGGACCGCATCGCAGGGAGTGACAGAACCTCCACTCATTTTAAGATGATCAGAAAGGAGCACAAAAGGGCAACCACCACAGAAATATGGATACTGTGACACTGTGAGATCTATAGAGACTGTGAAACCTAAACAGGAACCCAAGAGCTGGAAACAAGTGTGTGATCTACCTAATGAAGAAAAGGAGAAATGGATTCAAGCAATGGAACAAGATATATTATCCATTTATGAAAAAGATGTATGGTCTCTTACAAAGCTACCTGCAGGAAGAAAGCCTGTTGGATGCAAGTGGGTCTACAAAATAAAGTACAAAGATGATGCAACTATAGACTTGTACAAAGCAAGGCTAGTAGCCAAAGGCTATGCACAAGAATTTGGAATGGATTATTCAGAGACTTTTGCACCAGTTATCAATTGTGCTATACTTAAAACACTACCGAGTGTGGCATCATCTAGAAATATGCTTGTAGAGCATATTAAGACAGCGTTTCTTAATGGTGAGTTATCAGAGGAAATCTATATGGAAATACCTGAAGGTTTTCAAGTCCCTGGCAAAGAGAACTATGTTTTCAAACTCAACAAAGGACTGTATGGTTTGAAACAAGCTGCAAAAAGTTGGTATGACAAAATAACTGGACTACTACAGCAACAAGGATTTGAGCAAGGGAAAGCTGAACGCTGCATGTACACTAGACTTAAAGATGGAGAATACCAATACATTCTGGTTTACGTTGATGATTTGGTTGTGAGCTGCAACAACAAAGAGGACATTAAAGACATTGTTGAAAAGCTGAACAAAGAAGTTGAAGTAAAAAAACTTGGAGATATTAAACACTATCTAGGAATACAGATTGAGAGACTCGAGGATGGAACCTTTCAACTGTGCTAAAGACGAAAGATTATGGACTTTATAGAATCTTTTGGCAAGAGAGACTGTAAAGAATCTAAGAACTTCTTGAATCTGCATACCTGAGAGCTCAGGGTGGTCAACCACTCATAGACATTGGAGAGTACAGAGAAGCTATAGGAAAACTCCTGTACTTGAGTAAAACTACCAAATCTGATATCACAGCTGCTGTCGGAATACTGAGCAGAAAAGTAAGTTCACGATTGGAATGCAGTAAATAAACTTGCCAGATACTTAAAAGGGTCTATGGACTTAAGACTGATCATTGAACCTTCTGAGAATCCCAGACTAGTTGGATACATGGATGCCAACTATGCAGAAGACTCGTGCAATTACAGATCAACCAGTGGATACTTGTTCTTCTACGGAAATGGACTTGTAGAATGGACTAGCAGAAAACAGACTATAGTGGCACAATCTACAGCAGAAGCTGAGTGTGTGTCAGCAGCCAGTGCCCGCAGTGAACTTGAATGGATTTTTCATCTCTGAAAGACTTCAAGATAAAAGAACCTGTACCTATTGTAATGTTTGAAGATAATCAAGCTTGTATTGCTATATGTAAAGGGGAAAGTAGAACAGCCAGAAGGAGATCTATTGGTATTAAATGTGAGCTAGTGAAAGATTTACACCAGAAGGGGCTGCTTAAGATAGAATATTGTTGTACAGAAGCTATGGTAGCTGATATACTTAGAAAGCCATTACCTTGTGCTAGATTTGAACGTTTATGTGAAATGATGAATCTAGTTGATGTGAATGTTACAGTGAATAATGAGTAATGACTATTGAATGTATAATGACTTTGACATTAGACATTGAGAAAGGTTGTTGGAAATATTTATCTGTTTTGTACACTTGATCTTAGCCAAAAGGCCGAGAAGCGATTTATCTGTTTTGTATGTCCTTTGCAATGTTCTAAAGTTCCAGTCATTATCGGGTTAACACTGTGCCTGATTCCCTATTGTCTGAATGACCTAGGAATAAGATACTGACTGCTGTCAATCAAGGTCTAGAAGCGGGAAAACCTGTTTTGTTTGTTTGGACAGTTAGTCAGGTGACTTCCTTTGTTCGGGCAGAGAGGTCAAGAAGAAGGAGGAAGTGGTCTTCCATGAAGCACATGATCTTCTAGTGTAAGCATGTAGTTCTATAGTGTTTGTTGTTTCACCTCCCAGTACCCCTTCCCTGTAGAAATAAATATGTTTTTGCTTTTTCATGTTAAATGCCTCTCAATGATTATTTGATCCAGTGATCCATTGCACTGTTTGAGATAAACAAATAGAATTTCAAACAGAAATCCCTAACACATCAGACCTGAAGCTGTCTCTTTTCAGCTCATTGACTATACCTGTACTTATGGCTTGTAAGCTGAGAAGAGGGACAGCCTCCCAGGTAAAGTTAAGGCACTGCAGTTACCATAGCAACTTTAGTGAGAGTCATGACTGTTTTCTGGGAGAAGAAGGTCTGTCCTGAGAGACATATGGGTCTCTTAGTAAAAGCCATTGAGATGCTACATTTGCCACAGCATCTGAACAACCTTAGCTTGACCATTGATCATTGACTCCCCTTAGGGCAGCTGGCTTCACTAAACATGGAGTTGGTTTATCTGTCTTGGTTTTGGGGATGCAGGTTACATAACATGTGTCACTGTGACCCACCTGCCAGAGAATCACAATGCACAGTTTGAGAACCAATTTCTTAGATGATTTTTCCCAGCCATTTAATGTCAGAACAGCAATTCTTAGCAGAATATTATTAAGAAAGTGGTTAAGATCAATTCTCCCTGTTCTGGCAAACAATTCAAATACTGTCCTGGCATATTTCATGGTGAGGGTGTGGGGATATCCTTGTTCTTTATACCACCAAGCTGAGGAGCTGAGGCATTTGCATAAATTCTCCACACCTCCCATTTTTGAGGGGAAAGAAATTTTCAAATGATGTCTCCATACAATCTGGTGTTCATGTAAAAGTCCAGCTCATATATTATATTTTCTGCATGGTAGAGGGAATGGAAGCATGCTGCTTTTCACCACATGAAAGCCTCAGGTAATATATGAACTGAAGCTAAGTAATGGCGTCTTCCTCTCCAAGCTGAAGCAGCCCCAAAGAACTTTTCTGCACAATCACACAATCTACACAAAAGCCTTCCAGATGTGAGCCATTTTCCTAGTTGCTTATATATATATATATATATATATATATATATATATATATATATATATATATATATATATATATATATATATATATATATATATATATATAAATCTCACTTCCAATATACATAGTTTTACAGAGTAACTCAACAAGCCATGAAGACAGATTCTTACTCCAAGGAGTAAGGGCCTTACTGCATTCTAAATTTTGACCTTGAGGGAGACATCAGTAACAAAGGAGGGTGAGGGAAGAGTAACAGTAGCTGAATGTGTACAAATTCATATACTCATACCTAACTCTTGTTCCTGTTTGGAGTAGGGTTTGAAGAAGACATGAAGGCAAACAGTTTGTCTAGCTATGAATTTCAGATGTAAGTGACAACATGGAAGAAAAGGTATAGTAGTTATGAGAACGGGAAATTTGGGAGAAACTTGGAAGTATTGAGAGACTGAAGGTCATAGTCAGGAGGGACTGGTTATCTCTCTGTTAATATCTTGATGCTGCTTAGAGAACCTATGCTTGAGAAAGGTTCCATCAGTTGTGTTAATGTTTTAATTTTCCAGGTTTCCGGTGTTTTAATAGTGAGTAACAAACTGTAGCTGTGTTTTTAATTGGATCTTATTATTATTGCATTTTATCAATGTGGAAACTGTCATGAGAGAATAGGGGAAACAAGAGAGAAAGAGAGCTGGAATATTAAGACCTTGGAGTGTAAGAGCATGGATGTGTTCTGGAGGCATAAAGTGATGGAGAAATGGTACTGAAGTTTCTGGAATGTGTATTGCACACAGAAATAAAATGAAGAGAACCACAGACATGATCAGGAAAATAAAAGGCGACAACTTTATTTAATTGCAACAAAGAATTTACAGTGGAAAGAATAAGTATTCTACCTTTAACATGGGTTTAAAAGTTTAGGGATGAGGTCAAGAGTGATGTTGTATCCCTACCATCTGGATAACTGCATTCTGGCTTGCAGTCCCTGAACAATCATATGTACTGTTCTGCCTGCCAAGAGGGCAGGGAATGGGTTCAGTGGGAAGAAAGAAATGCTGAACCTTTAAATGCTTGGAATTATGGGTTTTGTAGTTCTTTAGGCACTGTTGGTCAGGTGGGATTATATAGTTCCCCCTAATTGTCTAATTGTGGAAGGTTCCAGCCCCCTCAGCTTCCATTACTTTGTTTGTTAACCATGCAGGCCTTCTCTTATACCAGTTTGTGCCTTTCCTAACTTGTGGTATATATTTTATCTGAGCTTCTAGGATTGTAGTTTCAAATAGCCTCCAAGCTTCCCCAAGGATTTTGACTGTATTTACCTTTCCTTTCAGTTTCCTCTTTACATGCTTCCTCATCTCAGAGAATGTACCCCTTTTAAAGTTAAACGTGGTTGTGCTGGTCTTTTGGGGCAACACTCTATTTATACAAATGGTGAAATCAATAACGTTATGGTCACTGCTCCCAAGTGGTGTGATCACTTTTACATCTCTCACCAAGTCTTGGGCATTACTTAGGACCAAATCCAGGATCGCCTCTGGTAGCTCTCCTCTCTCTCTCTCTCACCACCCCACCTCTCTTGCTGCACTTCAGCCTTTGACTGCTTGTGAATGAATGAGAGTGTCGGATTGCCCCTTTCCCGTGAGTGAAGAAAGGGGAGCCCCCCCTTGCTAGGCAAAAAAGGAGATTCAACTGCTCTCTCTCGGCTTGGCTTCGCGAACAAAGATTTAAGAAGGGTACAATAGTCCACGTTTGCTGCAGGCTCGCTGGTGGCCGACAAGACCAATGCGGGACAGGCAGGTCCGGCCACAGTGGCTGCAGGGAAAAGTCTGATTTAGGGTTGGTGCTGTAGCAGTGCGATTCTTCCTCAATCTCCTTTTGTCCTCAAGACCAGCTATGCGTGCGTTCTCAAAAGAAGAGACAGCCTGGTGGATGGTGTGCCTCCATGCTTTGCGATCTGAGGCTAGGTCAGACCACTGGTGATGGTTGATGCGACAGGTGCCAAGGGATTTTTTCAAGGAGTCCTTGTGCCTCTTCTTTGGTGCCCCTCTATTTCGATGGCCGGTGGAAAGTTCACCATACAGGGCAATCTTGGGAAGGCGGTGGTTTTCCATCCTAGAAATATGCCCCGCCCAGCGCAGCTGCGTCTTCAACAGCAGTGCCTCGATGCTGGTAACCTCCGCCCGCTTGAGAACTTCAGTGTTGGTCACAAAGTCACTCCAGTGGATGTTGAGGATGGTGCGAAGGCAGCGCTGATGAAAGCGCTCAAGGAGTCACAGGTGATGACGGTATAAAACCCACGATTCGGAGCCGTAGATGAGGGTTGTCATCACAACCGCTTCGTAAACATTGATCTTTGTGCCTTTTTTCAGATGCTTGTTGCTCCACACTCTTTTGTGCAGTCGGCCAAAGGCACGGTTTGCCTTTGCCAGCCTGTTGTCGATCTCCTTGTCCATCTTAGCATCTGAGGAGATGATGCACCCCAGGTAGCTGAACTGCTGGACTGTCTTCAGAACTGATTCACCCACAGTGATGCAGGGAGGGTGATAATCTTCCTGGGGTGCAGGCTGGTGGAGAACTTCTGTCTTCTTCAGACTAACTTCTAGGCCGAATAGCTTGGCAGCCTCTGCAAAGCAAGACGTCATATGCTGCAGAGCTGATACCGAGTGGGAGATGAGTGCAGCATCATCAGCAAACAGTAGCTCTCGGATGAGTTTTTCCATTGTCTTGGAGTGGGCCTTTAGTCGCCTCAGGTTGAACAGGCTGCCATCGGTGCGATAGCGGATGTATACACCATCGTCATCATCTAGATCTACTGCGGCTCTTTGAAGCATCATGCTAAAGAAGATCGTAAAGAGAGTTGGCGCGAGAACGCAGCCTTGCTTTACACCTGTGCCTATTGGGAAGGTCTCCGAGAGGTCGTTGCAGTGTCTGACTTGGCCTCGTTGGTCTTCGTGTAGCTGGATGATCATGCTGAGGAACCTTGGGGGACATCCTAAACGTTCCAAGATTTGCCACAGGCCTTTCCTGCTAACGGTATCGAAAGCTTTGGTAAGGTCGACAAAAGTCACATACAGAGCCTTGTTTTGTTCCCTGCATTTCTCTTGGAGCTGCCTGAGAACAAATACCATGTCGGTGGTGCTCCTGTTAGCTCTGAAGCCGCACTGGCTCTCTGGGAGGAGTTCTTCTGCAATGGCAGGCATTAGTCTGTTCAGGCGTATTCTGGCAAGGATTTTGCCTGCAATGGAGACAAGGGTTATCCCCCGGTAGTTGGAGCAGTCTGACTTTTCCCCTTTGTTCTTGTATAGGGTGATGATGATTGCATCGCGAAAGTCCTGTGGTAATTTGCCTTGTTCCCAGCAGGTGACAAGTACTTTGTGAAGTGAGCTATGTAGTACTGTGCCCCCATGCTTCCAGATCTCTGGTGGAATTCCATCAACTCCTGCTGCCTTGCCACTTTTCAGTTGCTTGATGGCTTTAACAGTCTCTTCTAGAGTGGGGATCTCATCCAACTCTGTTTTCACTGGTTGAAGTGGGGTGAGGTGAATTGCTGAATCTTGAACTACGCGGTTGGCACTGAAGAGAACCTGAAAATCCTCCGACCACCGGTTCAATATGGATGCCTTGTCTGTGAGGAGCACTTGGCCGTCTGCACTACGCAAGGGACTCTGAGTCTGATATGATGGACCATATACTGCCTTCAGGGCTTCGTAGAACCCTCTTAAATCACCAGTGTCTGCACACAGCTGGGTTCTCTCAGCAAGCTTGGTCCACCACTCGTTCTGAATGTCTTGAAGCTTGCACTGGAGGTTGCTACATACAACGCGAAAGGTTGCTTTTTTCCCAGGACAGGAGGGCTGAGCAAGATGTGCTTGGTAGGCAGATCTCTTTTTCGCCAGTAAATCTTGGATCTCTTGATTGTTCTCATCAAACCAGTCCTTGTTCTTCCTTGTGGAGAACCCGAGGACTTCTTCAGAGATCTGCAGGACGGTAGTTTTTAGGTGTTCCCAGAGTGCTTCTGGAGAAGGGTCTGTGGGGCAACTGGGGTCCTCAATTCTTGACTGGAGTTTTGCCTGGAAGGCAGCTTTAACTTCGGCTGACTGGAGACTGCCAACCTGAAACTTCCTCCGAGGGATACCTCCTCTCCTGGGTGTGGGTTTAAAGTGAAGACGGAGATTGCAGCGTACAAGACGATGATCCGTATGACATTCTGCACTGGGCATTACTCGGGTGTGTAAGACATCTCGAAGGTCTCTCTGGCACACCAGAATGTAGTCGATAAGGTGCCAGTGCTTGGACCGTGGGTGCATCCAGGTTGTCTTCAGACTGTTCTTCTGCTGGAAGATAGGGTTGGTGATGGTGAGCTGGTGCTCCATGCAGAATTCTAGCAGGAGGCGCCCGTTGTCATTGCAGTTGCCAATGCCATGTTTGCCAAGTACTCCTTTCCAGGCTTCCGAGTCTTTACCTACTCTGGCATTGAAGTCGCCAAGGATGATCACCTTGTCCTCTGTAGGGGTCTTCCGTACAAGGTTGTGTAGATCAGCATAGAACTTGTTCTTTTCTGCAGGATCTGCTTGAAGGGTTGGGGCATACACACTGAAGAGTGTTGCATGCTGCTTGTTTTGAAGTGGGAGGCGCATGGACATGATGCGATCTGAGTGACCTGTTGGCAGGTTTTCGAGTTTGGAGGCAATGGAGTTCCTGACCATGAAGCCAACGCCAGAAAGGCGGCTCTCAGCCTTTGACTTACCTGACCAGTAGAGGGTATAGCCAGCACTGTGTTCTTGAAGACTACCTTCCTCAGGGAAACGGACCTCACTGAGAGCTGCTATGTCGATATTCAACCTGAGAAGTTCGTGGGCAACTAGAGCAGAGCGTCGTTCAGGGTGACCACTGTCTACTGTGTCAAGCATGGTTCTGATGTTCCAACACGCAAGCTTTAGTCTTTGCACACTTTGTGAGGCAGGTGCATGCCTTTTCTTTGTTGTTATTTTTTGACCGCAAGTAAGGATGCCCGTTGACCGCGGCTAGCCAACTGGGGTGGAGGAGACGAGCTTTGTTTAGGCCACCTTTTCTAGGCCCCTCTCCGTGTGGAGCAAGCAGTGCTGTCCCTAGATAAGGCTGCTTGGTCGTTCAGGGTGCTGCCGAAAAATGCTTTTGTCTCCGGGTTAGCATCAGGCGACCAATACCCTGAACCGCCTACATGCAGGATCGGGACTGCAGCTTCCAGTGGCACCTTCCACCTGCCGTTTCGCCCCTTGCCCATCGCTGCAGGACTTGATGCGTTGTGGGTTGTGTATGTGGATATGCCCTTCAGGCCTGCGCAGAGGAATTTTTTAGGTGAAGCCCAGTGTGCGCGGTACTGGCTCCACCCTTTCACCTGGGGGTCATCTGCCATGGCCCAGTAAGCTGGGACACCGGCAGCGAGTCCTCCAGGTGGTAGGTGTTACATTAACGAGCTCTATCTCCCCGGGTTTGATGTTAGAGTTTTCCTTCTCTTAGGCTGGCAAGGTTGGTGGGCCCAGCCTGCCCATCCGGTTATACCGCCGGACAATTCGGTCGCACCATGATGTAGCAAACTCTGTGAAAAACGGGGGGGACCAGTGAGAAGGTGTTGCTACGGATGCAGTAATGCAGGAGAGGCCATTGCAGTGACCATCTGCCAGGCATAGCCAGACAGTGACCACGCGGCATTCACTACACCGGGAGAGGAGAGGCTATGTATTGCGCATACACTTTCCCTGGGGGGGGGGTAGGATACCCAGAGGGAGCCCACCCCCCCCACCCCCTTCAACTGCTACTTATCAGCTAATTCAGCCAGGACACGGTAAAGACGGCTTCGTGAGTTTTCCTTAACACTGGGAGCAAACAAGGGACCTCAAGCTACAGGCCATCTTCCTTCACCTGGGGAAAAAAGCGTGCAGCCAGCAACCTCACATTGTCTATGCATTTGTTTAAGCTTTTCCTGTAAACAACTAGCTTAATGCAAACTCTGTCCTGTTGCTTCTAAGCAATCGTCCATCCAGCACAATTCATGGGCAGTAGCAAGGTCCGTTTAGAATGAGAAAGCTTTGCCTTTGGTTTCCCTAGCGACAGCACCTGCATCGCCTACAGGTTCTTTGCAAGACAAAAGGCATAAGCACACTAGCCGGAGTGGTGAATTGTAGCAAGTCTAAGGAATTCAAACACACAAGCCTCCTGCTTTCACTGAAGGAGATGCTTCATGTATGCAAACACTACAAACAAGTTTGAGCCCAGGGGAATGCTCAACCACTCCCTTTCCCTTTCGTTTACTTCACTGATGCCTCCACAAGCAAGCCAGCCAACAGTACTCAGCTAGGTTAGACCCTCCAGGGATAAGACACTGCCTTGTTATATACGGGACTTTCCAATGCGAGCGCACAAACGGAAATTGCTCAGCCAGGAGCCTCTCTCTCCCCCTCCACGAGGAATAGCTGCCATCTGAGTTTAGCTAACAGTTGATGCTTGAAGGCAACAACCAGTGAACCAGTCCCAGGGAGTTCACAACCCACCAGAATACTGCATAGCTTTGCTAACCTAAAAGCAGCTAGGAGCTTTCAATCAGTGACAAGGGGAAGGCTACCTGTAGTGACCCCTAGTGGCAAGGGTGGGAACTGCAGCCGCACACCTGAAGGTTGCATACTAAAGTGCCATCTAGTGGTGAGTGACAGTACTGCAAGCAAATTTCCAAAGTTGAAGCCTGTCACCCAAAATCATGGGGGGTGCCAATGACAGTGCATTGCAGCCAAGCTTAGGCACAGTTGCCAGTCATAGTGAGATAGGACAAGCGACGTCTAGCAACGCATGTGACACAGCCCTACCAACCAGCATGGAGGCCGGGCCATACCACAATATGTTGCTGAGAGAGGTCAAACCGTTGTCTGCGAAGATGCATGAAAGACTGATAGCCATGAAAGAGGATTTAATCAAGAGGTTAAAGAAAGCATGGAAGATGGTCCAAAAGGACATCGATACAGTAGCTAAGACAGCTGATACAGACAGCCTGTGCAAGTTAAGGGCAAGCATTGCAACGAACTTCATAGTATGTAAGGACTACCAGTACCGTATCATTGGCATCCTAGACAGGCTGAACACACCTCAAGCCCAGGAAGAAAAACAGCGCTTGCAGCAGACGATCAGAGAAGGGAAGACTCCTGCGATGCCACTCAGGAGAGCATAGAGCAGCGAATCCGGGAGAGGGAAACAGAGGAACTCTACCCGGAGGAAAGCAGAGATGAGGCTGAAGATGCTGATGATCAGGCAGTGCTAAACGCCGCACCTGCAGGGCCCAAGATGTCAAGGGCGCCATCCGTATCTTCCTCATCTCACCGTTCCAAGGTTCCTTCGTCACATCGCTCTTCTATCAAGTCCAAAACTTCAAGTGTAGCATTGGAATTGGCGAAAGCAAGAGCCAGTGCCGCTGCTGCAGCCAAAGAGGCAGAATTTGCCAGGAAGAAGAAACACCCGGAATTGACAAAGATTCAAGTAGAGGAGAATGTAATGGACAAGGAGGCCGAGGAAGAAAAACTAGCAGCGGAGCTGAAAGCTCTTGAAGAAGAATTGCGAAATCCAAACCCTAACCCGACCCAACGAGTGATAGCCTACGTTGAGCAGCAAGAACTCTCCATTCATGAGAACAATGAAGCAGTGGTCGACCTGCCAGCAGGGACCCTTCAGATGTCCAACATCAGTGTTCAAGGGCTCCAGCCTTCACACCTTGCCCAGGTGCACCAACCGACACAAGCAGTTACAGTGCCGATTCACTACACGCCTGCAAGCATGTCAGTGAGTACATCAGCAGTCGCAGCAGTTCCAGTCTCTATGTCACTCCAGCTATCAGCACCAGCCTTTGAGTCAGCGCATCAACAGGCTCCTGTAGTTACAGTGGCCACACAGCACATGACTGCAGTCCCTAGTCCTACGTCCATGGCAGCTCCAACCTACATGATGGCAAGCCGTGGATTGCGGCCAGTAGCACCTGCCTTCGCACCTGCTGCCCCGGTGCCAACATATGTGGCTCATGCATCAGCAACAGTCCAGGGACAGCCCATCCTTAGTTACGCATCGGTGCCAACTCAGGAACAGCTCGCCCATAGCTATCCAGTAACAGGGGTAGGCTACCCTGCTCTTCCTCAAGGAACCTTAGGGCCACAGTATTACCCCCCTTTGGACTATGGATTCGGCATGTGTCCGTATCCCAAACGAGACCTCTCTGCACATGGAGTAGAGAAGTTTTCTGACAAGCCAGAGGACTACAGAGTCTGGAAAATGGCCTTTAAGTACGCCATTGGCACACTGAGAGTGCCTCCAGTAGAAGAAGTCTCGCTTCTGATAGCATGGTTCGGCCTGAAGTCAAGCATAGAAGTGCACGAACTCCGTAAACTGAATGTGGGGAACCCAGAGAAGGCTCTCAAGATGATCTGGGAAAGGCTGGACACCCGCTACGGAGCCCCAGCTGAAAAAGAAATGTCTCTCAAGCGAAAACAGAAAGAGTTCCCCAACATAACCTTAAAAGACCTGAACAAACCTGGCAAACCTCCTGACAGAGCTGCAAGTGGCTAAAGAGGAGCAGAATCTGCCAGGACTCATATGCCTTGATCTCTTCGAAATGCAACGAGAGATTAAAGAGAAGCTGCCGCCTGCCCTGCAAGATAAGTGGGGCAAGGCAGCCTCCGATTACCAGGAAAAGAATGGTGGCGCATTGCCTCCATTCTCATGCCTTGTAAGTTTCATTAATTGGCTGGCTAGAGCACGCAGCAACACCCTGAGTAACTTCTACACTGGACCTCGGCATAGCTCCCGGGATGAAAATCCCTCACTCTCCCCAAAGGCTACGACGGTCGTGTCCGTGAGGAAAATGGGTGGAAGAAGCTCCTGTGGGACCCAAGGCAACTAAGCCAGTGGAATGCAAGCCGAGGCAGCCAAACGAGTCACCAGAGGCCTTTTATCCATATCACAAGAAGCCTCATCCCCTGAACAACTGCAGAGAGTTCAGAGGGAAGCCACTGGAAGAAAGAAAGACCCTGATTAAGGAATACAAGTTATGCTTCAAGTGTTGCGCAACTAGGGAACACTTGGCCAGAGACTGTGGATCAGGTGTCAAGTGCCATGAGTGTGACAGCAGCAGACACCCCACAGCCTTACATCCAGACTCCAGCTCATCACAGTCATGCGCATCCAGTCCCCTTGTAACTGACAGCCAGGAGGAGACAATGGATGAGACTGCTGCAGACCGAAGTGAGGCCATCAGCTCTCACTGCACCCAGGCGCACGAGCCTGAGAACAGACCAAAACCTTGCCTTCTGGTATGCCTGGCAAAGTTTTTTCCTGTAGGCCAACCAGAAAGGGCCATAAAGATGTATGTTGTCTTTGATGGACAAAGCAATAGATCCCTGGCCAGCCCAAGATTCTTTGAACTCTTCAACCTCCAATAAGAAGAAATACAATATAACTTCGAGACATGCACCAGGGTCCAGTGCACGGCGGGGAGGAGAGCCACCAGATTCCAGATCGAATCCCTTGATGAAGAAATCCAGTGCTCTCTGCCACCATTGCTGGAGTGCAATGCCTTACTGAAGAACCGCGGACAAATCCCCACACCAGATGTAGCGCTATGGTATCCTCACCTAGCACCAGTAGTGAATCTAATCCCTCCACTGGATCCAAATGCAGATATCATGCTTCTGTTGGGAGCGGATGTTTCTGACCTGATGATAGCCAAAAGACAATTAAAGGACCTCCTGGGACACCACACACCCAGAAACTAGACCTTGGATGGGTCATAACGGGAAAAGTGCAGAGCCCGCTGAGCACCAACTTAGCACGAGTTTCATCCCGACCCAAGTCCAAGATCCTCACCAATGTCAGACCTTTGGCTCCAGAGACTCTGATTCCAGAGAACTCGATTGTTCTGACACCGACAACCTTGCCAAAGCAAGAGTCTGCTGACCAGAAAGCACCCCAGAACCTGCACAAGAAGCAGCAGGGATGAGCGCAATTTCCTGCGATTGCCCTTCGGAAGCAATGGAAGCAAGTACTGTCCCCAACTTGCCAAAGCCAACACCAACGAGAAAAGGCCCAAGTCCATTCCGAAGAAAGAAGATGCCGACCAGCTGAAAACCAAAGAGACTCTTAAAGACTCTTGGCCCAAGAGACTTGTGAACTCGATCCTGCCCAGCATGAATAGACTTGTTTGTAAGACTAAAGCCCATTACGACTCTCGTGAGAAGACCCAGAAGATCGACCCCAGCTGACAGAGACTTTTATCAAGCTGATTGCTAACATGGTACTCTTCTGTACCAAAGAAGAATGTGAAGAATGAAGTTCAAGTTTTGCATGCCTTAGAAGTTTACCTAGATAACTTGTAGTGTAGCATGTTACATATGCACAGCCAAGTATAGAATTCTAGCTAGTATTGCATGTGGATAGTGGAATCCATAATATTCCAGATGGGGAGTGTTCTGCCTGCCAAGAGGGCAATGGGTTCAGTGGGAAGAAGGAAATGCTGTACCTTTAAATGCTTGGAATTATGGGTTTTGTAGTTCTTTAGGCACTGTTGGTCGGGTGGGATTATATAGTTCCCCCTAATTGTCTAATTGTGGAAGGTTCCAGCCCCCTCTGCTGACCCAGGAAAGTTTATTGTCCCTTTCCTGTCTGTTTTACAATCCTTTGTTAAGCTATTTGCTCAACATGGTGACCCAAAGGGTTGTGTCTGTCTTTTCACCTCACATCCATTACTTGTAAGAGCCATTTCAGCATGCATGTCCTACCGGAAGACAGGGCACAGTGAGTACTCTGTAAATGCCTTGGGATTGCAATAAAGTCTGTAAAAGTGTGAGTGTGTGAGCTGAACACATCTGGACGAAGGCTGCTAGAAAGCTATTCTAGTGGCTGGGCACCAGTATATGTACTGTTCAAGTTCCTCTCAGTGAAACACTATTGATGCTGAAGGAGGTTTGTGAGGTCCCCCTCCTGTAGAGAACCATTTATGTGCAAGCTGAACAATGACATTGAATTGTATAAGCCTAACCCTAAATCTGGGACCTGTGTAGCTGCCGCACCTGCCATATTTCTGTCTGCCACCTAAACGAAGAAGTGCCTTTCTTTGTGGTACTGTCTACATCTTTCAACATAAGACATATTATGACAGTGGACTATAGTACCAACTACAATACTTATGAAAAATGACTGTACTTTGATTTGAAAAGACTTTTGATTTGTAACGAAAATATATGTGTGTTACTGAATAGGAAATTTGTTAAGCAAATGTTTGCAAAAGTGTAATTACGCAGTGGTTTACTCTTAAAAGCCCCATGGTGCAGAGTGTTAAAGCTGCAGTACTGCAGTCCTAAGCTCTGCTCACAATCTGAGCTCGATCCCCGGCAGAAGCTGAGTTTTCAGGTAGCTGGTTCGAGGTTGACTCAGCCTTCCATTCTACCAAGGTTGGTAAAATGAGTACCCAGCTTGTTGGGGGGAAAGTGTAGATGACTGGGGAAGGCAATGGCAAACCACCCCGTAAAAAGTCTGCCATGACAACATGAAAGCAACGTCACCCCAGAGTCAGAAACAACTGGTGTTTGCACAGGAGACCTTCCTTTTACTCTAGTTGCTACTAATCATTACACTGCGGTTTCCTGTTTGCCTAATTCCCAGATGGGGGCAGGGAAACCACTGATTTGGAGACCCTCCACCCACTTCAGGGTCCTCAGAAAGCAGCGGGGGGGGGGGGGGGAAGGACATGTCTGCTTGGTGCTATGGAGACCAATTCCTTTAGGGTATAATGGAGAATCAATCTATGTGTATCTGGGGCTCTGGGGAGGCTGTTTTTTAAGGTAGAGACACCAAATTGTCAGCATAGCATCTGGTGTCTCTCCAAAACACCCTCCAAGTTTCAAAAAGATTGGACCAGGGGAGTCCAATTCTATGAGCCTCAGAAGGTGCCCCTATCCTTCATTATTTCCAATGAAAGGAAGGCATTTAAAAGGTGTGCGGTCCCTTTAAATGTGATGGCTAGAACTCCCTTTGGAGCTCAAGTATGCTTGTCACAACCTTGCTCCTGGCTCCACCCCAAAGTCCCCTGATTCCACCCCCAAGTCCCCAGATATTTCTTGAAGTGGACTTGGCAACCCTACCCTCTCGTAGCACTGAAGCTTAGGTTCAAGGAGTTTTGACTCCTCCAAAGGGGTTCCTTTCTCAGTTCATCAGGCCAGGCTAGCTCTGTTCTTTCATTATCCGGTTGGTATCTCAGAATAATCTCCAGACTTCTCTGTTTGTATCTTACTGCTTGACCTATCCTGTTGTTGCCACTGGAAGGCACCTCCTTTTCCTGCTTCTCAACATAAAAGTTCAGCCTCCTGAGGCACCTTTTGGTGCATCTTAATACAAATTTGAATGTGTCATCTATTTTATTTATGGACAGAGACTGGCAATTCGCACTTTTTTTTTTGGCAGTCCCTTGTTTCTAGCTGTCTCCATTAAATAACCTATTAAAGCTTCACATGGGCTAGATCTGAAGCTCTCACAGTCAGGTTTTGTAAGCAGTTTGATGTGGTGTCACCTGAGTAAGACTGTGGCTCAACTTCTACAGAATCTGTGTTTGGTGGTCTGGTATTTCCTCCAGAGCTGGTAGCTGGGGTGGACAATGCCATTAAGAGCAGTTCTACAAACATTAATATTTAATGCTGTGAGAATAGCTAAAAGAAAAATATTTGTTTCAGAATTGCATTACACAGTCTTTCCTTCTGAGCTCAGATCCCATTTGCCAAGATCTAGTGTTAAAAGGCAACAGCATTAGCCTCTTTATAGTAGGTGTACCAGTACTGACTCCCCCAGAATGTTCTTGCCCTCTGTCTGTTCTTTAAAATGTAATGCTTTCTAATTTTATTTAAACCCTGTCACATTGCCTTCTATCTTGGAGAAGGAAAAGAAGGGAAAGATACTTCCAGGTGACCTTTATCATCTTAATGAAAAGCAGATCTTTGTGTTTTTTTCCTGAGGTCTTTTTATCCAGGGGACCCAGGAATTAATTTAATCTTTACAAGCTATGGTTAAAGTGCACATAAAAATATCTAGATCATTATTAAAATAGCAGTACTGAGGTTTGATGTTTGTGGCCTTCCTAGTGCTTAATGTTTTAAAACCAAGCAGGAATTCCAACTCATGGACAGCAGCATTTAATTGTGGCCTTCCAAGTTATGATGATATGGAGACAGCAGTTTTATTTTTAACAAAAATTTTCTAACTGTAGCTTTAAAAATAGGTGGCCTCAGTGGCCAGTGGTAGGCAACCACAACAGTATTCAATAAATTAATGGGTTTTAAATTCTATAAAGCAAAGAACAAGTGGAGAGGTCAAATGTCTTGATTAAAAAAAACCTAGTTGTCTTTCCAACTATAAATCAGCATCACAACATGGGTTTGTTCCTTTCTTTGATTCTCAGCATAATCAGCAAACTGCAGTTCTCTTGATTCTTTGGGATAAACAATTGTATTTGATGTGGTGAAATTTCTATAAATGTATAGTGCAGATACATACCTTATCTTATGTTTTCTAATTCCTGCTTTCTATAATTTGACCCCCCCCCCCCGGACTCTCATAGCCTAAACATTTGTGCTGGCACATTTGCTTATGATGTCAGTGAAACATCCTGTTTGGGGAGGATGCATAAGTTGAGCTATTAGCCCACTACATCCTAAGCATGTGTACACTGGTATATATTTTCTACATTTTAAGATTTATCCCTAGTTGTCCTGGGGCTGGCAGTGCTTTTTTCAATCTACAGTTTATACACTGGCTTTTCTCTCTCTGGTCAGGTCTGCACATGCTGTACTGATCCAGCCTTCAGGAATTTCCAGTTCTGAGTACTGTAATGAACTTTAGATGGAACTATTATGGAAGACTATTCAGAAGCACAAATTGGCACCGAAGATGACTGGTACTGCATGTTTGTTAACTGGTGCTGGGTATTATGAACATACATAACCAATTTTATGACTTTTGCACCAGGTATCTGGCATGTTTCAGAGTTCAACTGAAGGTGAGGGGATAAACCTTTAAAGCCTTCCATGGCCCACATAAAAGGTAAAGGTAGTCCCCTGTGCAAGCACCAGTAGTTTTCGACTCTGGGTGACGTTGCTTTCACAACGTTTTCATGGCAGACTTTTTTACGGGGTGGTATGCTGTTGCCTTCCCCAGTCATCTACACCAGGGGTGGCCAATGGTAGCTCTCCAGATGTTTTTTGCCTACAACTCCCATCAGCCCCAGTCATTGGCCATGCTGGCTGGGGCTGATGAGAGTTGTAGGCAAAAAACATCTGGAGAGCTACCGTTGGCCACCCTTGATCTACGCTTTCCTCCCAGCAAGCTGGGTACTCATTTTACTGACCTTGGAAGGATGAAAGGCTGAGTCAATCTGGAGCTGGCTACCTGAATCAGCTTCTGCTGCGATTGAACTCAGGTCGTGAGCAGAGGGCTCCGACTGCAGTACTGCAGCTTTACCACTCTGTGCCACTGAAGAGCAAATTCTCTCCATCTGAGCCCTGACACCAATTAAGATGGAGCCAACAGGTAGTAATGCAGGTGTCTCTCTCTCTCAGGTGGAAAGAACTTTTTCTGTAGGATTGCCTATCTTCTAGAGCTGATTCCCCAAAGAGGCAATTTCTCCCATGCATTTTGAGAGGAGGTATAACAAACTTTTCTTTTTAGATTGTTTTCTGCTATATAGAGAGAAGAAATTTAATCCAGACATACTGACTAGATCATTTTATTGTCTATTTTTGCTATTATATTGTATTTTGTATCAAGATAATTATTTTCAGTTTAAGGGCAGAGATTGGACTAACAGATCTGTCTACAAACCAGATAAAAGCCCCAGGTTTGCAGAGAAATCTGAAATCCTTCAAAAATGTAGGGTTTTTTTTTAAAAAAAACCTCAAAATGATAAAAGGACTAACTGTAGCTTTAAAAAGATGTGACCTCAGTGGCCAATGGTAGGCAACCACAACAATATTCAAACATTGGTTTCTGTCAGGAAAA